>NW_004567121.1:12912511-12998237 GCF_000260355.1 Condylura cristata
TATAAAATTAAAAAAAAAAATCTTCATGTTTCTCATACTTGGCTTAAGGGTCAAGACTATGATTTACAGTTTGTCCCCATACACTCCAAAGTACTAGAGTGATGCACAGAGATGATTTGAAAATAAATAAATATCTCCCTACTGATTCAGGGCAAATAAGGTATTTTGAGTTAATTTTACCTTTTGATTCAATGGAGATATCGTGTCAATGGCAGAATCAACAGGAAAAATCTGAATCCTCTGTTCTGTATAGGTATGAAAGTTCAGAAGAGCCTTCACAAGATCCTGAACAAAAGCCAGAGCCTGCCCAGCAATATCTCGCATCTTCAGCTTTAAAATACAAAGTATATGGTTTAAAGTCAACTTCAAATCATTATTCTCAAGTATATAATTGAAAATAAAACTTTATCTTTACCTGATGTCTTCTATTGTGGAGTGGAACATTAAGAGCATTATAGTGACTATATTCTACAAAACAAGAACATGCACATTAAGTCTCTCATTTTACATCAACCAAAAGAAAAAAATCACATAACTGCAAAATAATGAATATTCTGTAACAGTTAATTTTACATAAAAATGTTAAATGATCAAAGCTACTATATCACAATACAGTAAAATAATGTTATTTACACAGAATCAGTTATTTCTCAGATAAAGTAATACTTATAACTTTTCTTACCGTTGGGATAAAAGAAAACAAAAATGAAAAACTGTTTCTTTTTTTTAAAGATTCATTTATTTATGCATACAGGAGCTGGGGTGCAGGCCAGAGGTATGAAGGGTGAGAGGATTCACCAGAGACACAATGGGGAGCAGAACAGGCAGAATGACTAAAACCTACTGCTGAGTGGAGCAGTAGGCAGGTCAGAAGAGGTCTGCTTCACCATGTGGGTAAGCAACCTGGCCAGGGATCAAACTCCTGCTACAGTGTGTAACAAGATTACTCAGAAAGACTCACAATATTCTTGTGTCTTATTCAGTAATTCTCCATTCAGGAATAATCCTTACTATACCAGTCATCCAAAAATACCAGTTTACATGACAGCACAACATTTGAAAATTTATCATTGTTACTACTCATTCTTATGACTCAATCCTAGTTTTTCCTGGTTAATTTCCATCTTTTTCAGTCCTCTTCATTCTTGCTAACATCTGGCATCACACTTCCTGACCTACAAATTTTAAAGACTATCATTTCTACTCAATTCTACTCACCTCAAAGCTTCCCTCCTCTGCCTGTGTCCAAGGATAAAAAGATGGCAGTACAGGCCCTCCCTGGCGGCGCAGCAGGTTAAAGCACTGCACTGAGAAGCTAAAGCCACTTCCACATGAGTTCCATCCCCGCCTGCCTTGGAGGTGAACAAAAAGGGGCGGCAGACCTCTCCTGACCCGCCCACTGCTCCCCTCAGCAGTGTACTTCGTCGATCTGCCTGTTCTGCTCCCCACTCTGTCTCTGGTGAAGCCTCTCGCCGCCCCTGACCCTCTGGCCTGTACCCCAGTTCTGTATGTACAAATAAAATAAAATCTTTAAAAAAAAAAAAGATGGCAGTACATAAATCTAATCAGAAAGCCCCTATACCAATCTCATCCAATTCTGTCATACACTCCCTCTTCTATTAAATCAGTTATGTATACCCAGTATGGTCTCACGTCTATCAACACCTCTCTCTCTGTTCTCCTATCAGCCCTCTGAGTCTTGCTTTCCTTCCCAGGCTGTCCACCATTTTCAACAATGGTTTTGCTAACACAAAACAAGATCAGGGTTCCCTAAGTGAGATGTCAATGCTACTCAGAAGTCCACAAGTTCAATGTTGTCCCTCTCGTCCCATACTTCCCATGGCATTTACTCAAAACCCTTTGATTCTAAGCCAAACACCATTCCTCCCTTTCCCTGTCCCACAGATGGTTTGGCCTCCCCCTATAATGCCAAGACCAGAGCCAAAGCACAGGAATCCCTTACAGCCTCCATCATATAGTCTGTAACTTCATATATCCTATCCTCAGGCTCCAAGCAAGAGTTCTTCTGACCGCTGTAGAGCCTACCCTTCTTTACATCTACAATCATCTCATTAGCAAAAACAAAAAACATTTGATGTAGTTTGGTTAACTGTTTGTTTATATTCTCTGCCCTTTACTTACTTTAATACTTTATTGATAATGCTCTGCCCTCAGCCATCTGTGTGCACACAGCCTCTTCTTTAGCACTGCTCTCGTACTATGCTCTCATCCTTTCCCATTTCCTTCATTTCCACTGCTCCAAAAACAGCATGTCTTTGCCTATTTCCACTTACCTTAAACCCTTGTGCTATAATCTGGTATCCACCTCCACTCTGCCTGGAAGCACTTCTCTCAAAGGTCACTAATTCTCTCAAAGTCACCAAAACCTGTTGCTTTTACTATCATTTCCCTCTCTGACCTCACAACAATTGCGAATAACTGACTAGCACCATCAGGTTAAATACTCCTTTCTCTGGCTTCCATCTCATTTCTCCAGCTCCTCTTCATGTCAGGCCCTCCATTCTTCCTGATCAGGGTGACAGAGAAGTCTGTAAGGATACAGCATAGGCCTCTTTGCACTCAGTACCCTGTTGCATCTACTGATACTATAATGACCCTGACTAATGGATGTTATCTGTAGTAACCCTGAATGTGGACAGGTGGAGGCAACTGAGATCAAGCAACTTATCAATTAAAAAGCAACTATTTGTTTACAAAGACACTGACATGCAAAAGGCAAGGACATATAAAAACTTAGCTGTGCAGAAAGGCCCCTCCTAAATCAAAATTAACAGATGATCCTGATTATATGCTTCTGAAAAGTGGTGTAAATATAGCCACCAAATTTAAGGCAATCTGAGACACTATATAGAGTCTATATAGTGCTACAGTCCTGAAGCTTTCTCCAAGGTTGATGAGACCTGTCTGGGACTCAGGCCCAGAAAAGAAGCAACTCCCATCCTTGTATACGGCTGCCAGAAACTCTCTGGACCAGGTCCTACATGCCCTGTGTGCCTGCCTCCCCAAGCTTTGACAAGAGGTTTGCAACCTTCTGCCTTTTTTGCTGATTATATCATGTGCATATAGTTATAATGTGGATTCTCCCCAATAAATGCATATTGTGGCTATATGTATTTGGCTTGTCATCAGCTAAAACCTTCCTGTGTCTTAGAAATCAGCATTCTAGCGGTCCCAAATCTGGTAACTAACCCCTTATTCCTACCAACCCCAACATGAGGGCTCATTCATCCCATGAGTCAATATCAATTTCTCAAAGTCTAATCTTTTATTTATAAATGTGTACAGCCTTGGGTAAGTAGACATATACCAATCTATCAATCAGTAATTAAAGAACAAAGTTAGTCTCATCATCATTCCCAGAAACCTGTTCCTTTGATTTCTGCACCCCATCTTTCCACAACACCGCCTCCTCCCTCTCCCCGGCTTCTCTGTGTATCTGACAGCTCAGGCTCCAGTCTCCATGAGAGCACACCAGAACCATCAACAGTCTCAGCTCCCCTCCTCCCATTCCAGGGTAGTCTGTACTCTGTTTCCAGATTAACTAAGTGGGTACACACCTCATTATGACATTTTCCAAATCACAAGTTTCCCCAATAACTCCAAAGCCTTGGGAATTAAGTGCCAAATTCTTTGCCTAGAACTCTAGGGTCCAGGCTCTCCTCCCTTTCTTTTTTTTTTTTTTTTTAAGATTTATTTATTTGCATACAGAGCTGGGATACAGGCCAGAAGAGCAGGGGCGGTAAGAGGATTCACCAGAGACAGATTGGGGAGCAGAACAGGCAGATGGATGAAGTACACTGCTGAGGGGAGCAGCGGGGGCGGGTCAGGAGAGGTCTGCCTCGCCATGTGGTCACACCTCCTGGGCAGGCGGGGATCAAACTCAGGTGGAAGTGGCTTTAGCTTCTCAGTGCTGTGCTTTAACCCTTTGCGCCACCAGGGAGGGCCTCTCTTCCCTTTCTAAACACATCATTGCTCTCTACATCCCTCTTACTCTAGCTTCCTGTCATATCTAGTTCTTGCTTGTCAGGCTAGCATGGCACTTTTCATTTTACATTCCACACTCCATGCGTCTTGGCTCATTCTCCCTCATTTCTGTGTAATAACATTTAGGAATCCAGACCCAGACCATGACCCAGATTAAAGCACACTTCTGAGAAATATTTTCCAAACATCACCAGCAGTAATTTCCTCTGAAATTCTAACAGCTCTTTTCAGAAAAGCTGGGTATAAACTTTAAATAGTTCTGTATCTTACTTCTCCCCAACTGGGACTATAAATTCCTTAAGTGTAAAGATTTTTATTTTATATATTTTTACATATCCAATGTTTCCTAACATGTTGGTAGACAGCAAATGATACCTAAATATTTAGGAAAAGTAGCTCTCACATGACATAAAGAACCTAAAGCAGAGTGACAACTATATAGTATTGAAAAGAAAAAATAAACCTAAGAAATTACTAGAACCTATAGCATGTTATTTTCCCTTTCATACTTGTTTTAACTTGTTAAAACAAGTTAAAACAAGGTTCCAGTCTAGTGGATGAGAATATGCTGTGCTGTTTACATTAATTTAGAAATTACAATAGCTGTGGTTTTCAAAGAGTGTAGTTATAAGTTTTTGATATAATGATGACATCACTTAGGTTAGACCAAAATGCTGAATCTTTCTTTCCTCCTTTTTTTAGGTCTTTCCAAAAAATAAGTTTAGGGGAAAAAACTGAAGTCATGTGACTGTAAAGCAGGAAATGTATACTTCTTAGAATGTAAGTTTCAAAATCTAAACAAACATTTTTATTGTTTTCAAAGTCCTGATTTAAATCTTATCTAATGTTTACAAATTTATCACCTAGCATACATATAAATCAACATTTTATTCCTTTTTAAAAGTTCTTTTTGTTGCTCTTGGATGTGTAAATTACCAGACCTTAGTAGTTTCTAAACTAACACTGAGGATTGTCCCAGAGGCAGGAAAAAGAAGGTTGAGAAGATTTCACCTCCCATCACCTCTTTCCCCCTACCATCAACAACTTTTGTTGTGTAAATATTTAGATATCTTATTTCTAAATACTGTTGTTTTCACCTTGAGACATGCTAAATAAATGCAATTTTTTAAACAAAGATTTGTGCTTCTCCCAAGAAGGCTGGCTTAGGAAAGTTATAAAACAATATAAAATCTCCCTAAATATGAGGGCCAAACTCAGCAACTCAAGATTTTTGCCAAATATGTTAGAAATTATAATAATTAGCTACTACAGAAAGTAAATTATGGAAAACTGTACATAATACCTACTTGTATCATTAAAGGGTACTTTTTCATTGATGATTGATAAGGATTCCTCTAATCTACCTGACAAGTCTTCATGAAGATTCTTTAACTGTAATTGACTGAAAGAAAAAAATAGAAAACTATATTATCACCAAACAGTAGAATCTTATTTGATTATTACTTTAACAAGTGGTGAGGCTTTCTAAGAACTGTGCCTGACAATCTGGATACTCCTAATAGTAGAGAGTCATTACAGAAAAAGATAAGAAAAACACAAAATCTCAAATCTAAAACCCCTGAAGACTACAACTGAGTAACTTGTAAGTTTGGAAGTATTTATCACTGCCCTGAATCTTACACAATCTTAAATTTATTTCCCCAAGCTCAAAGTAATCATAGAACCATCTCAAGATCATTAATTTTCTCTTTATAACATATAAATGTTTGCTCAAGTATAACAGTAAAGCATTTTCTTAAATACCACATCAGATCTTTTTACCTTGTACTCAAAATCTGGCAATTTTTCTGTTTTTGATTCAATTATGAGAGCTCTGTTACACACTTAAGCCATGAATATGATCCTACCAATGCAACCACATTAAAGTAAGAAATTTGCTTGATTGAGCCTACTGAAACCTAAGGTAATATGTCACTTACCTTTTTTATTATGGCATCTATCAATGAAATGTTGGGGCGTGCTTTTACCACCCTTTGGTAAGTATTATTTTAAGCTTTGAGTACCTACAAATTAGATCTCATAACCTCTATTTTATTCAAAAAGCCACTAAGAGGTTGGCACAGTGATCAGAAGTCGGTCTGTCTGCTTAGGACTATTAGGAGGCCTTCTTTTGAAAATACTTTGAAACAGAGCACAGACTCCTCAGTACAGGAGCCCTGGATAGCTTTCTGATATTAGCTATCTACCATGACCCCAAGCACTACACCCTGAGGACTACTGCACAAGCCACTCTACCAGAATATGTAAGGCCCCAGAGATAACAGAAATGAAAAGGTCCCTGGAGATTACCTACTCTTTCCTCATTTCAATGTGAGAAAATTAAGATAGAGGAGCTGCTAAAACCAAAACTCAGGTCTTCTGATTCTTACTTCAGGGCCCCTTGGAATTCGTGTTTCCACATACCATTCTTCTGTCCGAAGTCGACATTCCTTAGCCTCCTTTTCTAGAGTCTGAGATTTTACCTAAATTTTGGAAGAAAAAGAAAAGCAGACAACTCAGGCTACAGATGAGAGTACATTCAGAAGACAGTGCATATGCAAATTCTCTTCAAAGACTAACTTTGTGTACACACACTGTTTCCCAAAGCCTTGACTGTTTGCTTAATGTGCTCTCATCAACAGTGGGGCTTACTTCTAATTTAGCCTTGTCATTCTGCAGTTTCTCGATGGTTTCCATGTACTTCCGTGTCAGGCCATCAATCACGGCTTGGTGCTTGGCCGCCTCTGTCTCTAGAGCAGCCAGTCGACTCCTCAGCTCTGCTTCCACATGCTTGTGCTGCTCATCGGCTTCAAAAAACTGAAAAGACAAAGTCATTTTCTCTTCTCACAGTATACTAACATACAAATAAAGAGAAAAATAACAGCAAACCATTCATTGTCAGCAGGCCACATAAGACCCTATATGCTAGTTATGCAAAACCCACGCAGACCTTACACCTCACTGAATCCTCAGTTCAGCAGACAGAATGCTACTGATGAAAGAAAAAACCTCCCAGTCTATGAAGCCAAGTGGGTCCAGTTCCACACCATGGCCGCCCTGCTCTGGAGTTTCCTGCTCCCACTGAGAGCTGAGTCACAGTGTATCTCTGCTGAGGCATAGAGAGAGTCCTTCTCCAAACTGCAACAAGCCACCATGCCTGGCACCCACCAGCGTCTGTGGTCAACTTGATGGAAAAGGCAGAGATTTCCACTCTACCCCAACTTCAGAAAAAGGTTGCAGGGCTGATCCCCACTTGCACTCCAGTCGCTGTCTTAGCAGCCACCTTAACAGCAGGACTTTGGCAATCACCATCTTGCTACATGTGGCTTCGACTTGGACCCTGATTCTGTTCAATGGATGGCATCTGGCCACATACCACTCAATAAATTTTCTTTCCTCGTGTTCTCTCTGTTTCTTCTTCTCCCTGTGTCAATAAGCCATGTATCTGTTTGTGAGTTCTGAAGCAAGCACATGAGAAATCACCAAGCAGGTCATCCCCAGGCCCCTGAGTTTGCCCCAATTCACCACTGGTATTCTTTCTTTCAGATGAGAAACTTAAAATGGAAACTTAAAGGAGCTATATAATTAGTAAAATATCTCCCAACTAAAATGTAGCAGAAATGAGATCTGAACACAAAGCCTACACTTCCTTCCTCCTAGTCTCATAAATTTCTATTTCAATCAATTTCTGGCATTAAAAAACAGAATTTAAAAAACTAAAATATAACTTTCCTATTAGGTTAGCTTTGATAAATAAATCATTAAAAATCAGGCAGACATTCTGAAAAGAGGTATATAGCTCTTTTCCTAAAGAGCATTAATACTAATAAGGAATTCTGAATATTCAACATAAATACATTATGGCCAAATATTCATTTATTTAAATGTTTTCAAAGTCTGAGAACTAGTGCATATTTATTTTCCAGCATTTGACTACACTCACAGTTTCAAAAACAATAAGATATAGTTGGAGACAATACACTACGACTATTAGAATATGTAAAATAATTGAGCAGCAGACATTGATTATTCAAAATTCCATTAATAGCTGAGGGCCTGCATTGAGAGAGGCCCTATCCTGGGCCTGGGCAAACAAAACCAGTATAATCTGTACCCAAACAGAGACTTATGAGGAAACAGATTACAAACCAACTAAACAGCAACAAATTCAAATGTACACACTACTTATAAAAAGGCCCCAACTACATAATCCGTTAAATCATCTTCTATATAAAATGAATAGTGTCAGCATATGTCTGTATTGTTCGGTTATAGTTTCATGCTAGTCTCTGGAGGAACGTTAAACTTCAGAGAAGGGTAGCAAATACCTTACCATATATTAAGATATGATGTTTAAGAAATAACTGATGTTAAGAAATAACCTCATGAGATAAAACACCCACATGTGCACAAAACATTTTATCTCATAATCTTCAATAAATGTGCATTGGCTTTCCACATTCCTGAGCATACCCATTTTGAATCATAAAAAAGACAGATTTTCTCACTTGTATATGCAATCGCTCATTTTCTTCTATCTTCTTTTGCAGATCTTCATCAAAGACACTCTTCTGCTCTTGACTCAACTGAGAAGTTGTTTCTCCACTTTTCTGATGGAAAGAATAAGTTATGTCCACATAACTTTTATCCTTTAGAGAAACATCCTAATGACCCAGATTCTCTATCATCTTAGTAGCTTGTCTCTTCTATGTGTTCACCATTCTCAAACAAGCCTGTAAAAGGTACACAGTCCATCATATAACTTTCCCTATGTGACACAGCTGGCACTGCAAATATTGCAATGGGCAAGAAAGTTTACAAAAGAGAGAGAAAAGAACAGATATAAATCATTATACTTTGCAGATGAATTCAGGAGTAGCTTCACTGGAAGACAGAGCAGACCCAAAATGGTAGTTACATAAATATGCTAATAAAAAAATTAATTTGATCTTTTGGTTTGAAAAATGATGGCCTTAGCAACTCCATGAATCTGAGCTATTAAATTCCTTTAAGACACTGAAATAAATTTTTAACAGCATTCACAAATATGAATTTATACAATATTCTCATAAATTTCTATTTTAAAAAACCACAGATGTTATAAACAAGAAAAAAAGCTTGAAGATTATGGAAAATGACTTCCTTTTGCTTTTCAATATTACCTTTTTTTACATAAAACAATGGCACTATTTTAAAAGTAGCAATAATAAGCATTTGTTGCCATGTAATACAAGAGCTGAGATTATTCAAGGGACAGTCTAACAATGAAAGTCTTCAGACATCAGTCACCACCCTTCTCTGCCTCACTTGTGCCCTCACTCCTCACTTAAAATGAAGTCACCCGCTGATCCAACATGAAGGAATGATTAAAAAGCCCTGTGAAAATGAAATAGCCCTGTTTAAGAGAAAACACAAACTAAACATCCATCAAGTTTAGAAAAAGAAATGCATATGGATCATAGCTAAATGGCATATCCTGACATATCCCCAGCACTTCCAAATTTGGAAAGCATTAATTTGGGTTAATTCTGCGAAAACAACCCAGGGAGTGGTTCAAATGAATCTGGGGAAGATGTTTGATGAATAGATGCTAGTCCTCCTCCTACTCTTAAAGAATTTCCAAGTCATATGTATTCTGACAATTTTCCAAGGAACTCTAGTACATATCTGTTTTGCTCTCTCTCCATTTTATTTGAAAGTTACCACTCTAGAGAATTCTTTTACATAGAGGAAAAGTACTAACCCATAATTATGCCAACTGCCCATCATATGCAAGTGTAGTCTTAGGCACTGTAAAAACACAACCCAATTTAATCTCCACAGCAAACCTTTGAGAATCATCTCCAAATTACTGATAGAGAAACTGAGGCTGCAAGACAAAAAAACTTGCATAAAGTCACAAAACTAGAAATAGCAGACTACAAGAATTCAAGCTTGGACTCAGCTTCAAATCCTGTGCTCCCCCCTCCACCCCAAGAGCTTTCGCATCCCTCCTATCACTAGCTTCCGCCCTCCCTTACAAAAAAGTTCAACTTCTTACTCACAGAACATTCAAAGTAACTTAATAGCAGTAAGAATTTTGCTCACTATATAAAACCAGAGGGAAAAAATTATTTTTATTTCTTAGGACAACGGATCTCATAAACACAATACCTACAGCAAACTTACAAACTTAAGTTACACCTACTACTTATTCCAACTACTACTTTCTTTTTTTTTTTTCTTTTTCCAACTACTACTTTCACATGAGCAGTTACACTTTGACAACTTGTTTTATTTGCTTCAGCTTGGGTTAACAGCAACTTGGATTCTGACCAATAAGAGATTCATATGTATATATATATATACATATATGTGTATATATATACACATATAGTATGTGTATATATATACACATATAGTATGTGTATATTTATTCCTAATAAAGTCTTTAAAACTCACTTTCAAATGAAGTGCCTCTAATATTTAGTATACAATAATAAATGACTTTTATTGATCCCTTATCCAGGTGTAATAATGGAGCTTAGACAATGTGGAGGTGAGGTCTTCTGTTAAAACCAGGGTGACCTGTAGAAGTCTGCATCTTAGGGCAAGATCACATTAACTTGCTTTTATTTGACATACCTTGTTTTTCTTGCCTCGGGGTTCACTAAGAGCCAATTCATCTTGAAGTAGTTCTACCCTCTTGGCAAGCTGCAGATTTCGAAATGTCAAACTGTCCATTTCCTGTTGTAGTTTTCTCAGTGACTGATCCTTCATTTTAAGTTGTTCCTACATCAGAGTGAAAACAAGCCATTCCTTATCATTTAGCCTTATGGCTTAAATATAATAACAAATTTTTTTCACCAAAGCTCCTTCTTTAAGAAATTTAAGTTGTATATTTAAGTTCCAGTTCTTAAGTTTTTAGCTCTCCTCAGTGACAAAATCATTTTTTGGCCAAGCCAAAATAACTCAAAATAAAATTAAAGATGTGTGTGTGTGTGTGTGTATACTGAAGTAAATCAACTTAAAGTAAAATGCGCACAACTACATGTTGTTAAATAATGTTGTTATATATATGTAACAATATATATGTACACATATATATGCCTGAAGCTACAACTTTAAAAACTTTTTTTCCCTAAGAGAATCTCAAAATCACTCATGACGCCTTTTTGTGAGTAAAAATGTAAAGAAATATATTGTATTCATATTTTCTATAAATCCTCCTAATGTTTGTTGAAATAAATATACTTCTCTTTATCAGCTCACTTTAAAATTAAGTGGAAAGTAGAAACAAAATTTTAAATCTAAATTCTGTATATGGGGAAATTAGAGAAATATTTAGTTTCACTCTACTTTTCAAAAATGTTATTCTAAATAGATTTTATTTTTGATGTTCTGACAACTCTGTGTTAACTAGTGATCAAACAAAAATGATCACATATTACTGCATACTGAAAGAACTATACTTTTATTATGTACTTTTATTATTCACTGAAAAACCCGTTATAAAGCTATGAGAAGGTCAAATTTTAATGGCAGGTGATTTAAGCATATCGAAATTGCAACCAAAATCCATAGATTGGAGTCTGAAATCTATTGATTGCCATCTCCTTTGCATGTTGAGAAAAGGCCTGGGAGGCTAGAATATTTTCCCATCAAGTAGAAAAACTTCTCTATTTTTTATAGAAATTCTTTCATTTTTACTTTATTTCAAAGTAAATGCCAGCTCATGTCCAAAATAGTTATGTATTAGAAATTCAAATTAATGAATATTTACTACACTGACAAGGCGAACTCAACAGAATCCAAAATCTAGTATAACAGGACATCCTAACATTTCCATTGAGCAAACCAGCAAATTATCATTGCTGTGGGAAATATAATGACCACTACAATTGATAGAAAAACAAAAAATAATTTCATTACATGCTTATAATTAATCACTAGTCTACTAAAACTCCAACTCCACTAACCAATCATTAATTTCAGAAGACATCTATCCCAACCATCTATTCTGCAATGGGGATAATAATGTCATGTGTCCTCCCTCACAGAATGCTATGAAAACTAAGTGAGACAGTAGATGCTATGTGCTTATTAGCACAATGTCTGACACAGACTGAGGGCCCAGTAAACAGAACATGCTGCCATCACCATTGTTGCCGCCACTGTACAGCTAATCAAACAAAACCAACAAGAGGACGCAGACACCAGCGCTAGCTACTAAGACAAGCTAGGAGAAACTTCCCCTAGTAATAAAAGAGATTATCATTTAGAGACATTGTTATTTCTCCAAATTTTGGCAAAAATGCTCATTATAAATGCTCATTATAAAGCTTCTTTTTAATAATATTGGCTTAGCAGAGGCATTCTGGTTATGGGAAGCTGTTCTGAACCCTCCCAGCTCTGAGTCTTAGCATCTGAGGAGGAGGGGCTCTCAAGAAAGAGTTTTGTTTTTCGTTTTTTTAAAGAGATTTCGTTACTGGCTAAGGGAATGGTACTTCTGGGTACTAGTTATCTGAGTGGAACCTCCTGAGATACATCACTATTCCAAAAAGAGATCAAAGGGAATCCTAATCTTTTTTTGTCTAAAGAGGGAGCAAAGAAAGAGCAAACAAATGAGGTAAGCAGCATATTTAACTGAAACTTGACCAAGAAAGATTCCATATATAGAAATTAATATATCCAGTTAAAAATATCACTAAGCAACATGTACCATACACCTACCAGAATGAGCAAAAGCAAATTCCTTCACCTTTTATCATATTTCTTAGTTGACAAAGGTACTAATGGTAAATGAGTTACTCAGATTAACTCAGAGTGTCCTGATTATTACAAGTAAATAGCTCAACTGAAAAACAAGATTAGCTGACTAAATCAATCATATTTTCAAATCTGCTAGGGGACAACGATATGCTATAAGCTGGGGACATAAATATGAATACTACAGAGCCCCCGTGAGAGTGACATCCAGTGATGAACACAGATTAATTCAGATGAATTTGGGCCTCCCCGGTGGCATAAGGGGCCATTAAGTCACAGTATTATGAAGCTATCCACAGCCACTGCAGCACTCAGTTCCTGGCTGGACAGGGAGGTGACCCACATGGCACAGCAGAGCTCTCCTGTCTCACCTGCTGCTCCCCTCAGCAGTATATTTCAGTCTAATCCACCTATTCTGCTTTCCACTCTGTCTCTGGTGACTCCTCTCGCCCCCATCCCCTGGCCCCCGGACCTCTGGCTGTACCCCAGTTCCTGTCTGCATAAACAAATCTTTTTTTAAAAATTTCAGGTGAATTTGGTTCAATAAAGGGCTTGAGGTGCAAGATAAATAGACTAGATAAAGTCAAATAAAGCTTTTTTGTTAGTTTTAGTTTAGGAAATCGAAGTGTATCTCACTCACATGTAAGAATGTAGGAAAGTTAAAGAGAACAAACTCTATTACCTCCCTCTCCTTAGTGAATAAGTGTCAGAGGTAGGACTTTAACCCAGAAAACCAACTAAATTCCCTGCATTGAGCATTGTGAAATTAACCCTCACAACACAAAAGTCCTTTTCATACCTTTAAAGCAGCAGAATTTGCTTGTTCATCTACAACACCTTTTTTCAGGACCTGATTCTGAGCCCGAAGCTGAAAATACAGGAAATAACAATTTTTTTTATAAAAAACAAGCACTTAGACCAAGGAAGTAACTTACCATTACTTTACTGAAATCATTATACTGAGTAACTATCTTCCCACATAAATACGAGAATAAAAATATTAGCCCTAGGCCCTCCCTAGTGGTACAACGAGTTAGGACACAGCACTGCAAGCCAGCCGTAGTTGCTTCATTGCTAGTTTGATACCGGTCCCCAGAGGCAATCCACATGGTGCAGCAGACCTCTTCTGTCTCACCCGCTACTTCCCTCAGCAGTGTATTCATAGATCTGCTTGTTCTGCTCTCTCCTTCTATGATGAATCCTCTCACAGTCCCTGCACCTCTAACCTGTACTCCAGTATTTATGCATAAGTAAATAAATAAAGCAAGCCCTAAAAAAAGATAGTAAATATCACTCTGCCATTTATTAATAAGGACACAGGCTGAGCTTTCCAATGACCCGGAAATACCAGTGGCAAAAGAGACTAAAATTCAGGTCTCTTGACTTGAAGTACATGATTCTTTCTATGAAACCAAGTCATCTCCCTAAATAAAAACAAATGCAATAATAAGGTACCAAGTATGACATTTTCTTTGAAACATTCACTTGTAAAATACATACAACTGGGGCCCTCCCTGGTGGCGCAGCGGGTTAAAGCCCAGCACTGAGAATCTAAAGCCGCTTCCTCATGAGTTCGATTCCCGCCTGCCCCGGAGGTGACCACATGGCGTGGCAGACCTCTCTTGACCCGCCCGCTGCTCCCCTCAGCAGTGTACTTCATAGATCTGCCTGTTCTGCTCCCCACTCTGTCTCTGGTGAAGCCTCTCACCACCCCTGAGCCTCTGGCCTGTACCCCAGTTCTGTATGTCAAATAAATAAATCTTTAAAAAAAAAAAAATACATACAACTGGACTGATTATGAAATAAGAATTGTGCAGGAAATCAAAGTATAGGGCATCAACATACCCAGTAGGACAGTGTGCTTACTACAAATCATACACATGTCATCACAAGGCCACAGCAATTTGAGGCATCAGCTAAGGCACTGTACAAAAGCGACTGAGAAGCCAAGTGAATTTAGAAACATCTGAATGCTCATTCCCACCAGGCACTGTCCTGAGTGATTTATTTATGTTGCCTCATTAATCCTCATCACCCTATGAACGAGGCACTAAAATTATCCCCACTTTACTGAGGAGCCCACTGAGGTACAGTAGTCAGTGGCAATGCCAAGATTCAGCTCCCAGCATTTTTGACTTACGAGGTGTGATACCATTAGACAATACTAGCTACCACTTTACAAAGCTACATAGAAATGAGAAAAAGCAGTGGTTTGGGAGATAGGACTTACACTTTTTTTTCAGTTATTTTAAAAATCTGTTAAAGTATAACTTTATTTTAAATAAAGTACAGTATACAAAAAGCATACAACTTGATAAATTTTTACTTATGTACACACTGTTCAATCACCACTGGCAGGGTTTTGAAAGGCAAAATCTACATCTGCAAAAATAGTAAAGTCCTTAACAAGGATAACAAAATGTAAATTTAGTAAGTATATGTGTATATACACGTGTATGTATATGTATGTGTGTGTGTATGTATACAGCTGACTGAAACAAAAGGTTTTGACTACGATCTAACATTACAAGGCTCACTTAAAAGACCATGAAAGATCAGGATCCTTGCTAAAAGTTGGAAGAAATGAGAACATTTTATTTATGAACGTCACAAAATTCTGTTTCTAATTCTGCATAGCTCAGATCTGTCTGCTGAGAATACAGAACAAAAATGACCCTTTTTTGTGCCAAAAAAGTGGGAATACTTACATAGTAAACCTTAAACCAAGTATTTGAAACTCATCAGAAAATGTAGTTAAGAGTTAGTAATACTACTGCAGGCTACACAACACTTTGAGCAAAAAAAGGAACTTCTATTTTCAGAAAGTTAAAGATCATAGTTCACTACCACAAAAGAAAAATTTTATTATGCCCTTTACTAGATAATATGAACTTGTATATTCTCTTGACTTTCCTAAGTCAGTTATATTGTCTATTAACATGGCTAAACACAACTATTTGTCTTCTTTTGAGGTTGTTGTGAAAACCAGGTAAGAGACCTACATAAAAGCTCTTTCTAAATTTTAGAGTGCTCCACAAATTGAAAGAGATCTCTTATTACTGGAATGAATCAAAGGGACAATTGTATTTATTACAGTTTGCTGGTGCTATGTCATTGTACTAAATGTTTCTTGGGAGAGAAAAAAGTCAAAGAAGTGTTTTCAAAGAGCCTGTATTTGAAAGAAAGATAAAAGATAACTAGGTAAATACCAGTATTTCCTGCTTTAAAAAGAAAAAAAGTAATGTAAACATTAATTTCTCTAGAATAAGATTGGTAAACTACGGCCAGTTGGCCAAACTGACCTGCTATCTATTTTAGTTTTAGTAGAACACAGTCCCATTTACTGCTGATGCATTAACTATATAGTGGCTTCTTAACTACAATGGAGAAGAGTAGCTGCAATCAAGCTTAAAATATCTATCAGGCTCTTCACATAAAAAGTTTGAAGATCTCTGGTCTAGAAGAATTACCACTATAGTGTTGACTTCCACCGTGTATTATTTGACTTTTTAAGTAATATCAACGTATACGTGCATAATGCGCTACCTAGATAACAGAATTCAGTAAATACTTTGAAACCCATATAGCCAAAAAAGTCATACTACTTCCATCTAGATTTCATTTCATGCTCCTGTCCTAACTCTGGTCTATGACCTCTAACTTGCTTTTATGTGCTTCTTTAGAAGTGCCTAAAGATGGTACAATGGATTAAAGCACAGCACTATGAAACTAGTGGCAGCCACTTCAGCAAGAGTTTGATTCCCAGCCAGGAAAATGACCCACATGCCACAGCAGACCTCTCCTGTCTCACCCACTGCTCCCCTCAGCAGTGTCCTTCTTTGATCTGCCTACTCTGCTCCCACTCTGTTTCTGGCAAATCCTCTCACTGCCCCTGCACCTCTGGCCTGTACCTCAGTTCTGTATGCATAAATATTTTTTTTAATTATTAAAAAAAGAAGCACCTAATGGTGACTTCACAACTAATAATAAAGCTTCAAGCTCCCAAACCAGAACCACAGCAATTAAAAAGAGCTTCACCTTTCATTTCTGTGGCACATTTTTAAAATTACTTAAACTGAAAAGCCTACTTCATTAGAAAGCAAAACAAGCCTTTCAAATTACTACTGTTTGAAATTTATTCTGACTACAAGGAAAAATGATTGGGACCTTCTTTCAGAAAACGTTTGCTAAGCTGAAACATCTTTAAACAGGTTTTCAATGAAAATGCTTAATAAAAATGTAGTTTTTTCAGAAATATTTATCTAAAATATATTTGCATTATTTAGTGTATAGAAAAAGATCTTGATAAGCCCTGCATACTCCACTACCATGTTAATTTTACTTTGATGCATCTGGAACTTTCCTGCATTCTGCATCACTACCGCCACCATGCTTGCTGTATTAGAACACACAGCTTGTCAAATGCTGACCCTGCTATGATCAGCCTGGTCTTTTGGAATCTATCTTTCTTACCAGTATTCATCACAGAGGGGCGCGTGCCTGCAGTGTTTCTGTTTTAGAAACAGGTACAAGATCTCTCTTGACCACTAGCAGCTCTAGGAGACAGAGAAACTGTAATGCCCACGGATCATACAGCCTATTTTCACAGCTGCGCACTGAGTTCTTCTGTTCCATTCAATAGGGAAGCCCCTGACTCCCAATTTAGTCCTTTGAAACATCATTTTTCATTGTCTTACAGTCTTCTACTTACCTCTATCTTTATTGTAAAAGCAAAGGGTTTCCTCATTTTGACCAAATTCCAGTTGGACGTCTAGGGGTCTATCTCCTTCCTCTAGTCTTACACTTCCTTCCTAACTTTTTCCTAGCCATTTCCAATGCCCCCCTATAGTCCACAATGGGATTTCCCCTAAGATCCTCAGCACTTACTGGGAATATTTATTAAACTGTTCAGTTTTTAATTTTACTTTTTAAGCAGCAAATTTTTCATTTATTCACTTAAACATATGATTTCTGTACTTATCTCTCATCTGACAAGTAAACTGTCCTTCATTGTAGAGACTATAATGTATATTATCTGATGCCCACAATGAAAGAGCAAAGCTATGGAAAGCAAAGGTACTTTAATAATTTTTTTTTTTAGATTTTTTTAAAAGATTTATTTATTTACTCATACAGAACTGGGTAAGAGGCTTCACCACAGACAGAGTGAGGAGCAGAACAGGCAGATCAACAAAGTACACAGCTGAGGGGAGCAGCGGCAGGTCAGGAGAGGTCTGCCACGCCATGTGGATCACCTCCTGGGCCCGGGATCGAACTCACACTGAAGTGGCTGCAGCCATCTTGCAGTACTGCATCCTAACTCATTGGCCACCAGGGAGGGTCCGGTACTTTAATAATTTTAAGCTTCTTAATTAAACAGAGTATATAAAAGGTATTTAAATGTAATGCACAATACAACTATACAAGGGGTAATTACTTCAATAGTCCCTGTCAAAAATCTTCTCCAAATGAATGGAAGCTCATGTTCCTACTGGGCACCAAGAATCCTCAAAAACTCTGAGCCTAACTACCTCTCTAATGCACAGTGTTTCTAGACCTCTGCCATGTGACTTTGTTTCTGAAAGTCCAACTTCAGTCAAGACTATCACAAAACTGTTTCCCTGAGACATAAAGTGTGATTTGTGCATCCATCAGAATCTCTCTTTGACAATCTGTGATAGGTAATTGATCAAAAATTAGAAATTTACCACTTTCAATCACAAACTGTTGGAAAAGTCAGTGGGAAAAGAGAGATGAATTACTTTATATGCATTTTCTCATCTAATTCTCAACAGTTTTCTGTGTTAGACCCATTCCAACATAGCTGTTTTTATGAAGTGAATATTTTGACATTTATATATGGCTTATGACCCTATAATTGACCCTGTAATTGAGTGGTCTTTCTATATTACAAAGTAATGTCTGCAAGACACACCAGAAGTCTATTGTTAAGCCTCACCAGTAACCTAATTCAAGGTTTCAGAAGAGTAAAGCAATCTGCAGACCCCCGTTTCAGAGTCTCAGGTCCAGATAGAAGTAAAACTCCTTGTAGATCTAATATTTAAAATAATTAAATGTTCTAACATGTTGGAAACACCACCCGCTTTTTTCCCTAGAAGGGGATAAAGTCTCTGCAACTACATACTACATACTACTGATTGGGTGATTTTGTCACTAAAGCAGGACAAAAAAATTCTCCTCTTATACCTGCCTACAAATGGAACCCTTTTTCCTGTTCAAGAAACTTATTTTAGGACAAAACCCCTCTTCCTAACTCTTGTCATCTAGAGTTAGGAACTCTATCAGTGACTAGATGAGGTCAACTGAATTAAAAAAGGAAGAGAACACTCCTCCATCTTGCTAATGCCTTACTATCCAAAATGTGGTCCACCACCTGCTCCAACAGTGTTACCTGGGATTAGAAATTCAGGCCTCACCTCAGACCTACTGAACCAGAATTTGGAGTTTAACAAAGTCTTCAGACAAGTCACATAGACATATACATTTGTGATACACGGCTAAGGAGCTACGTTTGTATGTTCATCAGGAAAGCCAATAGCCATATTGATTTAATTAAAAATCTAAAACCTAGCCTCTCCGTTGTGTTAGTCACTCTTCAAGGACTCAAGAGCCCTACATGCCTAATGACCACGCTACTGGACAGCAGACATAGAACACTGTATTCTCATGTAAAGTTCTATTAGTGCAGAAAATAAGCGGCTTTCTAATCCAGCTTGTAGTCAACCCTCCACAGGAGGATAAAAAACAAACCCAAAAAAAAGCTGACACTCGATTTTAATCCAATTTCAGTTCCTGAGTCTATATCTCTTCCAGGAAAGGATGATTAATCAGGTTCTGCCAAGCTACTAGCTGGAAAGCAAATACATGGAATGAAAATTGACCCTTTCCCATTATAAGTAGCTCTAGAGCTAAAAAGTTCCCAAAGGCAATCTACTTCATAACTAAAAAAGCATTGATTTCAAAGTAAACTGTTACAGAAATAATGGATGTTTGGTGTTCACACTGGATTTTACTGCTTTGAGAAAAGATTTTGAAAGATTGTCTTAGCTGAACAAAAGCTACTCTATGGGATAACATTCCTTAAACAATAATTCTCAAACTTTGGTGTATAAACAAATCACTAGAGACTGACCAACAGATTCAGTAACTCCAGGGTCAACTTGTAAAACCACCGGCCCAGAATAACACAAATATTGGGAAGACAGAACTTGAAACACACACGTATGGTACCCGGCAAGAGTGTAGGAGTTCCTGCAAAGAAAGCAGACTAAGGGCCTCCCTGGTGGCACAGAGGTTAAAGACACAGTGTTATCAAACTGTTAGCAGCCACTACAGAACAAGTTCAATCAGGCAGCCAGTCAAGGAGCTAACCCATATGGCACAGCAGACCTCTCCTGACCCACCCGCTGCTACCCTCAGCAGTGTAATTTCATTAGATCTGCTTGTTCTGATCCCCTTTCTCTGGTGAATCTGCTCATACACGCACACACACACACCTGTCAGCCACACCCCCTCCCCGTACCTCTGGCTTACACCCCAGTTCTTTCAGGCATAAATAAATACATTTTTTTTAAAAAGGAGACTGAAATCAAATGAGCCAGGACTAAATACTCCTGACCTCTTCAATAATGAGATATGCTAGAGCATCAGAGCAGAGCAGGCTGTAAGAAATGGCTTTTGATTCTTAAACTACAGTGTAGTGACTGGGTCTTATTAGCTTTCCCTCACATCTCAAAAAGGCGGCATAAGTCTATTACCTATTAATTTACAAATCTCTAAAAACCAGCCTCTACTTACCTTTCACCTCCCCCATACTCCATTAAACCTGAAATTTTAAAAGCCTCCAATGACTTTATAATTGTCCAAGCCACTTTTCTTTTTTAAAGATTTATTTACTTATGCATAAAGAACTGGGGTACAGGCCAGAGGTGCAGGGGGCGGTGAGAGGATTCACCAGAGACAGAGTGGGGAGCATAAAGGCAGATCTACTGAAATACACTGCTAAGGGGAACAGCGGGCAGTTCAGGAGAGGTCTACTGCACCATGTAGGTCACCTCTCTGGCTGGAGATCGAACTTGTGCTGCAGTGGCTATGGATAGCTTCACAGTGCTGTGTTTAACCTGTTGCGCCACCAGGGAGGGCCCCCAAACCACTTTTAATCTCCACATTTCCTGACCTTTCTCTGACACTTGTTTTGGCAACCTGTCTGCCTCAGAAATTCTCATCGGCTTTCATTCCTATTTTATCTAACTAAACTTTCTTTAATAGGAGGTCGTCTCTGGAGGAAAGAAGATTATGAGCCATGTTCTTAAGCAAGAAATGGGCTCCTTCCTGGGACCTAGCCTGATATCTACATCAAATGAGAAACTGCTGCAACTGTCCTAGCCTTAGGAATCAGGCTTGTTACTCTCTTGATGCAAAGGCCTCAGTCTACAGATTAAGAAGAACTCAGTGAATAAAACTGTAATGTGCCTCCAGCCCTAAAGTTCTATAGTTGAATCTAACCTTAATACAGCGCTTCACTCCAAGATGGCCTGCCTTCCTACCAGTGCAGTCATGTTCTCTCATTTCAAAACCTCAGGACCACCTGTCTTCCCTCACCACATGCCATAGAGTGAATGACACAAGGACCAATGAATGCCTTATAGCCTCTTGAGAGCCTTCATAAGTCTAGTGCTATGTGTAAAACAGGAACACAAAAGAAGCAAACAACAAAGCAATTTTAACCATAATTCCTAAATCTAAACCCCTCTGGTCATCTCAACAAATTATTAACTTTATTTACTTATATTCTTCCCAAAACTGTTCCAACCGTATAGAGCCTGTTCTTCTCTGAACCCCTCTTTCCCTATTTACTCTCCAGAGAAGAAAATTAGTTCCCTTACTTCATACTCAAAATTTCATTCACCCAAAAATACAGAGACAAGTTTCAGTAGTGCTATCCTCCACCCACCTTCCTTCATCATCACATACATTTTTGTTCCAAACAACTTCAGGCCCTTTCCAAACTAAGAAAATTCTCCTTCAAAGGATAAAAGCTTGCATCACTGACACTATGCCACCGATTCTTAAGACAATGTCAAGTGGAAATTCAATTGTACCAGTGGTAGTACCGTTACAATAAGTCGAGTATCTTAGAAGCCTCCCATTTGATGAGGAAAACACTTCAATCTCTATGGTTAGGCACCGTTTTATTTTTCAAAGAATAATTCATTTCACCTCGCTGAAAATTAAATGAAATCTAAAGGAAAAAAAGTGCCTCGGTTTCTCCAAATTGTAAAAAGGAAACTGTTTTCCTGTTGTTCCCAATAATGCCAAGATCATTGAGAATTAAACTTAATGACGGCTGAATTGATTTCCAAAAGCAAAAGATTTGTTTTTATAGTAACTTCATTAAAATATTCTCAAGGCAGAAATACCCTATCTAGAAGCTGTACGGGCCTTTCCAAGGACAGGGTTTCATCATTTACAGCACTAATGCCACAAATATAAAGGGCTGCCAGGTCCCAATTTTGCTTAATTCAACATGTATTGAGCAACTGCTAAGTACTCTGCAGCACTTCAGGTGACCAAGGGGATAGAGAAAATGACCCTGCCCTCGCACCCACGACTTCAAAATCATTTCCAGACATCTTATCAAAACACTAAGTACATTCACAAGCATCCATGCTTGATAAAGCTGTTTACACAAATGATTCTATTTACCCTCCTGAATTGATTCGGGGGTAAATCCTCCTATTATCCCTGTGGGAAAGGAGAAAGGTTTATCTTCCCCATCACTGGGCCAAGAAAACTGAGAGAGCTGCCAGGCAGGGATGATTCTCATCCCTTCCCGGAGAGTACCAGAGACAGGAGCCAGGATTTCTGACATCCCAGTCCCAAGCCCGCTAGTTCACGGAGAAGGCAGAATCAAACTCCTACTCCTTCCCGCAGAGACACACACGGACGCAGAACCGCCCTGCCCCATCTCCTGGGAACTGCAGGTGAAGGCATGGTAATGGTGGACAGAAGGGCCAGAGGGGAGAAGACACACTCCACTGTCCCTCTCAGTCCGACAAGTCGCTGCCAAGGTAACCGAAGGCTGCAGGGCCGGGGACCCCCTACTCCCCGCCCACGGTGGGTACCTTTGAGTACTCCTGAGCCAGCTTCTGGTACTTCCCCTGCAACTCTGCCGAGGCCATGGCCTCACCCGCCCCGTCCAGGCCTGGCTTCCCAGGCCTTTCAGCCCCACCCCCCGCCCCCGACCCCAGACACGCTCCCGGGTACGGCTCAGCCAGCGCCCGACTCCAGGGCCACCGCCGCCGCGCCTCCTCCACTTCCGGGTTCGCCCGGTGGAAAGAAGGCGGAGCGAGGGCCAGAGGCGGGGCGACTACCGGAGGCGGGGCGACGTCTTGACGTCACCAAACCACCCTCCCGCTCCGGAGGATGTGCGCGCGCAGCCTATTCGAGTCGCCTAAACTTCCTGTGGGACCGGGGACGCCATCTTGACGCATGGTCCAAGATGGCGACGTAGAATGGGGAAGGAGAGAGACAACAGAGGAAGAGAATGATGAGCGCCCACAGAATGGGCGGGAGACCCAGCAGAGGGGCGGTGGTTGCGAAGAGCAAAGGACCGGAAGAAGAAACATTCTGAGCGCATCAAGAATTCTGACCGTTCCCCGCATATTCTCCACCCGCGAGCTGGTTCCCATGGCAACCGCCTGGCGTTTGATAGTTCCAGAATGCGCAAGAAGAGAGAGACCTCTGTGTCCTACTGTCTCATCCAAATATAGTGGCGCCGGGCATGCCTTGCTTTGTAAACTCTCAAATCTCCCCCGAATTTATAACGCTTGTTCCGTACTCGACAAACTTTCATTGCCTTGTATTTTGATATTGCAATGTCTTTGTGTCTATTCTCTGTCACTCCATTCTCCCACCACTGCCCCCATGCGTAAACCACGTTAGAGCTTTTGCAGTGGATAGGGTAAAAACCGTTATTTAAGGAAATTTAAGGGAATGATTCTTGCCACACATGCAGGTACAGTAAACCTTAACGACAAGTACTGTAACTAGACAAATCAAAACCTTGTCTGACTGAGGTATGCCGCTGTTGCTTGAATTAAAAGCTGGCCTCATTGATTAAATATTTTTTAAAAGCTGGTTGTCAGATAGTGTTCGAGGTATTGCATTTGTGGCAACACTGAAATGTTCATTCATTGATAGAGGATGAATTAAAAATTGCAGTATATGTCTGCTGTAAAATACAACATAACAAAACTAGTGATCTACATCTGCATATGTCAATATAGTCAGATACATACACATGTATCCTTATGCAGATATGAGACAAAACATTGTTAAATGTAAAAAATTGTATGTTGTACATTAGTAGAAATATTTTTTAAATACAAAGCAACATTTATATTGCTCATGAGTATTTGAAGGTGTATTAAAAATAGAAAAATAAGAACTGGAAAGATAGATGTCACATTCTGGGTAGTAGTAGCCTCTAATGAAAAGAGAAAGGAGAATGGAGGGAGAACAAAGAGGTGTAAGTTTTCCTTTTGATTTAACTTTTAAAAATAAATATAACCGGATGTTAGATTTTTTTCAAGTACTAAGTAAAGGAATATTAGTTACATTAATTTTTTAAGATACTTGATATTTTTCCATGATTAAAAACTGTCATAACCTGCTTTCCTTGTGTGGCTTTAAGTAAACCTGATTTTTCATAATAAAAAGCTGAGTGTATTTGCTTTTCTCAATCATTGTAAAGTGTAAGAGGTTTATAAGCTTTGTAATTGTCTGTATATTTCTATTTGCTAATAGCTAAGTCTTATTGTTCAACAAACTCTCAGAAAATTAAGTCTCTAAGATAATGACGATAATGATGATGATGATGTTTAGTGTTCCATGGCACCACCAACAGGCAGAATTAAATATTGTAAGTATATTTCTGTGGTTTGGAACTTAAATGGCCTTTTCATTTTAAAATAAAATGACATCTCAGAAATATGAAATAAAAAATGTCTAACTCCAGCTACAGCACCTGTTTAAGGTCATTTTCCTGAATTGAGAAATTTATTTACCACTGGTTAGTCTAGTTATTCTGTCAAGTGCATTGTTTTCAAATCCCAATTGATAAATCTGAATATATTAAAGTTAAGAACCTCTTTCTCAAGAGACACCACTGAAGAGTCAAGCCAGAGTTGAAAATATTTGTAACACATATATCCAACAAAGTTTCTAATCCAAATATATAAAGTGTTCTTACAAGTCAATTAAGGAGGAGGGGAACAACATATCAATAAGGAAAAGACAGGGAATCAGAAAAAAGACAAGAGATTTCAACAGTCACTTCGCAAAAGAAAATATGCAAATGACCATCAAGAATGCAAGTTATTCAGTTTCATTAGTAATCAGGAGGAAGTGAAATTAAAACCACAGTGAGATACCATACACACCCACACAAATGGCTAAAATTAAAAAGACTGACAAGTGTTAGTAAAGATATGAAACAAAAGAAAAATTCTCATAAATTGCTGGTAGGAGTGTAAACTGGAAAAGTCCTTTAGGAGAAGAGTTTGGTATTATCTGTTTACTTGAAAAAGATACATGTTCAGGTGTCTCTTACTCTTAACTACATATGCTTATCTACTATATAAATATAGATATATTCAAAAATGTATTATGTAGTCAGCAAGAATATTAAAAATGTCAACAAAAAATGTCAGCAAGAATATTCAAAAATGTCTATCAACACAATAAACAACTATAGTATATTCATATTGTGAAATACATACAGTAACTTAAAATAACTGAACTGTAGCTACAGTTAACTGCTGGATAAATCTCAAAAAGAAGTACAAAAGAAGCCAGGTCAAAAAAAAAATTATATTGCATGACTTCATGCCTGTAACATTCAAAAAAAAATCACAAAATTAAACTTTAAATTTCAAGAATGCATTTGTGGGTAAAAATCTAGAAAGAAAAACAAAGAAGTGATAACCATAAATGTCATTGTTGAGGGTTAGGGGGGAAAGAGGAAACTAACTATTGGAAGGGGAATATGAGATGGGTTTGGGGGATATTGGCAATGTTTCTATTTATGTGTGATCACTACACAGGTGTTACTGGTGATAATGCCTCATGAGGTACATTTTTACACTTTTTATATAGGTGGTACCTTTCACAATATCATTTTTTTTATCTAGTTTGTTTCATAGGCTTGTTAGCAATAGTTTACAAAGTATATACATAGTATACTTGGGGGAATGATGTTAATGAAAGTCACTTAGGACTATTACAAATAGGTAACTGCTGTGGAGAGTCAAAGGCATTTTTTTAAAGATCTATTATTTGTTTATGCATACAGAACTGGGGTGTTACAGGTCAGAGGTGCAGAGGGTGAGAGGATTCACCAGAGACAGAGCAGGGAGCATAACAGACAGATCAACAAAGTACACTGCTGAGGGGAGCAGCGCTCGGGCCAGAAGAGGTCTGCTGTGCCATGTAGGCCACCTTTCTAGAAGGCAGGGAATAGAACTTGTGCTGCAGTGGCTGTATTAGCTTCATAGTGCTGTGCTTTAAGCTGTTGTGCCATCAGGGAGGGCCCCAAAGGCAATATGATGGTGAAGGATGAAAGTTAGACTTGTTGATTAGTATTGATTAAAATATGATATCCCTGAAACCCCTATGTTATAAACCAATGTCATTTCAAAAATATAAGCAATTCTATTTTAGGATTTTGTTTCAGTAACAGGTGTCAGAAACTGAACTCAAATTAGCTTGGCCCCCACCGGGGAACTTACTAGAAGAATATATTTATAACTCACAAAACAATAGAGAGAAAGAAGTAGCAAGACCTCCAGGACAACTTAGAGCGAGGATCCCAATGCTTCAATCATTTTCATACTCAAAACTTTGCTGAGAGAGGAACTAGGTTGTTTAGTTTCTGTTTGAATATCCCAAGGAAGGCCCAGCTTGGGTGAGGTGCCCGCCACTGAGTCAGTCAGGTTGGTATGACAACCAGTTACATAAAACAGGTGACTTGGGAGAATTCGGAGGCCCTGGCCAAGCCCCAAATGCAAATGCCACCAGAGTAAGCTAGGCCCAATGAAAGTCAAAAAGCACGCGATCTGCTCAATGCTGACTGGGATGCCCTGCCTTGCCCTTGAGGACCCCATTTTTTTTGCATATTCAAAGAGATTATGAGTTGATTGCAGTCATACAGTATGAGCAAGGAAAAGGTTTGTTTGTGTGGTGTATGCTCCCTACTGAATAATAAAAAGATCTGGCCTAAAATAAGCCATGGGGACTTCCTTCAGCATCATGAAGAGATTATTATGGAGAAATGTTGGACATCAGTTTGAGTTGGCAAATCAACATTATATAGTAAATCAGTGTCGTTAATATAAGGAAAGGATTACAGGGAAACACACCTAAAATGAGGTGATCCTCAGTTGCTGTAAATGTGACTCTAGGGTCACAAAACTCTAGCCTTGGGCTCCCCCAGGGAGCCAGGCTATCGCAGTGCTTGTGACAATTTTATAAGAACATACCTACTGCTCATAATGAGAAGCAACTGAACAATGTGGAACTTCCTTTGGTCATAAAATGCCAATTATGCCATATTGTCAGTCATGCTACTGTATGATCCAGTCGGGGCATGTGTTTCTCACCATTGCATATATCTGAACACCAAGAACTTCTTTCAAGCTTCAAATCTCTCTTCTTTGAAATCATATATTTTACTTCTTAATAACCTGCTATATGCAACAGCTACTATGGTGACATTGGAAGACCAGTTTGTCCCAACAGCACCTCTCCACACAGTCATTAAGATAACTAAGCACTGATTTTCCCTCCTGGTTTCTAAGATAGATATGGATAATAAAGTGTGTTTACATGGGTGGATATAAGGAAAGGATTAAAGAAGACAATTTGTGGGCCTTTTATTATCACATATTATCCTGGTTGTTATACATATTTTTAGTGCAGTGGGAAAATCGGTAACACTCTACTAAGAAATTAAAAAGTAGTGGGGGGGAGGGAAGTAGTGGTGGGGAGGAGAGAAGGAAAAGAACCTTTCTACAAGGGATTTTCCCTTAAGCGGCTAGCTCCAATGTTAAGGGCTTTTAATGACTGCTAAGTGAGGCAAATCTGGTGATTTGCAACTTTGAGGAGGCTTACTAAAAATAGCAATTCTGGACTTTGAAGATTTTGCAACTTGCCCTCGGTCATTCCCCAATGCTTTGCCTACCTCAGTCACAGCAAGACAGAACAATCACAGAAAGCACAGAGTCCTGAGATCTTGTCCAGAGCCACATGGTAGCCTGACAATTAAAACTAGAACTTGGATCCTTTACCTCCACAGAGGCTGTATTTTTTCTAAGAAACACTTTACAATTTAACTTAAACGTCTTGAGTATTTGATTTGTTTTGTAACTGAATGAAAATTATACAATTAGATTTATTTACAGAAAAAGGGGTAGTCTAAGTATTGGGTTGTTTTCTTTCCTTCTTTCTTTCTTTTTTTTTTTAACATCATCCAAGAGAAAGGCCTAAGGGGTAAGGGTGCAGCTGAGAAGAGAAACAATTTTTTTTATTATGAACAAGTTTTTTTAACTAATGTAAAAAGAGAGAGAAAAGCATTGAACCACACCAGTCCATTGCAGCTTCAATAATGATTAAACTGTAACCCCATCCACATCCTCCTACCTCACTGGATGAATTTGAAACAACCCCATACATCATATTGTACAAACCTAAATATTTCTTTTTTTAAAAGGTATACTTTATTTACTTATGTATACAAGAACTGGGGTATACAAGGCCAGAGGTGTGCGGTGGGTGAGAGGATTCACCAGAGACAGAGTGGGGAGCAGAACAGGCAGATCTACTGAAATACACTGATGAGGGGAGCAGCAGGCAGGTCAGGAGAGGTCTGCTGTGACATGTGGGCCAGCTTCCTAGCCAGGGATTATGCTGCATGGCTGCTGATAGCTTCATAGTGTGGAGACTTAATCCCTTGTGCCACCAGGGAGGCCCTAGGCCTAAACATTTCAATATGCATCTCTAAAAGAAAGAACTCTTCTTCTCCCAGTATTATCAGTAAAGTTACATACTTTACTTATATCTCAGGTTTTTTTTCCTGAAGTCTTTTTCTGTTCCTCCTGACTGTGACAGCCAACACATTTATTCTCAGACTTGCCTCATTTTTCTGGTGAGCTGGTCAGTTTTGAAATGCTGTAGATCATGCCTCTGTTGGGATTTAGCTAATGTTTTCTTGTGATTTGACTGGGCTTAGGCTTTTGGAAGGCAAACCATATCTCTTTACAGGTTATATGTCATATTAAGGGCACATACCAGGAACATGTTAACCCTGATCATCTTTCTAACCCATTAATGTTAATACTAATCATTTACTAGACTTTGATGTTAAAAGGCTAATTTTCCTTCAGCCTACAGGCTTTCCTTCCCCCAGTCTTATGCCTTTAATTTCTGTCTTTGCATTTTCTCTGAGTGTTGCCCTTACACTGGGCTATAAAACACAAGATTTGTCTTGAGGAAATCTAGGTGTGGGAGGGCGTGATGTACTGACACTTAGGTTTGGCCTTTTGGCAGGTTGGGGCCAAGGGAGAGAAAAGATGGAGAGTAATGATTTAACCTTTACCTTTTTGGATTTCTACTACTGAATTCCACAGTCTGGGTGTCCTCAGTGTGTATTTGTGTGTGTGGTAAAATGTGCACAACATAAAATTTAACCATTTTAACTAAATTTAGGCATATAGTTCAGTGGCACTAAGTATATTCACATTCTGCAACCATCACCCTATTCATTTCCAGAATTTTTTCCTCCTTTCACAGGGAAACTCTGGATCATTACACACTGACTCCTCCTTTGCCCTCTCAGCCCCTGGCAGCCACCACTCGTTTTCTGTTTATGAAGCTGACTGTTCTGGTATCTCAAGCCGGTGCTGCCATGCAATCTTAGTCCTGCCGTTTCTGGTTTTTTCACTTAGCATATTATCTTCAGGGTTCATCAATTTGTAGCCTGTGTCAGAATTTCACTGCATTTTAAGACTGAACAGTACATCACATTCAATTTATCCATTCATGCATAGACTATTTTTAATAGGTGTAAAGTGACATTTTATTGTGGTTTTAATTTGCATTTCTCTAATGATCTGGGATGTTGAATATCTTTTCATCTGCTTATTGGCATCCTTAACTTTTTTTTTTTAAAGACTTATTTATTTATGTCTACAGGACTGGAGTACAGGCCAGAGGTGCAGGGGCAGTGAGAGGATTCACCAGAGACAGAGTGGGGTACAGAACAGGAAACTGAACAAAGTATACTGCTGAAGGAGAGCAGTGGGTGAGACAGGAGAGGTCTGCTGCGCCATGTGGGCCACCTCGGGGGGCCCAGAATAGAGCTCTCACTGAAGTGGCTGCAGCCAGCTTGCAGTACTATGCTTTAACCCCCTGCACCACCAGGGAGGCATCCTTAACTTTTAAAGATGCTTTATCATTACCCGTTGTTTATTTGTGCACTCTATTCATCTCTTTCCTTTGGAGGGTCATCCACATTCTTTACCATATTCTTCTGTAATAAACCAGTAAATATAACTATTCCCCAAGTTCTGTGAGCTGCTCTAGCTTATTAATCAAGCTCTAGGAGGAAGTTTCTGGAAACTCCCATCTCTGAACAGTTGGTCAGCAGCATAGGTAACAACCTGGGTTTCAGAGTCCTCTGTTTGGAGTGTGCAGAGGGGGAAAGAACAGAAGTCTCTGGGACTGCACCCTTAATTTGTGGAACCTGATGCTTTCTCCAGGTAGACAGTATCAGAAATGGGTTAGCCTGCAGGACACCCAGCTGGTGTCACAGGGAGCTACTTGATTGAGGAAAAACCTCCACATGTTTGGCCAAGTAAAGTGTTGGAAGTAAAATGTTTTCTATGTGCAAGTAAAGGGTTCACAAAAAGAAGAAACACAGTAGGGGAGGAACTGAGTTTTTCCTTACATAGAAGAAAGGAAAAATCAGGTTTTCATAAATAATCATCATGCTACCTTTATTGCTTGGAATTCCTATGTAAAGAAGAACCCCCCTTTATCAATTTTCTCTCATTGTCATATAAAGCCCAAAAAATGCTTAGCTATCCTTAATTTGCTAGTGAATTCTTTGTTTGTTTGTTATAACCTTTCTTTAAAACTATGGCAAATTCTCACAATAAAATATTATTCAAAATAAGAACTCCCTCCCTTACATATTTCTATTTTACATGAAATTCTAGAAAGAAAAAAACACACATATGGTAAAAAAAAAACAACAGAAGTTGGGGGTCAAGGAAAAGAAGACTGTGAAGGTGTGAGAGAAATTTCTGAGGTGATGGAAATATTCTCTATCTTGATAGTGATGTAGGTTATGGGATGTATGAATTTATCAAAACTCACTGAACTCTGTGTTCCACTATATATAAAAAATCTATTAACAGGAAGAGAAAGAGGAAGGGGGGAAGCAAATGTGTGGACTTCTTGGATTCACAATCAACTGCAAAAAAGCTTTATATTCAATTAAGTTTGAGTGTAAACTGTATTGCATGTAGATGACTCCAAGGAATAATGAATTTTTAGGTGTGATAACGGCATGTGGTTATATAAGAAAATATTCAGTTTTTAGAAATGCATACTGAAGTACTTACCGTAAACTGACATGATGTCTGGGCTATAATACTTACGAGGAAAACCTGACAGAGATATTAATAGGGTATATAAAGTGAGAGTGATGGAATCTCTGTGGTCTTAAATAAATGGGGTTAATGTTCTGTCTTCTCTTTTTGTTATATTTGAAAACTTTTGTACTACAAGTATTTTTAACTACCTTAAGTAAACAAGGAGAGAATAAAATGCCCACATGGTAAAAGCAGGAAGTAAATGGAAGCCCTCAAAGTAGCGTCCTCTTTCTTATCAGACCAAAGATAATTCTCCCTGCTTATTTCCTGCCTTAGAGGATTTTTCACTGTTTATTGAAATTCACACATTCCAAGTTCATAATTACAAATGGATTACACTAACATCTTTTATTTAATATTTAAATCAATGGAAAAACAACCATTGATATCCCCCCTCTGAGAATATTCCAAAAACACGTTCGCTCAATTCTACCCAGAATCGCTCATTCAGCAGAACGGTTCTTCCTGCCTGGTATCATCTCATATTACCACTAGGGGGCACCTCCTCACCGAATTTGCTTTAGAAGAGATAAAAATCACACCCACGGTCTAAGTAGTTGGTCTTTTGGTGCGCCCATGACCTGTATTTGTAGTGTTTAGGCACGTCTCTAGTGACCTCATCCCACTACGCCTGAGTCTTTTTGAGGAAACAATTAGCCTGTTTGAACAGAACAGGTAAGGCAAATTAGTGACTGGAAAATTACTAAGTCATTCTATAGGACGTGTTGGGACATCCTGTATTACCTTGAGGCTTAGAATTAGGGTGTGGACCTTCTTCCTCACCTGACGGCTGGGAAAGGAGACAAGCATTCCTCTCTCTGGGTGCAGCCCCGTCTTTGTCCTGGGTAGGTTAGGCTGGCAAGGACAGGACTGGCCTTCATGGACAAAGGGCTCCCTGTGTACAGAAGAGGGCGCTGCAGCAACCTTGTCAGGGAGCTGGGAGAGGCCTCCGGAAGCTCCCCCGTGGGGTAGACCACAGGAGGTGGACAAGGGCTTCAAACAGTCATGAGGTCTGTAAATTCTTGGGGCTGCTTCTCCACCTGGGCCCTGGGCCTCCTGTTCCTCTAGCATGCTTTCAGTTATCAGTGGTTTCCAGGTCATATTCATTCAAGGCATACTGAGGACACAGCTAAGAGGAAAAGATGAGAAAATGTGCATCTCTCTCAAAAGCACATTTGATTCTGCTACTCCTCACCGAAGAAAACTTTTCAGTGAGAGTGGAACAGTTGTGATGGCTCCTTTATCACTTTTAGGCTAAGAAGCAGAACCCGTGTCCTGGCCGACCAGGCTCTATACAATTGGCTGGTTATTGTTTCTTTTTATTATATTATGCTCCTCTCAGTTTTTCCTCAGTCACTACTCCTGCCTTTCATAATAAAGTCTAAACCCCTCTCCCTCCTTGATCTTCATGGTGAAGTTTGGGCAAAGGGGATCCCCTACTTTGGGGTAAAAAGTTTCTGAAGCCCTTCTCTCCTACCACACCTGACAAGGGAGATCAGAGTTTATGAAAGGTAGGCGCAATAGCTGAGTTGAGTGTGTGGAGTATAGAAGTAAGAAATAATACCAACACACTCAGAGGCAAGAGACAGGGTCCCTTCGTCATTACAATCACTGCAATGTCTCCCTCCATGAATATTCCCAGTCTTGTCCTGTCTCAGGTTAACCCAGGAGAGTTGCCACCTCAGTTGGCTTCTGGAGGAGAAATGGAATTCAAGTGGAGTTACATTTTGGTTTTCATTGATTTACACATATGTTAATTTAACAGATACCATTGGAAGGTATGTATGGAGGTACTGGGGTGGGTGTGAACATGCCTTTGAAGAGCTGACAAATAGCCATCAGGTGAGGAAGTAAGAAGCCCATTATGACACTGTCAAAGGACATCAGTAGTTACAGGTACATAGAAGGCTTTGTGCTAATAACATGGAGATGAGTCTGGACTTTGTATAGAGAGGGTGAAAGTGCAAAATTTAGATTTACAGAGAAAGGGGGCATTTGGAAATTCAGGTGTTGGGTACCTTCTGGTATTCTGGACTCAGGGATGAATTCGTGAAAATCGTCCAAAATCCATGCCCTAAAGAAGGGGATATTCAATGGACCAGGGCACAGAGCACAAAAAATAAATATAACTAATAATTAAATTCTTTAGTAGGTCAGAATGCTGTGAGCGAAGCAGAACCAGGAAGGGCATGAAGAAGGCTGAGGAGAGGTCACATTATGATGAGTTTGTCACAAGACATTTGATAAGCATTTCTAGGAAGAGAAGGAATTCTGGGAGAAGTGTTCAGGAACAGGGTGCCACCAGGGTCAGTGTTGCCAGAGTTGAACCGAGAGTGACAGATTTTACTCAGTGAGAATGGTTCCTACAATCATGAGTTTGAGTTCATTTTATAAAGTAGGGACAGTGAGTCAATGAATTAAAAAATACAATTTTCTTGACAGGATTCCCTCTACCAGTTTAGATCTTCCAATATCCTATGTTATCTTGGCCTAAAGAATGTTAGGGCATGATGCTTTCTACCCCCAGAGGAGGGTGAATGCTTGGATTGATCACCTGATTTTTAAAAAATGTACTGTGGAGATGCAATTGTTGTGAACTCCTTGTTGAAATCCTCTTGTCTGGCTCCTTGGTTAATTGTAGAGGCAGGTTCACCTGCAGGAGGCAGATTTCTGCATGGCTGCCTCACAGAACAGGACAGTCTATTCCATCTTCACGTCTATGGCTTTGTTCTCTGGCCTGACAGACCAGAGAGGGAGGTTCCAGAATGTTCACACTTCTCACGCTACTTTGGACCTTTGTGGCTTTTAGAGCTCACTGCTGCTTTGGAGACTTCCAAGCAGAGGTGTGACATGAGCCAACTGTGCTTTAAAGTTACTCAGCCTGCTGCAGGGAGAGCGGGCCACAGGTGGGCAGAGGAGAGGGAAAGAGCAGGAGCAGCATCCATTCAAAAGCTGATGCTGTGATAGTGGTGGGAGGAGGTGGTCTCACAGGTTGGAAGTGGTTGGAACAAAGTCTCAGACCTTCTATACTAAAAGAGGTCTCTTCGATCCACCTGGGTTTTTTTTGGTGGAGTGTATGTGTAGATCTGGTTTTAGTGGAAGGTTTGGGGGGAATGAGAAGGAAGGCATTCCAGGCACAGGGAACAGCACATAAAAAACATGAGGTCAGCACACCTTGTATTTAAGCAGAAGAAACAAGACAGGTGTGGACAGAGGTGGCAGAGTGGGCTAGAGAGGAGGATCCTGGTCAGATGACTTGGGCCAGAGCCAGTAGAGAACCACTAAATAAGTTTTAAGTTGAGAATTACGTGATGAGTTTCATAACATTAAAAATACTAATATGAAGAATTTGGAAGCAGTGAGATGAGCTAAAGAGCTGTAGCATGGGTCCTGGAGAGAAAACCTTGTCTGGACAGTGGTGGTAAGGCTGGAGAGAAGAGAGATAACAGAAGATATGAGGGTCTTGGGCCCAGTGCCAGGGTCAAGCATGCATGTAGCTCATGGCTGCACTGAGTACTCCACCATATTTGTTCAATAATTTAGCAGTAGAAGTGAATGTAGGGTAGCATATCTATCTGGTGATTTCAATGTTGCTTACCTGAAATTTGCATTATCATGTAATGTTACTTCAATGAAAATAAAACAAAGCATATTTTAAAAATTAATGAATATAGTCTTATCCTTACAAATCTTCTCCTATTCCCCTTGCTTATTTCCCAACCAAACTGTCTTTTCCAGACAACAAATAAATGTATTGTGTAGAAATGGGGTTTAAATGCAAATGCCCACTGAAGGCTCTTGCATGTCCTCTCTCATTTTAGGGGAGGATGTATGAGGTACCTATGCAAAGATTCTTCAAACTATGTCAAGCAGATTTGTGTACCAGACTGGATGTGTGGCTGTCCATATTGGCTGGCTGTGATTCATTCTACCGTGTAAATGACAGAGCACAGGGACCTTCCTTAAACCAAGGAGGGGAAAGCCACAGTACTAGGACAGAAAGAGGGAAGTATTGGAGTAGACAGAGCATAACAAATTATAAACTTTACCCACTCATTCGCTGTTGTAAATTCATGTGGCTGGGTTCTCTGTAGCATTCAAATCTCTCAATTTCAAGTCCTGCCTGAAAGAGTATGTGACAGAAGGAGAAAGGACAAGGTCAGTACTTGGTGACTGCATGACATCAACAAGCAGAGCCCAAAGTTATCTCTTACTAAAGCTATGGGGGATGATCTAGCGAGGTCGCTTTTATTATTGGCCGCCTGCTCCATCTATCTGGACAAAGTTAACCTTTCTGTCCTTCAAAGGGCTTCAGCCCATGAATGGACCCTCTGCTTCTCTAAGATCAAAGCATACATGTGCCTTTTCCACAAAGCCTTTCTAAATAGCTCTTGCAGCTAAGACCCAAGGACTCTTCCAGATGAAGTCCAAATCCCATCCACTCTGCTGAATCCAGTTGTTACTTGCCCGACTACAGTCTTGGCTAGCTATTTGTACTTAGAAGCTTTGTTTCCTCAGTTACTCTGAAGTGAGTTCAGGGACTGACTTAGCCAGAGCTGGACATTCAGGGGCTCTCTCTCAGGGCTACTTACTGTTCTGAGCTAGTGACCTGAATCTTCAAAATTGAAAGATGGTCATCATTCCGGCTCAGACCCTGAAGAGAGTTTGCCAGAGTTGGAGTCTCTGTACAAGGACCATGGGGATAGGGGTAAGGAGAGAGAGAATATTAGGCATGTGTCTGTTTTTAAGAATATAAACATGTGAATAACCATCACTGAGTAGATGCCTACTCGGTACCAAACTTGATATTCTTGTTGAATCTTCTCAACAGCCACATGCAGAAACTCTTTTATGAAATATCTGATTAACAAATCTACTACAAGTTGTTTGTAGGAATGATATGAGACTCCTGATTAATTTTCTCTTTGGAGATGTTCGATGATTTTTACAGCTCAGCCAAAATTTTCCCATTTTTATAAGATTATACTGCCTGCAATTCAGACTCAGTTATGCATGATGACCAAGTCTAATGAAAAGAGTACTAATGTATTTCAACACTTAAATGTTTCTAATGAGTAATAATATTACTCATAACACTCTAAGTCAAATGATTTTGCCAAAAGAATATGCTCATTGAGTAGCTGTTAGATCATGAAAAATAAATCTCGAGTTAAAAGCAAAGTAATAAAAATAATACTAATGTAAGTTATAAATCGGTGTTCAGTGTTTCGATAATTCGCCCTAAGCTCCCCCTAAAGAACATGAGCTATTAAATGCCTCAGTTGCTACACTGATACCCAGGGACATAAAGAGACTTGCCTGGAGTCAGAAAATCTCAGCTCTTGATATCCTTCATCTACCTCTTGCTAGACACAGGAAGTTATGCAGTAGACACAGCGTCTCTGGTCTCTGCCTCATGCGGGCATGAGCTGGGCCTTGGCCCCTTGTACTTCAGGTAGGAAATCTCCAGGAAACAGCTATCACAAGCCAAGAACAAATGAGGATGAATCTTCCCAAAGGAGATGCTTTCCCAGAGCTCCCGTGGGGGGCGGTGCTCAATAACCTGGGCACATTTCACATTAAAGAGTTTTCTAAGAATAAAGATTCCATTGGTAGCTAGAAAAGAGCCCTTGACAGTCACGAGATGGTCATCAGGCCACACATCACTGACCACATCCTCAGAAACAGTGACATCTTCATGGGGTTTGGTTTCTCTTGTCCTGGCAGTGGTCACCTCTAGAGTCCCTCTCTCAGACACTACAGGAAGATGAGTAAAAAGGTTGGGACAGGCATTCTGACCAATATGTTTCCAGTCTGATTGAAGGTTGCTTGAGATTGACCCGGGAGAGGTAAAAATTTAAAGTGCCCTGTAAGCCTTGTTAGAGTTGTTTCTTTTACACTCCTCTGACTCCCCTAAGGAGTCAAAGATGCAGGCTCTGACCTATGAAACAGTTCTGCCCATACAGGGGGCCTATCAACAGCATCTGTGGGTTGGATAGGCTAGAACAGAGTGACATGATGGTCAGGGAGTCCTTTATTTTCCCAATTGCTTTACAGATGACAAAACAGACACAGAGAGGCTCAATTACTTCCCCAGAGTCACAGTGCAGCTTAATCATTGAGCTTAACTCTAGAGCTTTCAACCACTGGACTATTGTCTGTCCCAGTGATCTTTCCAGACGACCCTTCAGATTTGTACGAGGTCCTCCTTCCCCCGCTTTTCCTGGGCCAGGCTCCATAGGAGACACTGCCGCTTTGTGTCACTCTCCTTGGCACAAGATGAAATCAGGTGGTCCCTATTCTTCCTGTTCCACTCCGCCAGACCTATCTGAACACATTTCCTGTACACAAAGCCAGCTCGCCAATTATCTGCTCCAATTAAGGAGTGTGAGATGTGGTTAATTCACTCCCCGCAGTGGGTTGAGCGGTGAGGCTGGCAGTGCAGGCTGCAGGTCCTCTTGGTGGTCTGACCGTGCCCTTTCCCCTGGCACACTTCCCTATCCCAGATGGCCACTGTGCTTTCTTCACCTCCCCTTTCCGAGTCCCTGGAGTTCCAGAACTGTGCTTGATTCTGCCTGCCCCTCTATAACAGACAGTTCTGTCCTATTTCTGTGTTCTCTAATAAACTAGTGTGTACCGAGTTGTCAGTGGTAGCTCATGGCTTCATGCTTAACTCTTGTGAGATAATTAGCTCTCAATGACAGGCACGGGAAGTGTCTTCTACATTTATGCCAAAACCAGGTTTGTTCACAGTTGAACATAACAATCATGCTTGTTTTTCCTTTAAGTATAACCCCTAAACACTCAGCTCTCTATTGCCAGTCATTTCTGCACCTTAGCTCTAAAGCAAAGAAGGTAAAGGGCTGTGCTGTGTATTATTCTGACCAGTGGGCACTACCGAGATCACCGCCTTCCTCCCTCCTTTGGCGAACACATACTATGATGCTGAGATGCAACGCACAGGTAATTTAATCTACTTACACACCTTCTCAAAAATAAACTCAGCAGGGCCCTCCCTGGTGACATGGCGGGTTAAAGCGCAGTACTATGAAGCTAGCAAGAACCACTTCATTGGTTTGATCCCCGGCCAGGGAGGTGAATCACATGGTACAGCAGACCTCTCCTGTCTCAGCCGCTGCTCCCCTCAGCATTGTACTTCGTCCATCTGCCTGTTCTGCTTCCCACTCTCTCTGGTGAATCCTATCACCACCCCTGCACCTCTGGCCTGTACCCCAGTTCTGTATGCAAAAATAAATCTTTAAAATAAATAAGTAAATAAAACTCAGCAGAATGCTTGACTGGAAAGATTCAAAAAGAAATGAAAGGGAGAAAAAATATAACAAAGCAGTATATATTTCAAGATGGAAACTCTTGGGTCCAACAACCTTGGAGGATAAAATGAGGGCATCAAATGCTATGCTTGTTCATACATTCCTCAGGAATGGGACAACTGTAATTGCAGATCAATACAGGTTTGTTGTAGATATACAGTGAATGTTGCCACTGGTATAATCTTTTGCATAGTGAGCAAATCCTAGTAAAGTTGTAAAAAACAAAGTACAAGATTTCTTTGCTTAACGTGGCAGTTGCAATTGTGAAAAATTAGATAAGTCCAAAACCAAGCAAAAGATACATTTTGTCTGTATAAAATACAGTTAGTTTTAAGATACAGGTAATTTTTAATTTTGTTGTTGGTTGTATTGTTTTAAATCTACATGAACAGGACATTCAAGCTCATGTCAACTAACTACTATTAATATGTACCCATGCTCCTATTTATTGTGATAACAATAAAAAATACAACACTCCCCCCTCTCCCCTGCAAATACCCTAATTGCTCCTTTACCCCATAGAAGGTCATAACATTAGCAATTATCTTTGGCTTTTATTAACAGAGTCTTTATATAATAGTAGATAGGGAGCTTATTCTCTCACAAGTAAAATAAATCTATAATAGAAGCAAGCAGTCTTGGGTTGATTTATCCAAAGTTCTTACATTTTCCATTCCAATATCCCTGGATGATTTCTGCCCTCAAGTTCTTGGTCAAAAAATGACTGCTGAAGCTCTATTATGTCTGCGATCTAGGTAAGAAGAAAGAATAAAGGAAGCCAGGAAAAGCCAGGCAACCTAGTAGATGAGTAATGTATCCTTTGGGAGTGTGCCTGGAAGTTCCACCCAACAACTCCCTTGATTTCTCGTTGGCTCACCCTGTCTAGTCCTGGAAATGTCAAGTTTTAATTAGGTACATTGCTTTCTCTAATAATATGGGGTTCTATAGTGAAGAAACAGGAGTAAATGGGCACTAGGTAAGCAACTAGCACTCTCTACCACATTGTTCCAGCCACACTTAAATGTCCAGGCAGCAAAATGTAAATTCTACACCAAATGTGCTTTAGAATCACAGGTCCTGAGTGAGGTAGGCAATATTTTGGCCTTTTGGCTTAGGGTCTCAAGCTTTTTATCACCTTCAATATCTGGCTGCAATCTTTCCTACTCAAGGATATATTGCAACATCTAATCACATCAATCTATTCTGTCTAGACCTTGGAACTGAATAAATCTGGGGGCTGCAGACTAATCTAAGGAGAAGGGGTTCAAGTCCCCAAATCTGCCTGAGCTTCTAGTGTGAGAAGTCAAGATGATAGTGGTTTAGCTTCTCACATTCAACATTAGTTATTCAAATATATTTGTGTTTTCCAGAAGCTGTGCCAGGCCTTCTAGAATTTGCCTAGCGAAGTTCTGTTTAGTTTCCCAAACATGTATCCATGGTACTTTTCCTGCTGTGTGCTAGGGATGCAGTATGGATCAAACAGAAGACCTTTCCTGAGAGTTTGCAGACTGGACACAGGTCAGGGTGAGAAGAGGGTCACAGAGAAAGGCCCTTATATTCTAGAGGGTAGTCAATGCAAAGGAAAGAGATGTATGTGCTGGGCATTGGCTGTCCACAAAACCTAGTAGTGCTCAAGAACTCATTACATTTTTATTTGAAATTCTTCTCAGTCAGGCTTGAGGAAGACTCTGTTCTCTTCCAAGCCAAGGAGAACTAGACTGAGGAATCATTCATCACTTGCTCCTATTGCTGAATTCTATTTTTCCTTTGGTCTCATTCAGTGAACCATGCCCTAAAAAAAAGTTCCTGAAATATATTTGATTTTCAACCTTACAGAAATCCTTCTTGGGTTGAAGTCATGCCAAAATTCTTGAAGCTGGGAAATATCCAGAGATAGGCAAAGAAAATAAAAATAATTTCTGTACTTGGAAATTCTTAATTCCTTTTGATCTCAAGACCCCTCCACAGGGCAATTTGGCAACAATTTTCAAAGTTTTGATCCAGCAGTTCCTCTCCTAAGAATTTATGTCAAGAAAATAACTAAGGATATATTCAAAGATCCAGAAATAAGGAGGCTTGCTAGAGACCAGTTTATAATCATCAAATGTTAGAAACCAGCTAGATATAGCTATTTACAATGTATTCTAACCAACAATAGGAGATCGGTGAATGAACACAGTATATTCCTTATGACACATTACATCCACTTGAAATGATTCATCTAATAATTGTTTATTGATTACCAGCTACAATGTGTTAGCCACTGTTGTAAACAGGATACATTAGTGAATAAACAGGCAATGTGAGTCTTACAATCTGGTCAAGTGCTATAATTGTACTTATTGGCATGAAAAGATACTTAGGATATATTGTTAAGTTAAAAATCAAGACATTACAGGGCCCTCCCTGGTGGCGCAGCGGGTTAAAGCACAGCACTGAGAAGCTAAAGCCACTGCAGCATGAGTTCGATTCCCACTTGCCCCGGAGGTGACCACATGGCGTGGCAGACCTCTCCTGACCCGCCCGCTGCTCCCCTCAGCAGTGTACTGCATAGATCTGCCTGTTCTGCTCCCCACTCTGTCACTGGTGAAGCCTCTCGCCGCCCCTGAGTCTCTGGCCTGTACCCCAGTTCTGTGTGCACAAATAAATAAATCTTTAAAAAAAAAAAAAATCAAGACATTACAAAACAGTAATACTAATAACATTTACACATGCCATTTATTATGTGTCAAACATCATGCCAGAAATTTACAAGTATGATCAAGTACCTGTTTAAAAACATTTGTACTTATTACTGTTTTATTGACAAAGACAGACAGAAATGCAGTAGTAAAGTAACTGCTTTCTTCTCCCGCATTCACTTCAGACCTGTTCTTTGCATTTACTTTTGTCCTGCCCCTGCACGAAACCTCAACCTAGCCTCAAAGCTTTTCTGCTCCCCGTTTAGTCAGCTGGACACTCTTACTTTGATAATTAGAGGGACCAGCTCCGTCTGAATGGAAGAATCTCCTTCTCCAGGTCAATCTGCTTTGAGCTTGGCAGCTCCAGATGGGAGACAAGATTAATGGTGCAGACTCTCTGTTAGAGTCCCAACGTATCCCTGCTGTCTCTGACTCCCCCGAGACTGGGCCCCTGGGATGGGTAGCATAAAGTAGTCCCAATACAATCAAGACATTTGAATTTTTTATTTCACTTCAAAAATTGAAATGAATTTTACTTTCTGCTAATTGACCTTTATTTTAAATGCAAACTGTTTTATATTGCTTGGGTAGAAAGAGAATACAATTGTTGCAGCCAGCTGACAAAAGAATCCTTAGGGAGAGATCTGTCTTTTCTTGATATGCCTCTTCTTGGAATAGTTCTCTTAAAAAGATGGAACTCAGGCCCTCCCTTGTGACGCAGCAGGTTAAAGCACAGCACTAGGAAGCTAAAGTAACTTCTGCATGAGTTCGATCCCCGCCTGCCCCGAAGAGAACCACATGGTGCTGCAGACCTCTCCTGACCCACCCGCTGCTCCCCTCAGCAGTGTACTTCCTCAGTCAGCCTGTTCTCCTCCCCACTCTGTCTCTGGTGAATCCTCTCACCGCCCCTGCACCTCTGACCTGTATCCCAGCTCTGTATGCATCAATAAATAAATCTTAAAAAAAAAAAAAAAGATGGAACTCTTGTAAGTTAGCTGGATGGCCTGATATAGGACAGAAATATAGGTAATCTGGTCTGCCCAAGAAACAAACAGTAAATTGTGGCTGGGGGGAGGGTCCTTGAATTAAAAGGGAAGGGGACCCAGGAAAGAAGAGGTGTGACCCAGAGACACAGCCAGAAATTAAAGTCCAATTTAAAACAATGAGTATTCCCCAATCTTGAAAATAGTTAACATGCACTTAAAAGCAAGGAGTTCTAGGGTCATTTTGGTGGTACAGAGATTAAAGTCTCAGCATTATCAAGCTATTACCAGCCACTGTAGTGTGAGTTTGATCCCTAGCCAGGGAGCTAACCCACATGGCACAGCAGACCTCTCCTTTCTAACTCACTGATCCCCTCAGCAGTGTATCTCAGTAGACACCTGCTCTGCTCCCTACTGATTCTCTGATGAATCCTTTCAGCTCTTGCTCCTCTGGTTTATACCCCAGTTCTTTTATCTATAAATAAATATTTTCTTTTTAAACAAGGAATTCTAATACTCAACATGTAAGTGGCTATCTGTATTCAGGCAGTTCAATCCTTCTTTTGCTCCAAACCTTGAATAAAGCCCACTATGGCCATTGCTTTGAGTGGCAATCGTGTTTGGGGAAGTGAAGAGATTGGAAAAGCGCAAAAGGGAAACAGGTCTAGAAAGTAAAATGCAGAATGGAATTCTGGAAAAATTAGTGGAAATTTGGAGGTGAATATTTCTAGCAAAAATTAAAGCATCCCTGCCCAATCTATTGTGGGCTCAGAAACTCAAAGTATATTGGACAGGATTGATTTCCCATTACCTATTCAGGTCAAGTTAGGTCAATTCTATTTCAATGCTAATACTTTTATTTAAATAAGATTATCCCAGAAAACTGGAGGATTTAAGGACACCCAGGTAACTGGTATCTGGGTTATAGTTTCCCTGGCCTGGGAGGAAAGTTGCAACCTATGTCATTGGTTAAATGTCAAGACACTGATGCAATTCATGTTGCTGACTTTGGAAAATAAGGGAGAGTTGAAGAGGTTCAACATACAAGTAATTTTTTTTGCTGCAATTATATATATTTTAAGGATCTAAATTCAGAAACAGATTATTACAGATGAAGTATGTTTATGTTTGCATTATCATCTACTGGAGAAATGCATGGAATATCATTGAAGAAATGTTGCTGCCCATACTCAGGATACACTTGAAGTATATTTGAGACAATGTGTTTTCTTACTGAGATATCAACTTGTTAGTTTTCTTCTTACTAGTTTATATCGCTGCTTTAACAAATTACCATGAGGGCCTTTCTCAGTGGCAAACTGGTTAAAGTGCAGCACCACGAAGCTAGTCACCACTGCTTCAGTGCGAGTTCAATCCCCGGCCAGGGAGGTGACCCACATGGCACAGCAGACCTCTCCTGTCTCACCTGCTGCTCCCCTCAGTATTGTACTTTGTCAATCTGCCAGTTCTTCTCCCCACTCTGTCTCTGGTGAATCCTCTCACCACCCCTACACCTCTGGCCTATACCCCAGCTCTGTATAAATAGATAAATAAATCTTTAAAAAAATTACCTTGAAATTTAAAGACAAGTTTATTATCTGGAAATCAGAATGGCATCTCACTGGGCTTCAGCCAGAGGAGTGGCTGGACTGTGTACCATTTGGGCACTCTAGGGAAGAATTCCCTGCCTTGACTGTTTGGGCTTGGAGAGCCACATTCCTGAGCTTATGCCTACTTTCCTCTTCAAAACCAACAAGGGTTGGTTAAGTCTTTCTTGTATCACATCATTCTCCTGTAGATTCATTTGCTTCCCACAATTACTGTCCCTATAATTATATCTAGCCCATTCAAATAATTCTAAACAACCTCTTATTTAAAATCTAATGATCAGCAAATTGAATTCTACCTGCTACCTTAATTTCCCTTTGTCATATAATGATTACATATACATAAATTCCAGGAATTGGGGATATAGACATCTTTGGGGAGGCATTTTGCCTATCATACCTATGGTTTATGATGTACTCAAAGAGTGTCTGAATCCCTAGGAAAAACTAATTAAAGACATCAGAATAAGAAGACAGTCTATAATACTGTTAATCATCATTTTCATAATTCAATACATATGTCTACTCTAGGTATCTCATTAGTCATAATTCCTAAGCAATCAACCATTTCCATTTAACTCTTAAACTTAACTTTCAGTGCAGCTAACTTCACAGGTAGTAAAAGAATTCACTTTTGTTTCAGTTATTGATTGAGATTATGCAGCCTTACAATATATGCAAAGTAAGCTAAATTTGTGAGCCACTAATTTTGCTGTGTTTGTTAATAATTCCCTGTATTGTTAATGATTTTACTGTAAGAAATAGGATTCGTCCTAATGGCTCAAACAAACAAACAAAAAGATTCATCACAGGGTAGTAAATGTATTTAGAATCACTGAGAAAATACAAGGAACAAAGCAATTTGAGGGAGAAATTTGAGGATTATGGCTAGAATTAGGTCATCCAGTGAGCTACTTTCTCTTTCTTTCTGTGTTTAAGAAAGACAAGAATCCCTAAGAATCAAGAAAAGGAAAAGAGAAAGCCAAGGATATTGGTATGATGATAATAGTGGAAATTTGTAGAGTTAAAAATTATTTTCAATCTCAACGGTTAAGAACTAAAGAAACAGAAAAACCTCTGATAACCACTGTTTTATCTGTTTATATGTTATCTATTTACTTTTCTCTTTAACTACCTACCTACTTACCTATTTACAAAAGTGGTAATATTATGTTTCCCTCTTACACTCAGGGTAAAATTCAAACAATACAGAAATTCATAAAGAGAATAAAATTCATAAACTGTAAAATAGCTCTCCTTCTTACCTTCTTACTCTACAAAGTCATCAAATATATTAGCATCAACGGATTGAGCACAGATACAATGATACTAGTCAAGAAATATAGCAAGGCCAATGGAAATGATCTTTGCCTTCGAACCACTGCTATCTAATTAGACTCCTCATTGACCTGATTATAGGGAAACCTTTCATTAAAGCATAATAGTTATGTATGAGTTGGACAGTTTTTTGGTTCTAGTTTTCTCAACTGCAAAATGAGTATTGCACTAGAAGTTTGCTAACAATTGTAACATTATAGCTCTTCTGTTGGGTTTCCCTCTCCCCACATGAATACCATTAATTAACCAAGCAATTAATTCATGCAAAAATATGGTACACTACCATGTGCCACCCACAGTTAGAGAAAACATCATACCTGCTGTCCTCAAAGAACTCACCTATTTGGGTCCATCAATTGATTTATTATCTAGCTGAAGAAAAACTAAGAATTTTCTTCATAAGGAAATCTTTATACTGTAGATAGCTAGGGGCAGAAAAAAAACAGTTTTACTATTACATCTCTCAAATTAACAAAATAAATAGCTTCATGAGAGAAATTCTAAATGACATTTTCCTGAAATAAACCCCCAAATCTGAATGACTTGATTCTGGAAATCTTGTTTGGAAACTGCTTCCAGTCTGTACCTAGGACTGTCTAACTGCATCTAACAGAAGCAGGTAAAAGAGGAGGGAAAAGTTTGCAGAACTTTCTGACTAGTTGGAAAAATAAGGTGTATATGTAGGACCTTCCATCCAAGAACTCATAGAAGCAATTTTGTGCAGATAAGAAAAAGGACCACCTTCAACAAATTACAAAATGGTACCCAATCAGTGAAACAAATTACTGATAGATCAAGAACTTTCCCCAAGACTGCTGAACTGGGTCCCTCTTGCAAACGGAGTGCAGCCAGCTTCCAGTTCTGCTCACCACCCCCAGTACTGTGACTTTGTGCAGGGCACAGACTACCCATCTGATGACAACTAGGGCCATGCAGCAGGAAGCCATTCACTACCAGCCTCAACACACGGAGGAGATCATCACCAGGCTTAAAATATGAACCTATAAACTGTGTGAAGCAGAAGTTGCAAAATTTTCTAACTCTATCGATATTTTCAAATTGAGTAATATGAAGTCTAAACAGGAAGTTTTCTCACTTTGCCTTTAAAAATACAACTTTAGAAAAAAGCTGCATTATTCACACTAGGACTATTTTCCATACCAGGACTATTTTCCATAGTCCCGCCATATCAGCAACCAGAATCCCTGACAGCGTGAGGGTTAAATGTTTTAAAATTCTCTTTCATTGAAGGCTGGATCTTGTTGCCTAGTGACGGCTGCATTGCTTGCTGCTGTCACTCACCTTGTCTCCAGAGAGTTATCCCCCACTCTCAAAAGGAAGGTTATGATTGGACAAAGGTGACATCATAGTACATCGAGGAACAGCATCTCTTTGTCAAGACAGCACCAATAAAATGACTCAAGAGTTGGTAGCAAAGTGTTTTGGTTCCTTTGTTTTGTTTCTTTAACATAGAGCTAACAAATCTAATTAAACATTTCCCATATTTCTTATAGAACCAATTCTGCTCTGTTAGTAATGGATTAGCCTTGAGGTTTGGTCCATAAAAATAGCACTTAACAATATGTGGACTATCTTCATGTCCATTTAATTAGTGCTAGCTCAGCCAAAGTCTCTCCCCACCTCAAGCACTTGGTCAGCACTTGAGAAGCTGAATAGATTACAGGCAGAAAAAGACTACCCCTCAGCTCATTATTACACCGGTTGGTTCGGAGTGGAATTTCACACAAGGCAGGTTCTTCTTAGTGCTTATCTAAGAAGTACCTAAAGTGATTCCAAAGCATCACTTTCAAGGGCAGCTCTATAAGACTTCAGGATAACAATGTAAGGCATCCTAAAAGTAAACAACAGCAAAAGATTAAAGTTGAAAAGTATATCCACTTTTTAAAATCAAGCAATTGCAAAATTGCACAGTTTAGATAACAAACATAAGCTCTTTGATTACTTTTAAAATTTACATTACATATTTAACAATCAAGGCTGATGTCTTTATTTTATATTTTTGCACTCACGTGAGCTGCACGTGTGCTGTGGAGTATTTTAGCCATCGCCATGGGCTCAGTGTCAGTTGCAGATCCATTATGCCGGGCTGCTATATTAAATCATCTGTTAAACAATTTCTTGGTAAATATTCAGTATACAGCATAGTCACAGCTGGTATAATTGGATAATTGCTTCCAATTAATGCTTTATTTCAAAAGCTACAACTCATATAAAGCTATACTTGAGTTGTAACAAAGGCAGCCCCCACTCCTCAGATGAGAGAGTGCAAATTCCTTTCTGCAATTCCACTGGAAAGCAATTAGAAAGAGAGAATACTAATAAATTATATATGGTTCTGCTTTCACCTCCACTGATAAAGAACCTGTAGTGTGTCAGCTGAATCGCGTAAGTACACTGCTGTCTCTCCCAAGACCTGGCCGCCGGTATTTGATTATTGTAATTTCTCATTTGAATAATCAACATCATTCTCAAAGTGAATTCAAGCTGACCATGTATTTCCTGGGGAAAAGTCACTTTCTAAAAAAAGAAAATATAGCATTTACAGAGAATCAAATTATAAGGAAATGCTCAGAATTATCATAAACATATTCACTAAAACCAATTTCATACATATCATTTCCTTTACGAATTCACACTGGTATGCAAGGGAAAGCAGAAAGTGGGTGGTAGTTCTTTGAAATGATAATCTTAGTAGATGTGAGGAGTAAAGTCTGCAAGTAACTTGGTTCCTGACCATTTAAGTAGGAAAATACCAACATCTGGGTTCCTAAAGTGTTTTCTTCTTAGCAGTAAATTATGGTGGTGTGGAATTAATAAAACTGTAATTTAATCAGGATTCAGTTTTATATTTACTTTTACTATACCTATTAAGAGATTTAACACTGCAAACAAGATCTTAAGAGAATGCTTGAATTACTTAATGAAACCTGTCAGGCTAATTATAAAATTATTCTTCCCTTTTCCCTTAATGTGCTAAAAAAAAACTGGGATGGCTTAGATCCAATATATTTAAAATTAATACATATGTATTTTAATAAACTTTTCAGTAATATAGGCTGACGCTTACACTCATGAAAAGAAATATAAGACAGTTACCATATGAAATTATTTAATAGAATACAGTAATATATGCACCAGCTTAGGGAAACTGCCTGTTTTTTCTTACTGGTTATATATTTCTTGGGTTTGGAGTTATTTTGGTTTGGAGGGTCACTGTAACTGGTATGGTGTATTGGGCATATTGTTTTGTCAGAAGATATTTGCTTCAGATTTGTATTTAAGATTTGCTTTGAACAATCTCCAAACCTCACCGTATGATAGTGTTACTGAGTATAGGCTTTTAATTTGACAGATATAGACCGGATTGTGACAGGGTTTTTGGAGGGGTTGGAGTGGCATTTGTTTTGGAAATGAGGTTATGCCTGATGCACAGCAGAGCCAAACTCCACCTCTGAATCTGCACTTGACTCAAGCAGGAAGGGGGACCCCCTTGGTCTGAACTCTGCCCCAGTTGTCCTGAGCTGGCGCTTGCTGGGCAGGGAGGGTGGAGCTGAGCTGTTCTTTGGGAGAATTTAACAGTGGCTGAGGCATAGGGCGCCAATGTTTTCATCAGAGGTGCTATGAACGGCAGATGTCCCACTAGGTGGCTTACCTTCAAGCCTCCCGTGTGGTGTGTGTGTGTGTGTGTGTGTGTGTGTGTGTGTGTGTGTGTGTGTGTGAGAGAAAAAGAGAGAGAGAGAGAGAGACCCTGCCAGTTTCTGTACCTACAGCTCCATCTGGACCATCTCTCTTTACCCTCTGAGTCGGATAAATTGTTTTCTTTTTCTCTTTTTTGTTGCACTAAAGACCCTCTTGTTTCATTTGCATGAAGGATAGCTGGACTGGAGAGAAAGGTTCTGATCTGGTGTAGGATTTTATTCATTTTCCAGTCACAGTCGTATAGGTTTTGGAGATGGCGGTGAGAACAATGGTGTTAAATATTATAAGTCAAAAGTTCTTTGGGGGTAAAGAAATATGAACTTGGCTTAAGTGCAGAGACTTTTTACAGGACAGTTCATACATGAAGAAGTAAAAGAGAGGTTTTGTATTTTTGTCTCCTGACTCCAGCTGGCCTGGGAGCTAACCTCAAGTTTAGACAAGGAGCCTCCCGGCTCTGTCATATCTGCAAAAGCAAGTCTCAGAAAAGTTTAGATGTGGGAATGCAAGCTGATACAACCACTATGGAAAGCTGTTTGGTGGTTTCTCAAAAGGCTGAAAATAGAGCTTCCATATGATCCAGCATTCCCACTCCTAGGTATATACCTAAAGGACACAGAAACACTGATTCAAAAGGACACCTGAACCCCATGTTTATTGCTGCTCTATTTACAACAGGGATGTCATGGAATCAACTCAAATGCCCAAAAATAGAAGACTGGATTAAAAAGATGTGTACATATACACAATGGAATATTACTCAGCAATCAAAAAAGATAAACTCATGCCTTTTGCAGCAACATGGATGGAGCTGGAAGGGATCATGCTTAGTGAAATAAGCCAGAAAGAAAAAGAAAAATACTGGATGGTTTCACTCATAGCAGGAACGAAAAGGATGGGGGGGTGGGGCAAAGAGAGAGACAAACAAATATAATAGAACAAAAATGAAAACAATGAACTATAAACCAGAGGCATTTTATGGGGGTGGAAGGGAGGATGGGATCAGAACTGGGGTGGGAAGACTGCACTGGACTACAGTGTTGGCACACAGGCGAATTGGTGGTGGGAAGCCCATGGGGATTCCAACTAAGATGAAAAAATGCACAAAATGAAAAACGATGTAAAAAAATAAGAGAAAGACATGCACACTATGTATAGACCAAGGGTCTAATATAAAAATAAAAAATGTTTAGATGTTTCTTTCTCTTGTGTTCTCAGGGTCTGAAATCTATTTAATCATTTAGCATTGTTTATATGTTAGTGAGCCTTGAAAAAAATGGACATGAGATTCCATTACTCCCAGAATCTTAGATCCTAAAACCTGACCATGGTGCCACAGCGTTCTGTGTAATACTTCTCAGGCCTCAGTTCCTATCAATATTTCCCCTGGACAGGATGCTTCAGGCACTATATCCAGGAGCACATCTAAGTTGCTGCAGCCTTTCCCTTTGCCTTCAGTGCTTCCTATCTAGAAGGCTCTCTCTCTGATACTTGTGTATCTTATTTCTGCAGTCATTCCTTTTTTTTTTTTTAATTTTTTTACAACTTTATTTCTGCATATAAGACCTAGGGTGTAGGCCAGAGGTGTGGGGGTGAGAGGATTCACCAGAGACAGAGTGGGGAGCAGAACAGGCGGATCTACTAAAATACACTATAGAGGGGAGCAGTGGGCAAGACAGGAGAGGGCTACTGCACCATGTGTGTTAGCTTCCTGGTTGGGGATCCAACTCATGCTGCAGTGGCTGGTGATAGTTTGAAAGTGCTGAGACTTAACTCCTGTGCTGCCAGGGAGGTCCATCTGCAGTCATTCTTAACCCACTTCTAGGCTACTTAGTTAAGTGGGCCACCCTAAGTAAAATAGCAGCTGTCGCCCCGTCTTTCCTTTTCCTCACCTTATATATTTTCATTTCACTTATCATTTCTAATATTTGATGTTAAATCTTTGTCAGTCTCTTCTGTAGAGGACAGAAAATCTGCCACCCCAAAATATGTCATTTTGACAAGAGGTTTATCTCTTGGGAGGGCTTTCTGAAAGTAGAGGTTGTTTCTGAAGGAGACATTTACAAGTATAAAGGAGAAGTTTATCCTTTAAGGGTATCCTCATCGCGGTACTATGAAGACTAACCACTTTATTTCTTCTTAATGGAGAAGGCAGAAATTAAATCTGCATGTTGTTGTCTTTACTGTGTGCTTCCCTGGGTGAATTTCCTAACTGACCTTGCCCGGCACACTCGCCCATTCCTTGTCTTAGCTAAGCTATTTAAGATGACATCTGAGGACATATGGATGAGTTACTCAGTTTTGCTGGGTCTCTCCCAGGTATACTGGCGGGACACATTGTGAACATATTGTGAATGTTCTGGGAACTGCCCCTCCCTGTTTTAGCAGGCAAGAGAGCAAGCCATCTGCACAGGCTTTATATCAAAATAGTCTCACTTTCTGTTCTGTGAAGCAGCCACCCGGGAATCTGCTACTTTTCAACCCCCACTAATGACCTAGGAGCCAGATAAAGATTAAAATAATGGGGACCTAGTCTTTGCTGCTCTTTTTAGGAATCAGGGATGTGCATTCTTTAGAAATGAGAAAAGTGATTAAACCCTAACATTTGCCCTCTCTCTGCATAGATAATATCAATTTTTTTTTGTTTGTTTGAGGACAAGATATAACTTAGGTAATTAAAAGACCTAAAACTATAGAAAAAAAAAACAAAAACAGAAACTCCCCTGCCTCCCATTAAGGATAATTACATTTTTTACATCAATGATTCACTTCCTATCTATATAAATTAACCTCAAATTTGTGATTGTTGAAACAGTCTTTACAGAATCAAATCTGTTGGACTGCTTCCTAGATTCAGCTTCTCACTTTGATTACCTAATAAACTCTTTATTATTAAAATTTTTATTTCAGTCAACAGCATGTTATTAAAGTTCTCACATTTTTCTCATCAATCTGTCAGATGTTAGTTCCATCATTTGTTTGTCTAGCTCTTGCAGACCCAGAAGGGGGTTTATTTTGCTCTCCAACATCTTCCACTAGAATGTAAGCTCCCTGAGGACAAAGACATTTTTTTCTGTTTTAGTCATCGCCAAACTGTCGAACCCTAGCACAGTGATAGGTATTTAGTAAGTGTTCAGTGGAGACTTGTTGAATAAATGGATAAAAGGCCATGCAGTCTTCTTGTGTCGGATTACTCCTATAACTTAGATGTCGTAAAACTTGGTAGCTACTGAGCTAACCAGATCATCTTGCTCACTTTCAGAAGGCTGGACTCTGACTCATGAGATTGTTTCCATGAAGGAAGGCACCACAGGAGTACAGTAGTTAGTACTCTTAAACTGTCTCTTTGAGTAATGAGTTAAGGAACTTTACAGAGGAAAGAAAGGAATGTGGGGAGAATTTCTTCATCCTCAGTTCTCAGAGGGGTGGGGCTCCCTAGAGCCATTACAAGGCTATGGATGCATTTTTGGAATAATTGACCTGTCCTGTTTAAAATGACACATTGGTGTTCATCAGAAGCTGATGTTCTCAACATCCTCAGATCAAAATAACCCATTGCCTTGGCTCTTAGGAATACGGCATAGCAGACTGTCAGGTTGAAGATTAAAGCAGAGTTGGTCAACCTTAATTCATGCTTGACCACAATATTTTAAATGAATATAAAAATCAAACTTAGTTTTTTTTCTATAGATTTATTTATTCTTACAGAACTGGGGTACAGGCCAGATTTGTGGGGCCGGAGACAGAGTGGGGAGCAGAACAGGCAGATGTACTGAAATACACTGCTGAGGGGAGCAGTGGGCGAGTCAGCTCCATGACTTTTGGGGGGGGGAGAGATTGAACTCTTGGCTACAGTGGCTTTGGAGAGCTTCATCATGCGGTGCTTTAACCCATTGCACCACCAGGGAGAGCCACAGACTTAGTTTTTTAATCACTTATTGGCCAGTGGATAACAATGGATAATTTAAACTCCTTGAGGGTGGATTGCTTCATCTGTAGGTTATAAAATATTCCTGATTAATCTCAGAGAGTTGATGTGAGGATTAAGTAAAAAAACAAATATCGAAATGTTGGACTGAGTACTCACCATGCCTGTCAAGCAGAAAAACTCAATAGCAGTTTAGCATTCCAGAAAAAATCAATCACATTACTATATCTGATTCAGGTAGTTGTTAATTTAATTTTAAAAAAACATTTAACTGGGCCTTCCCTGGTGCAACAGGTTAAAGCACAGCACTATGAAGCTATCACAGCTACTGCAGCATAAGTTCCACCTGGTCAGTGGGGTGACCCACACAATGTGGCAGACATCTCCTGACATGCCCCCTGCTCCCCTCAGCAGCAGATTTCATTATATCTGCCTGTTCTACTCCCTGCTCTGTCTGGTGAATCCTCTCACTCCCCCCCACCCCCTGCACCTCTGGCCTGTACCCCAGTTCTATCTGTATAAATAAATCTTTCAAAAAAAAAAAAAACAAAAACGAAAAAGTTACTTTCTAAAGAATAATGGAGCAGACCAGGAATATTTAGGGCATCAACGATAGAGAGAGAATTCACATAACAGACAAGAAAAGAATGAGCTCGTTCTTACTTCTGAGAGTAAAGATGAGAGAATTAGACATAGAGGACTCATTTACTGATAAACTTAGACCTGGGTGAGACCCCTCTCCCCCAAAACTATATTCTTCTAGGTCACAAAAGGGGGAGCATTGACTACTTCTCTTATTGGGAAAAGGGCAGAAGTTTATAACATATTGCTCTCTTCTTCAATTAAGGAGAGGCTAAAGATTTGGGCAAGAACAGAAGCTTCACCTAATCTTTAGTATCCTCAACAGTGTTAACCCAAAATGACCTGCATGCCTTAAGTAACCTGAGATGCACAGAGCCGTGATTGACCTCTAGTTCTCATACCAAGGTGCCAAGAGGCCCACCTGGTTCTTTTCAGGGAACTGACCTCACAACAAAATAGCAATTGCTCCCCTATGCTAACCAAACTTCCTTCAGAAACTTCAACTATTTCTCTCAAATCTGTCTTATAGTCTATGGGAGTCAGTATGACCTGAAGGTACTTTATTCAACTTTTAGCTGTGAAAATAATAGAAGTTGTCAAATTTATTTCAATTTATCTATTGCTTACTAACAAAATATTAGTATCTCCCTCACACTGAAAATGCTCAAATTATTTTTGTGTTGCAAAATAAGAAGTCAGGATTCCAAGGACCTTTTTTCCTTAACCCTCACCCCCATCCAGCCCAGCCCATCCCCAGCACAGACCCTAGACAATCTGGTCTGCTTTCTGTCACTACAGATTTTATGTCTCCTTCTTAAGATTGAATTTAATGGAATCACACAGTGTGTATTCTTTTAAGACAGGCTTCACTTACATTGTTAGAAATAGAAGCAGTTTCTTTTGATTTCTGAGAAATAAATATTAGTAGAAATAAATATTTAGTAGAAACTCACCATGTGTTTAATTACCTACTGATGGACATTTTAGTAGTTTAAAATTTGGAGCTATGAACATTCATAAACAAATCTCTTTTAATTTTTTCTGGGTAAATACCTAAGGCTAAAGGGTATGAGTTAAAATGTGTCTGTCCTCTCCCCCAAATGTGTATCTTGAAGCCCTCTGAATTACTTTATAATGTGCAGTATGATTAGTCTCGTCAGAAGAGCAACATTGTCTATACAAAAGATGCCATCGATCTCAAAGAATAAAGGAAAAGTATTAAGAGGGCGTTGCTTTCTGTAAGCCAGGTAGGCAGACCTCAGAAGTAACCAAACTTGCCAATATATTGATCTTGACTTCCAGCTTCCAAAACAGAGAAAATAAAGTTTTTAAAAAGATTTACTTATGCATACAGGTGCGTTAGTGCAGGCGGTGAGAAGATTCACCAGAGACAGAGAGGGGAGCAGAACAGACAGATCTATTGAAATAACACTGCTGAGGGGAGCAGTGGGACAGACAGAAGTCTGCTGAGTCATGTGGGTCACCTCCCTGGCTGGAGATCAAACTCATATTGCAGTGGCCTGCTGATTGCTTCATAATGCCACATCGTAACCCCTTGTGGCACCAGGGAGGCCCGAAAATAAAATATTTCAACTCATCTAGTCAGGGATATTTTACTGTAGCTAATACTAGCAAGCTAATACACTGGACTATATGGTAAATGCTTTTCTAAGAAATGTTCTTTTAAAGTGGTGGTGCAGTTTTACATTCCTGCCACAAGATCTCCAATTGCTCCACATTTAAGAAAACATAGGTACTGACAATCTCCTTTAGACATTCTATTGGCTATGTAAGAGTATCTCATTGTGATTTTTTTTTTTTTTAAATGGGACCTCTTTTTTTTTTTAATTAATTTATTTATTCATACAGAACTGGGGTACAAGCCAGAGATGTGGAGGGTGAGAGGATTCACCAGGTACAGAGCGGGGAACAGAACAGGCAGATCAACGAAGTACACCGCTCAGGGGAGCAGGGGGCGGGTCAGGAGAGGTCTGCCGTGCCATGTGGTCACCTCCGGGGCAGGCGGGAATCGAACTCATGCGGAAGTGGCTCAAGCTTCTCAGTGCAGTGCTTTAACCCGCTGCGCCACCAGGGAGGGCCCCGTGATTTTTTTTAGTGCATTTTCTTAAAAGACTAATGCTGTTGAGTGTCTTTCCATGGTCTTAATTGCATATGCATGTATCTTTTTTGGCAATAGTTTGTTCAAATCTTTTTTTCTTTATTTGGTTTATCTCCTTATTACTGACTTGTAGGGACTCTATATATTCTAAATACAATCTTTTCACCAGATATCTATATCCATCTGCTTATGTGTGTGTATAAAAATATAGTGTTTCTCCCCAGTAGTCTCCCTTTTCATATTCTTACTGGTATCTTTTTGGAGAGCAAGAATTTTTAATTTTGATGGCCTGTCTAGATCTTTTTCCTCTTAGGGCTTATGCTTTATATCTTGGAAATCTTTGCTTGCTGAAGTCAAAGATTTTCTCTGGGGCCTTCCTAAGGGGTTTAGTCTTGCACTATGAATAATCTGCAGCCACCACAGCATGAGCTTGAACCTGTCTGGGAGCTGGCCCATATGGCACAGCAGACCTCCCCTGCCCCACCTGCTGCTCCCCTCAGCATTGTATCTCAGTCAATCCACCTGTTCTGCTCCCCACTCTGCCTCTGGTAAATCCTCTCGACCCCCCTCACCTCTGGCCTGCACCTAAACTATTTGCCTAAATAAAATAAACCTTTAAAAATATTTCTCCTAAAACACTATTAGCAGCACTCCCTGGTGGCATAACGGGTTAAAGCACAGCACTGAGAAGTTAAGCCACTTCCGCATGAGTTAAATCCCTGCTTGCCCCAGAGGTGATGCCATCCACATGGTGCGGTATACCTCTCCTGACCCGCCCCTGACCAGCCCCCTGCTTCCCTCAGCAGTGTACTTCAGACGATCTGCCTGTTCTGTTCCCCATTCTGTCTCTGTGAAGATTCTGTGAATCTTCTCACCACCCCTGCACCTCTGGCCTGTACCCCAGTTCTGTATTAACAACTAAATAAATCTAAAAAAAAAAAACAAACAAACCACTATTAGCATTAACATTTAGGTCCATGACTAACTATAACATTTTAAATGTGGTGAGAAATGAAGTTCATCCACATGTATGTCTAATTGTTCCAGTGTCTTTGTTAAAAAATTTATCCTTAATCTTTTGAGTTATTTTCTATAGTTTCTTTTCTAACTTCTAGCTTCCTTTTATTAAAATTTCCCAGACTAAAACAAAACAAAACAAAATTTCCCAGACTGGCCCTCCCTGGTGGCGCAGCGGGTTAAAGCACAGCACTGAGAATCTAAAGCTGCTTCCGCATGAGTTCGTTTCAGCCTGCCCCGGAGGTGACCACATGGCGTGGCAGACATCTCCTGACCCGCCTGCTGCTCCCCTCAGCAGTGTACTTCGTCCATCTGCCTGTTCTGCTCCCCACTCTGTCTCTGGTGAAGCCTCTCGCCGCCCCTGAGCTTCTGCCCTGTACCCCAGTTCTGTATGCACAAATAAATAAATCTTTAAAAAAAAAAAATTTCCCAGACTGACTTTTAAATACTTACTGGAGTTAAAATCTTAAAGTTGAGGAAAATCTATAATGGGAATAAATCCACTCACCCAAAAATTTTGTTTACTACATCATGAACAAAACAAGTACTTATAATTTGCCTCAAAATGCATTGGAAAATGCTCCTACTTTTCTAACAATTTGTAAATAAATTTTTGGAACACAAAGTATTTTTTTATAATAGTTTATTTTTACACCATTCTGTCCATTTTTTTTTATCTCAATTGTAATCCCCGTGGATTTCCCATCACCAAGCCACCCATTTGCCATCACCATAGTCCCATGCATTCCCTCCCATTTTTGATCCCATTCCCCACTCCACCTCCACAAAGTGTCTCTCGTATGTCGTTCATTATTCTTATTTTCTGCCTGGTTCATTATACTCCTGCTGTGAGCGAAACCATCCAGTATTTTTCTTTTTCTTTCTGGCTGATCTCACTAAGCATGATCTTTTCCAGCTCCATCCAAGTTGCTGCAAAAGACATGTTTCTTTTTTTTTTTTGGTTGCTGAGTAATATTCCATTGTGTATATGTATCACATCTTTTTAATTCAGTCATCTGCTTTTGGGCAGTTGGGCTACTTCCATGTTTTTCCAATAGTAAATAAAGCAGCAATAAACATGGGGGTGCAGGTATCTTTTTGAATCAACGTTTTTGTGTCTTTTGGGTAGATACCTATGAGTGGGATTGCTGGGTCGTAGGGAAGTGCCATGTTAAACAGTTTGAGGAACCTCCAAACAATTTTCCTTAGTGATTGTACTAGTTTGCATTTCCGCCAGCAGTGCAGGAGAGTTCCTTTTTCTCCACATCCTCGCCAACATTTGTTGTGGAACACAAAATATTCTTAAATGAGTCATATTCTGTATTGAATGTGGCTATTTTAATTTTCAATGGAGGGGTTCTATTTCTCTAATTTTCACAAAGCATAAACTGTTATTCACAAAAATTTAAGTTGCTTTTATAGGTTTTCCAGACTTTTCACATGTTAAGTTGTTGAACATTTTTGGGCATGATTTCCAATGGAAAAAGAAAATTACTATTAAGTTGGTATAAATTCCTGAGGGAAAGAACAAATGTTTTTAAGCCATATTATACTATTTTTCTAAAAATGCATAGTTTTTTTTGCTGTATAGTATTTCGTTACTCTTCATGAAAAAAAAATGATGAATGCAATAGCAAAAATAAAACTATGTCAAAGAACAAATACATGTCTTCCAAATGGCTATGATTTTGTAAAGACTATTTCAAAGAGATGCTTATAAGGAGGGCATAGACAGTGGTAGTAGTTTAAAATCAACATGGCAATTTCCTGACTCATCTCAATCAAACAAGTCTTCCTTTTTCCTGGGGAACCTGTTACAATACCATTTAAATTACCAACACAGAACTTCAAAGGAAGGTAAGGGGAGGACTTACTTAAAGTGAAGATACTGGTTGTATATGATTCCTAATTTTTAAACAAATGTTATTACTGGTACTTAAAAAATAACATTACTGTTTTTAGAAATGATCAATAATTTCACATTCTACTTAATTCTTAGCTGTATTTCAAAATATTTTGTGTATATTGTAAACAGGAAAATCTCAACTCTAGAAAGATAATGTAACACCATTTTTGTTTTCAATGAATAAGAGGACATGTAAAAATCAGAAAAACAAGTCTTTAAAAATTCTCAAATGAAAACATTTTCACCTGCATGATTCCAACTTTGTAATTCTGCAACAGAAAGTCTCTATATGTGAATTTGTGAAGGATGCGCCACCTATGTCTACATTATCCACTCCCAAAGAATAGGAAAACCACAAAAATGCTATAAAACAAAGTTTATTCTGCAATACTTTATCATAATGAACTGCATCTCTTTGGTAAAAATAAACTTTATAAACATTTTAATAATCCGATTAGATACAAAAACTAAGTATTTGTTAAGTTGTTTTTAATATGAGCAAAGACTGGCAACTGAGAAGTTGTTCACTTATGACTTATCTACTGGCAGTCATAACTCAAACTCAGGGCAATTTTTTTATGCTACATTAGAAAAGAGGGTAATTCAAATTTCTTGAATCAGAAAACAATCTTATACTTTCATTTAAAAATAAATAATAGTTACAATGACTTGGCAATTATACATTTTTATACACTATATGGTGGCAACATAATACTTTAAAATTAAGCACTCAGTTTAATAAGAAATGTACAATTTTAAAACAAGTTTTGACAATGGCACTGGCAGTTAGATGCAAAGAATGTGCTTCAAGAAAAACAAATGGCAGGTTTAACATTAAAATACCTTTATCTGTCTTTCAATAAATATTTTGACTTCATCATTAACACATTGAAATAAACTTCCAAAGCTTACACATTTTGAACTAAAAACTAAAATATATGTTTATGCGAAAGCCTCAAAGTTTCTTAATCAAATGCTTTGTTCTTCACAAATGGCTAAGTTACCGTAATACTTAAGACAATGGTCTTTACAGCTTTGTGAAGTTTTCACATCTGTTACTTAAATTGCAGAGAAAGGCCTCCTGGTCTGTCAAGACTTACACATTCTTAACACTTCCTCTTGCCTTGAATTGGCACTAACATATATTTAACTGATAATCTAATATGAACCTTTTACAGAATGCCTCACAGTAGCAAAAGGAAAAAAAAAAAAAACAACTTTAAACTTTACTATATACAAAGGAATCAAAATTAAGTCATGCTGGCCGTAAGGACAGGGAAAAGTTCCAAGTTGGAAAAAAGGAGGTGATCTACCAATAATTATCTTTTCCATGAATACAAGTACAGTTTTCTTTCTCTGAATTTGAAAAGTAAAACATTAACTAATTGAGTAATATATTGCACAAATAAATTTCAAAAATATATATTCAAAAAACACTGATCCTAATTGGGGTACAAAAGATGAAGATTGGGGTGGATCAAAGTTTTACTAAGGATTCATTAAAAACCAGAATGGGTCAAAGTACAATTTATATTTTGATGTAAGGCAAATTGTATGTAAGCTTAAATCCCAGTTTTAAGATATATTGGAACATAATACCTATCTAGGGTTACCAAGTTGTTTTGTTACAATAAACTGTTAAATACAACTTCCAGTTCATAGAACTTAGAATGAATTTCCTTAATTGAGTGGTTATTAGCTATGTTTTTAATCTCAACACACCTGAAGAACGGGGCCATAATATCCATGAAAGTAGTAATAGAGTGCCACAATTAAGAGAATTCTTTCTTCCCCTTCAACATAACTACCTTAATATAATACCAAATAAAAGTGATGCACTAAATTTTGTATATGAATTACATATAAAATATTGTTTAACTTTTTCCTGTTAGCGCTTAATCCAAAAGTCCTTATAGTCTTGCTAGTGATGAATATAATTTAAACTTTTAAATTTATGGGAAGAATACAAGGAGAGAAAACATAGTTTAGAGTTTTGGCTATTTATATTACAACAAAATCATTTTGAGATTCCTACTAGAATTGAGAACTCTCTGCCTCCTTATTCACCTTTACTTATAAAAAGTAATTACATAATAGTCATGAAAAGAGAACATTTGTGGTATAGAATTTCAGTAGAACAATATAAACTGGAACCAGATCATTGAAACACTGTTACTAAGGTCTATGCAGAGGACCATGGCAAATAGCTTAAAAATATTATTATTGTGATCTTTTTGCTGTTTCATACTATGGTAAAAGCAATAATTTTGCTGTTAAATACTCCCTACAGTAAAAGATTCTAACTTGGAGTAGCCATTTCTGTATTACATGTAACACATGAAGAGCAAGAAAATCGAAATACTTCATCCTTCATACTTAAGAAGTTTTTCATTATTTACAAATCAGAAACTATTTCAAAAGCACCAATTTTGATTAATTGTGGCTATCCAGTTTCAATTATAATTAACATGGAACCAAGACAGATTATATTAATGTTGTCCCTAGCTTAAAGTTTGCCAGCTAAAAGACATTTTCATTATGCTTCTCATTTGACAGTTTTGCCCAAATGAATTTTAGAAGTCAAATAAAAATATTTGTCTCTTAAAAAAAAAAAAAAAGCACTGTGGTCATAGGAACAAGTTGAAGGTAACAACCAAAATCATGATCCTGTTTGTATGTGTATACATATATATGTATGTAAAAATAAAATTAACAGAAAAAATTAAAACAAGGTCATTGTCTATGAAAAAGGATGTAGTATGAGATACTATTACATTTTTGGAAAGTTGCTTTCACCATTGTAAAAAATACATATAATGAACAAATTTAGTTTTAATAGTATACCTTATTCTTTATGATATGCATTCTACAAATGATATAAGAAAATGTCTTATTCAGGCATATTTGTTATGAATACTTAAAAATACCATATTCAAATCAATTTTGGAACAGTAATAAAATCTTTTAGCATGGAATGATGGCATATAGTAGGTACTAATTATACTGCCTCCTCAGAATGATAGATTGTGTGAGGTCTAATTTTTATGAACTTTGAAATCTGTGAAGGTATATTGTCAATATAGTTTTTATAAATTTACTTTTGCATACAAATTTAACTAACATAAAACTTGGACTGATATATTTTCTTTAATGACCTACTGTCACTTATAATGATATAAGCATTCAAAATGTTTATTAGATTATACTCAATTCCTATTACAAGTAAAATGCAGTACATTTAACAAGCAAGGGAATGATTCTCTTATTGCAAAATAGTGTGTCATAATGGGTGTTAACTCCATAACATATTATGGCTATATTCTCCTTGGAAAGTTTATATTGAACAAAGACAGCTAGTATCTAAAATTTAAACAATGGTTGCAAAGCAGTTTGGGGAAAAAAACAAAAGGATCCAACAAATGCTATGCAACTGGGAGGTAAAATAGTAATAATAAAGATAACATTGTAATAGGAATTAGAGTATTCTCAGATTAAATTACATTGCAAAATTCCCTTTTCTAAATCTTAGAATTTAGCTGTATTCCCTGCCTCTGTAACCAAATGGAACTTTCTAGGCACCTATGACTTTCCAATATATATTTAACTATGTTGAGGCCTCAACAAGAATAATTAAAAACAAAATTTAAGACAAAATAAAAAATTTAAATCTTATCCTATCGGATTATGTGTCAAGAGAGGCATATATGAGAAATACATCAGGAACAAATTTAGCTAATCAGCAACTAATTACAGGTTGGAAAAGAAAATGAAAAAAATCAGAGCTTTCAATACTTACATTTTGATAGATTAATAAAAGATTTTCCCTACAAGTTTAAGACAAAAGCTGGACACTTTTTTCTATAAAAATTTCCAAACTTTGTGGACACTTATCACAAAAATTATGCTTTTAGGACTTCACATCATATTTATGGTTGGGCATGATCCTAAACAGCAATTTTAAAACAAATAAACAAAATGTTTTGAAAGAAACAAGTTATTAGCATCCCTTCCCACCCTAAAACAAAGGAAGTCCATTATGGCTTTGATATCCCTTGTAAAGAATTAAGTAGAAGAGTATTGCCACACTTTAAATTAATTTCACACTAATAAGTACTTCTATTTTTTCCGCTGCTTCTGGTTTTGTGCCTTTGCAGTACTTATTAGGGAACCCAGACATGTACGAATTCCAGCAAGGTGGAGCAGAGATCCAGCTGCCTCTTTGAGCTCCTCATCAATTTCTTGACATGACCGTTTTTGCATCTTTTTGCCTGGCTGCCCTTTTTCAGAGGCATTTGCACAAGCCTGTGATGCATAGCCACTATCTCCAAGAGGATCATCTTCATATTCAACGTCTGTATCTTCTTCACTATGAAACCCTTCACTACCATCACTTCCCACATGGCTATTCTTTGGGATAAATTCATATACTTCATCCACAGAAGACAAGGAAGATACACTAGACCTGGATGCACAACGCTGTGCTGCCATGCTACTTGCACTGTAATTATGGTCTTCTTTTGGATCAATGCTGGTGACTAATGAATCATTCTCTTGTAATCGCACGGTACTGGGATGATTGAATGCATTGCCATAACTTCTCTTTTTTTGCATTACTGTTTTAAGAGGAAGAGGCTTCTCACCTGTGAAAATGAAACTTCCATCAATAGGTCAAATGCATTCACCAAAAACAAAAAAACAGGTCATTTAAAACAACAATGTCACTTCTGAGTAATAAATGGTTTCTTTTCTTATGCAGACTATATTCTTTCGGTATTAATTTGAAACATTTTAAAACCACTTCATAATATATCTTGACCTTTCTGTAGAAAATATAAAACTTTGAACTGTCTATACCAACTGCCTCAATGTGAATGTACTACAGTTCTGCTAACCGTTTATGTTGTTCTCAATTTTTCACTAACACAAATAAAATTACAATGAAAAACCTTTATGTCTTTTTTCACACAGGCAAATATTTTCTAGGAGACATACCAAGAAAATGATAACTGGTATTTCTAAACTGCCCTCAAAAATGGTTGTATATGAATTACACTACTCAGGACACTACTTAGGTCCCATAGTTACACCTAACATTATCTATCATTTTAATTTTTCTTAATATTGCAAAAAGTAAAATAGTACCTCAATTGTATTTGTTTTGCACTTTCCTAAGTTGCTTATCATTCCAAACATGTGGTGTTCATATATATTTCCTTTTCTAAAATCTACCTACTCATATATTTTAATAGCTTTTCTATTGAGCTGTTTTATTCTTATTTATAAGGTCCTTTTATATACATACTTAGTATTAATCATTTATATGTTATATGTAGTAAAAAAGAAATGTTTTCCCAGTGCTTTGCTTGTGTTACTTTTATTGAAGATATCTTTTGTTGTCAGAACTCCAAAATTCTGAAATTTAATTAAATTTATCCACCTTTTAGGGATTTTGAATTTTGGATTTAAAAAAAAATACACTTTTCACATTGTTGTTCATGTATAAGTTTGTTTTCTCCTTTCAGGTGTAATCCCCATAAAATTATCACCACCAAGACACCCACTGGTCATCACAATAATCTCTTATGCTTTCCTCTCACTCTCTCCTGCTGAATTTTTCAGATGTATAGTTTGCTTGCTAGGTTTCCATGTTTTTTCCTCTGATCTCTTGTTTTATATTACTACTATACTTATGTTACTACTATAAGTGTATACTTATATTGCTACTATAAGTGAAACTATCTATACTTTTCTTTCTCCATCTTATTTTACTGAGAATAAACCCTTCCAGCTCCACCCATGTTGCTGCAAATTGCATGAGTTTAATCCTTTTTGAGTGTTCAATAAATAGTATTCCTGGGTGTACAATCAAATCTTAATTCAATATATACAATCAAATCTTAATCCAACCCTCTGATTTTGGGTATTTAGGCTGTTTCTTAGCTATTGTAAATTGTGCTGTTGGACCATTTTGCTTTCCCACCAGCATACACTTTGGATCCTAAAGACTTTTTTATTCCAAAGTTATAAATATATCTTCCTATATTTTCTTATTTAGCTTTCATTTGTACTTTTAAATCTTCAAGCTAATAGTACATATGCTACTTATTTCTTCGTTTCTCGGTCAATGTAAAAAGACCTATCACAAAGCTAAGTCAGTTACATAAATTAATGGAACCATAATAGAACAAATAAGTAACTTTGTTTATAATAGTTTTACATTCTAAATTACATTTAAAAGGGCACACATAAGAATGCTTTAAAAGGAAGCATTACTGGATTGCTTACATTCTAAAATTCCTTGTTCTATAGAAGTATTTAAAAGCATCATTGCAGTGGCAGCATCAATATCAGATTCTGAAAAAGGAAAGGAATGATAATATTAATTTAGTTCTTTACAGAAGAGAGACTATTTTAAGTATCTGAATGTACCAAAAAATAACCAATATTAAGATTTTGGTATATGATCTCCTACTAAAAATGTTATATTACATTTACTCAAAATGAGACATTCTAGTTTACAATTGATTTTTACTAAAATTGTGGACACCGTTGTGAAAAGTATTATAAAAAGTAAAACTGAAAGGTACCAAGATAAAGTGTCTTGTTTAATACTGAGAGTGTAAAAACCTGAACTTATACAGGCCAAACTTTTAAGTTATGTTTAAAATATTTTACTTTGTGATCTGCAATTATAAAGTACTATGTTAGTTATATGTTTGGAGCTAACACATTCATACACATATGTGATTGATCAGTTTAGATCATGAGTTTATAAAAGTTAAATAATTATTGTCAGGACAAAAGTATTAATGCCTTTATTCATAAGTACATATAAGCCTACAAATACTATAGTTTATATAATACTCAGGAGGTCACATATAATTATGGATAGTTCATTAAAAAAAAAAAACAAAAACAGAACTAAAAGGTTGTGAAATCATAAGGTTCTACTCCAGATAATTATGCTTTTACTAGTATATTTATACTAAAAGTTCCTCTCCTTCATGGTCATCTACTGGTCTTAATGACTTAATCAAATAAAAGTGTAATGAGGGCCCTCCCTGGTGGCACACAGCACGTTAAAGCAAAGCACTAAGAATCTAAAGCCATTTCAGCATGAGTTCAATCCCTGCCCCAGAGGTGACCCTGGTGGGGTGGCAGACCTCTCCTGACCGGCCTGCTGCTCCCATCAGCAGTGTACTTTGTTGATCTGCCTGTTCTACTCCACACTCTGTCTCGGGTGAAGCCCCTGCACCTCTGACCTGTACCCAGATCTGTATGCATAAATAAATAAATCTATAAAAAAAAAAAAGTGTAATGATATGAAATGTTAGAAAACATTTATAAATTTTAGGTTTTAAAGGATTAAGTTTAAAATTACACTCAGATATGAAATCTCCCATTTCTACTTCAAACTAGCAAAGTTTATTTCCTTAAAGTTTTCCATTTTACTTGTGGTCTATCTAATTATAGTTATTTTAAATAACAAAGCCATTAAGAGATTTACTTGTATTCTCCCCACTTGACCATAAACTGTTTACAGGAAATATTATTGTTACTGAGTTTAACAAATAGGCTTGCAAACAAGACAGAAGACAGTTGTGATGAGGAAGCACATAATCTTATTATAGCTCTTTTCTTTTAAATAAAATGTGACCTTATTAAAACAGAATCTCTACATGGACGTCCTCCCAATTAGACTGTCAGCTTCTTTAAGGTTTAAGAACCATGTCCTATCCTCTATATTCCACAATGTTTGGAACAATAGTAGGTCCTTGATAAAAATTTAAAGAATAAGTTTACTACATCTTTGCTCCCCTTTCCTTAGATTTTGATGATTATGACAAAACTAACATTGAGAATTTTCAATGGGTTACATAAGGAGTAAGTTATTACTAACTCATAATCCTCATAACTTTACAAAGTGGATACTGTTAAGTATTTTGCATCTTTAAAAAAAAAAAACAAACAGAAAAAGAGGAGTCTATAGGAATGAAAGAAGATAACATTTGAATCCTGGCTGACTACATTTAGAACGCAGGTCTTCAATTAGTACTCTACCATCATCCCTAACACTTACTAAGCAACCATGATTAGAGTAGAAATTTTACAGATAATACTATAAATTCCCAGTCTGTTATTCATTTCATAAATTAAGGGTTTTATTTACTGACATCATTCTAGGTCATGGGAATATAACAAAAATATAAGAGTAAAATACCTAACCTCTCAAAATACAATGAAATAGTTAAAACATATTATGTTGGGGAGTGAGTGATAAACATTAGAAAAATTAAAAGAAGATAAAGAGATTCAATTTTAAATAGAGGGGTCAGGGAAGATTCAAGGAGAAAGATAATGGCTGAGCAAAGACCTCAGAGAGCTAAGTGAATAAAAGCCATAGAAATATCCAAAGGAACAGCATTTAGAGCAGAAAGAACAGCAAGTGAAAAGAATGTGAATTAATGATTCCCAGTTAACAGCCAAGAGGCTAGCAAAACAAAATTTTTTTCCAATTTTAAAATGAAAACTGACTTCAGTTTGATAAGATTTTAGTTTTCAAACATGTCTTTGAAGAAAAAAAGGTGCTGCCTCTAGACCATATTGCATCTCTGTGTGAACTGGACAAAAGGCAACTCTGCCTTGAGGTGAATGCCTCCCTCTATCAGGCACACAGCTTGAAGACTGAAGTGGTGTGGATTGTATTTCAAGAATCCACTGGTTGTCCCAGCCGGATGTCCTGCACAGGGCACAGGGAGCAAAAGCTGTATCAGAGAGATCCCTGCTTCATAAGACAATTTTTCTTATATTGAAAAAAGGTCCACCTTATTTCCTATTTTATTCATAAAAAAGAAAAAGACAAAAACTGGGGGTAAGAGAGAAAACCTAAAATTAAAACAAATTACAATAAAGATATGAATTCAGGAAATTTACAATCTTTTAAATGAGGTATAGAAAATCCTCTTTTTAATGAGTATTACCCCTAACTTTACTTCTTATAATAATAAACTTCCAAGGAGCTATATTTCTGAAATACAGTACCCTGAAGTTAAAGGAAACCCCTAAGAAGCTTATCCTAACAAGGTAAGAAAACTGCATTTCTCCTCTTATTCTGAACATTTAAAATGATAACAAAATTAGGTGCTGTTTCTATTAACAGTATTCCTCACACATTTGTTTTCTGTAAAGTATTATAGTCAAATTAATTTGAAACCACCCCATAAATTATATGAAACAAAATTTTATTTTATTCATTTAGTTTAGAATTATTGGAAATATAGTTTCCACAATTCCCTGCCAATTAATGCTAAGAAAAGTTTACCACTGAAATATGTTGAAAAATGACCCAAAACACTTGTTTATCAAGAACAGTTGATTATCAATGATTTTCCCAAAGTAGAATCTTGAAACTCATGGAACAAAAATTCTCTGGGTAGACTTTGTAATTTTAATTTGTAGGGTCTAATCTGCTTGGGTATTAAAATTAGAATGAAACCTTATTTGTTTATCACAACTCAAAACATCTCATGTTATTTTCTCAATGATAAATATTTAATCCAATTAAAAGTACTCTGAGTTTTCAAAAAAATATATACTATTAGTTAAATTATGTAATATACCTAATTCATAGATTATTTTATTCCTTTACAAGGTGTTTTGCACATATTTCTAATAGTATTTAAACACTTGTTTCAGCTTAAAGTAATTTGTCATTAACGCCATCTAAATAGTGCTTAAAACAAAAATTTATTTAAAAGTCAAATCATTTCCCTTTTTATCAGGCATAGTTTTGATTGAGTTCAAATAGGCTACTGATTCAAGCAACTTGTTCCAAAAAAATTTCTGTCACAAGTGTTAATTTTTTCTTCCTTACATTTCCGTAGCCTTGATGCCAGGAATTAACGACAATAATGTTTGTTTTCTGATACTCAGTTCATTTGCTTAAGGAATATGAAAACTGTATAAGCCGAATTCAAATGGTTATTGGTTTTCTCCTCTACCTGAAAGCAGAGCATCCCTCCTTGGTAGGATTTCATAGATTATTTTTGGAGTCTGGGAATGCTCAAATACCATGTAATTGTTGCATAATAATGCAATGAAATCATGAAAATTAATGGTAATAGTGTTCCTGTCCTTAAAATAACCCATCAAATAATATGAAGAGGAAAATTCTACATTCAGATAGAGGGTGAAACTTGTATTGTCCAGTAATTTATTAACTATATGAGGATTTGCTGCCTCTATCAAAACTAACATTTACATGGCAGGCTCATAACAAATGAGAAACTGTGGTTCTTTAAAGAATAATTTCTTTAGAGAATAATTTCAATAGTTTAACAATTGTAACCTGCCTGGACTACCAGTTTATTTCCTTTAAACTAAGATACAAATAATGTTAATTTGAACTTAAATTAGCAATCAGCATTTAACATTATCAACTATCTAAATTTTATACCTGCTTGTAGTGTAACTAAAGTATTAATACTAAAATTTACTAAATGGACTGAGTTTCACTTTTGTTTGCTTTGTTCATAGATATATCCTTGGCACTTAGCATAACAATGTGCTCAATTAGTATTTTTAAATGAATAAATTTACTTCAGATAAACACCAAACCAAATGTTGACAATTTTTTTTTTGGTTTGTTTTGTTATCAGAATGAGATTTCTCTGTCTCTTCCAACATTATATAATACTGTAATATACTGGGTTGTCAGACAAGTTATGACACATTTCTTCCATGTTTTTCAAAGAAAAAATATGCCACAACTTTTCTGACAACACAATAGATACTGGCATATAAAAGTCACTGTAAGGTGAACAACAGAGACAACTCTACTATAGGCAAACTGCTATATCTGTTTTGGCTAATAATGGTTTTTGGAGTTCCTAAGTCTAACTTCTATTACTTTTATTTGTCTAACAGTAGCTCTAAAAATAATAATAAAGATAATTCTATGAAATGATAAACTAATTTAATATTGGATTGTAATTATTCACCAAAGTGATCTTTTAAAACACAGAAACTGCTGTTGCCTTATTCTTTAAAGCCCCTCAGCACTTTCCCAATACCTGATACCTGGTAGGCTCTGAAACAGTTCTAGACCATTTACTAGTAAAGAGAAAGTTAACTTCCCCAAACTTTGGTTCTTTATTTGTAAGAGAATGATACTTCCTTAAAGAGCTATAAGGATTAAAGAAGATACTGTAACAAAGCACCATAGTAAGAATTCAATGCTAACTAATGTTAATAGTTAAGGAAGTTCAAACTTATTATGCTAGATAAGCTCTCCTTGATTAGGCAAATTTCTGCTTAAGACTTCTCTATTGCCTAATCCTTTTTAAATGATCACATTTACAGCACCTTACCAAGGCCACCAGGCATTCTTCCATACTCTTAAGCTTCAGTCATACTTATCAACCTACAGTTGACAGCAATTATCTTCTACCAAACCATTACCTTTGGTGGTTAAGTGTCCCCCCAACTTTTAAGGCCAAATTTAAGCATAATTTGGCTTCTCTAAGAGAACTTTCCTCACCTACATACCTCTAAACTTAATTTGCCTCTCATTTCCTTTTTCTTCAGCGTACTCTGCATAATTCTGGTCAACCGTCTACTGTACATACCTTCTACTGTTGTTCTGAAAGCAGGACTGGGGCCTCTTTCATCTCTGCATATCCCAAAGCATTTACTACAACTCCTAGCACTCTCTAGGAACTCAACGAAGATATAGCTAACTATTTTATTTAGTGTTTTTTCAAACTTTTCCCTAGAAACGATATTGAGAAAAGAAACAAATTTCCTCAGAAGTCTATGAATACCTCTAAACAACCTACTCAAACAAATTTTCTTAAGTTTATGCATTTTTCTTAAAACTCATGAGAATTTTGTATTCTATTCCAGGACAGAGCTGCATGCTTCATATATATATATATATATATAGTTTATTTTTACATCATTTTGTGCCTTTTTCCATCTCACTTGTAATCCCCGTGGGCTTCCTATCACCATATCACCCGTGTGCCATCGCCACAGTCCAGTGTACTACTTTGCTCCCCTCCCCCCCCATTTTTGACCCCATTCTCTACTGCACCCCCAAAAAATGTCTCTGGTATATAGTTGTTCATTAATGCTATTATTTTCCCCCTGGTCCTTTATGTTCCTGCTATGAGTGAAACCATCCAGTATTTTTCTTTTTCTTTCTGGCTTAATCCTAAACATAATCCTTTCATGGAGTTGTGTGTTTTTTAATTCAGAATACCAACCAATCATCCCAGTCCAATTAGTTATTACAAGGGGAACAGACCTAAGACTCATGAGTATAAGTGATGTAGGGAAATAAGTTGACAGCAACATTGGAGATATGATGCATAATATACATGCTGCTAAATAAAAGAGAGATAGCTATATTTGTTATAAAAACTGTGGGTAAAACCAACAGGAAGAACTTGTAGAAGTTTTTGTTCCCCAAAGGAATAAGCTGAATTTGAATGAATGGAAAAAGAGTAAGGAGAGATTCTAAATACAGCTTCAAATTCATAGTGAAAATATTCTCAAAATGTGGATTTGAACTGAACATGAAAGACTAAGGATCAGAATCTACTGAGAAAATAAAAAGATAAAGGAAGTTATAGCAATACTTAAAAGTAAAGAAACAGCACATTTACTCACGCAGATAACAGGAAAATAGGTATTTGCCTTGTGCAGTTAGAATGTTATCTGAAGTTGACTCAATCTGCTCAACATCTTTGCAGAGTTCTCTTAAGCCTTTTCACACTATTTCCCTCCCTTATTTTAACAGACCATCATCACCCTGCTTTCTAGGCTCATCTCAGTGTTGTTTGAAAGAGTAAAAATATCTCTTTTTGGCTTTTAGTCTGAGAATTTCTATTTTTAAAGATTGCAGAAATGTCTCTAGGCTCTAAAGCAACAATGCCAGACAACCTTATGTTAACTGACTACTAATCTAGAATATTAACAATATTAACCTTATGTTAACTGACTACTAATCTACAATATTAACAATGAGGGAAAAAAGTACTAATTCAGAAATTTTATATACTTTTAAATATAAACCTATCACCTTCTCAAAGTTTTTTACACTTAAATAAAATCTATAATATACTCTGAACCACACTCTAATCCAGGAATCGGTTCTATAAAGGGTAAGATAACTATTTTAGTTTTCTTGGTCAAAGTTACACTACAGAGGTCTCTGTTACAGCAGCTTAACTCTCCTGTTACATGCCTCAAAGTATTTTTGTGTTTTCAACTATTTACAAATATAAAGCTTGCTAACTCATACAAAAACAAGTGGCCTATGATACAGATATATTGAAACAATATGATATATATATCGATAATATAAGACAGACTTGGAAACTCATGATCTTACTAAGAAGTATTTCTCTATTCTCAAGGAAAAAATACACATGTGAAGAAAATAAAAGAGCATATACAATAAGCCCAGTTTTAGGGAAAATGTGTGTGTGCGCACGTGCGTGCATGCATATGCAGAAACCTATCTATTCATCTACTTGTGTATAAAGTATAAAAAGGACCAAACCAATTATATCAAAATGACAATGGTAGAATAAAGGCCAAGTTTTAGTCTTTTATAAATGCTTTTATTTTCCAAATATACAATAAATATATAATACTTCTATAATTAGAAAAAAATACAAAATTCTGACTTTAGACCTGAGTTTTATGACTTAAAATATGGATCTTAATACATACCTTTGAGGTTTCGCACCTGGTTCTGCTTAAGTACAGAGCTTAAGTAATGTGGAGATAAAGAGCCACTGAAAAAAGAAAGGGGTAAGACAAATATGTTTGCCTTCTCACAGAACTTAGTCACAAGACCAACTGATTTGTACAATAAAAACAAACTATTTTCACCTTGTTTTCTTTGCTAATATTATTATACATAGGGAGAATGTGCCAAAGCAGAAAAGAGCTTAGGATCTAAGATTAAATCATTACTATTTGGATATTTTTAGGCAAAATAATTAAACTTTTAATTATTTAAAACGGGAATAATTTGACATAGGGTTGCTGTAATGAAATAACAGTGCATTTAAAATGCATGGAGCACTAGCTAATACACCTACTATTTGATTTTGTACTGGATGCTTAAATTTGATGGGATATTAATATAGGTGTTACCACCTATATGAAAGCCTCTATCAAGACAACTGTTTGAGGATGATGGTATGGTAGTGATGAAAAACACGTAAATTCTTAATATTATCAATAAGCATTGATATCAAATTGAACTTCACATGTTCATGAAAAGAGATCAGCAGGAACTTTTTTAACTTCAAATATTAAAAAAAATGGAACCAACCATTTCAGTTCTTTGGTATTTGTATTAGATTAAAAAAATCTTGCTTTGCTAACTAAATTAAAAATCTATTTCCTAATCACAGCTTTACAGTCTTTATCTTTCTTTTTTTCAGATTTGCCAATTATGATATGAAAGGGCTACATAAAGGGATGTCAGATGGAACTGTTTATTTGCCAAATAATGAAAAAGGAAAAAATGTTTTAAAAAACATTAAGGTGGTGTTTTAAAGTCTAAGATTAAAATCTCTGTGTAGTCATTTTATCTGTTTTCAAGCCATAAAACCCTCTTTATTTAAAATCTAAACATATGATAAAGAAAACAAATATAAACACGAAACCCTGACATGTCAAAGGCACAGCTGTGCATTTCTAATGGTGTACTTAAAAAGTGTCAATTCTCTTTTAATCTTCAACTGAGAATTACATACTCAAATGCTTATGTGGCCAACAGCAGAACTTAACAGTTCCTGTTGTTATTATTTTTTACTGGAATACCTCCTAATTTTCCTCTGTATTTCAGCTTACAACCACTCCTCTAAAAGTTACCTTGTAATACTTTAAAGAAATTAACCACTATATGAAGTGTTGGTTATTGTCACAGCTGGGAGTTCATGACACTCTTCTTCTACTTTTAAATATTCTTGAAAATTTCCAATTATGTTATTTAAAAAGCTTCTGAAATTTTTCAAAAAGCAAATTACTCACAGATTAACCCTAAAAGTACCTTTAGAAAATATGGCATTTTCAGCTTGAATATATATATATAGTCAATTTTTTAAAAATTTTGATAACTTTTTTAGGAAAAGGAAGTAAAATCAAATTAAAGAGGTCATATCATTTATATTAACAGATTTGACTGAAAATGAGAAAGCTATACAGATCAATAGGAATCAGAGCTTGAAAGTAAAACCTGAGAAAATACATTATAATCATACCATCAAAACAAAGTAAATTTTAAAAAGCTATAGTGTTACTTTACTCATCAAACATTTTATTTGGTTTGACTACATTTTTCAGAATTTATGTTCTATCAAATTCTTGTTTCCTAATAAAAAGTAAGACTATAAATAAAAAGGCCTTAGGCTAATGTCTAACCCATTAATACGCCTATGCAATAAAGAAACAAATTAATTCTAATAGCTTTGTTAAAAAGTTTCTCCATCTCAACAATGAAATCTTATAAATCACTACTGATACTTATATAGATGATCCTATACCTTTGTGGAGATGCAGTAGGGGTGTAAAATGTTAAAGCTGAGGAAAAAGGTTGCTTCTTCAGTGCCTGCATAAGATTGGGTTTATACTCTGGATCAACACACCATAAGGAACCTTTTCCATTAACCTAGAATAAAATATGCAAGAATTAATAATCTAGAACTTTAAGAAATATGGTACCTAAATGTTCCAATAAATGAGGGGGAAAAAAACCCTATGGTATATTTTGAATACAATGCAAAGGATGAAGTAAACTTGCTACCCATGCATTATATGATGAAAAATCTTGAAGACTGCCTGGGTTCAAATCTCCAGCTCTTCCAAAGTTAACTAACTTCTATCTACCTGGGCCATTATTCCTCATTGTGAGGTAGAGACAGTAATAGTACCTACTTCATAGATTTTAAATGGATTAAGTGCAATGCACTCTGTACAGTATCTGACACATTCAAACCACGAAACTATACAATTCCAGGATATCATAACCTGTAAGAATGGTATTATTCTAAGTTGTGCAGTCAATAGCATGAAGAACAGCACAAGGTAACCTCAACATGCTAAAAAGTCAAAAACATTAGTCATTACTATTATTACTACAGAAAACCCAGTAATAAAAGGGAAAATTAAAAATTCTATGCAGCATCATTTCCCTAGAAGTGATAAACAATGATATATAAAAAAAATTTTTATGTATTAATGGTATTTTACGTTCCCATTTAGAATTGACTTAAATTTAAAAAGCATACTATTTAAAGACCTTCATAGCAAAAGCCTCAAAGTAGTAAGACAATAACTGAGGTATGAAAATGATGACTGCAAAAGATCAAAAAGGGAAAGTAACATTAATCTTCCTCAAGATTGCAAAGTTAACAATAAAGAGGAACTTCTAGCTAATATGGCAATAAACACACAAGCCAAGATTCCACTGAAATAATCAACAGAATCTAAAAATGAAAGTATCTGTATCAGGCTCTCCCGGTGGCGCAACGGGTTAAAGCGTAGCACTAAGAAGCTAGCCTCAACCACTTCAGTGTGAGTTCGAGCCCTGGTCAAGGAGGTGACCCACATGGCATGGCAGACCTCTCCAGTCTCACCTGCTGCTCCCCTCAGCAGTATACTTGGTCAATCTGCCTGTTGTGCTCCCCACTCTGTCTCTGGTGCATCCTCTCACTCCTGCCCCTTAACCCCCCATACTTCTGGCCTGTACTCCAGGTCTATATGCATAAATAAATAACTCTTAAAAAAAAAAAAGGATTTGTATCATTACTGGAATCTAGAGAAACCACAAACAATACTACCTGTTAAAATGCAAATGCAATAGGTCTGCACGAAGGAATTCTTGGATTCACATTTTCCCTCATATGTAGTAGTAGCTTAAAGACAACTAAAATAACCTTACTAATATTATGTAACACACAGAGGAAAGATCTTCAAATAGATTTTTAAAATGCTATGTATTTTATTTCCCTTCTGCTGCATTACTAGCAGATTAAGAGATCTAAACAATTTTACAACTAAACCTGTTTTATGTGGTTTCCCAAAGTTACTGGACACAGCTCTTCTTTCCCTGAAGTAACATTTGGAGGAGTTAGTGTTCTGTGGAACATCTAGGAATTCTATAATGAATTCTTGTAGAATATACTTTCCAAATGGTAATTGGAAAAAATGGCAAACACGGATTAGGCAAAGAAAAAAAAAATAAAACCCCTCTAAAAACTGTCAATTTTAGGGAGCCCCCTGCAGTGGTCTAGGAGTTAATTAAGTCTCAGCACTATCACTGCTACATAGGATCCCCAGTTTGGGGTTAAGCAACTTATTGTGCAGGAGACCTCTTGTCTCACCTGCTGCTCCTCTTAGTAGTGTATTTCAGTAAATCCACTTGTTCTGCTCCCCATTCTGTCTCAGGCGAATTTTTTCATCCCCCATACCTCTGGACTACACCCTAGTTTTTCTATGCCAAAAAAGGTCAATTATAGGCTGTAATGCAAAAACAAAAATATTAGTAATCTCAACAATAACCAAATTCTCTGAGCACTTAAAAATTTATAAACAGGCCCTCACTGGTGGTACAAGGGGTTAAAGCATAGCATTATGAAGCTATCTGCAGCCACTGCAGCACGAGTTCAATCCCTGACCACGGAAGTGACCCCACATGGCTCAGCAGATCTCTCCTGTCTTGCCTACTGTTCCTGTTAGCAGTATATTTCAGTAGATTTGCCTGTTCTGCTCCCCAGTCTGTCTCTGGTGAGTCCTCTGGCCTGTATTCCAGTTCTTGTATGCAGAAATAAATGTTTAAAAACATTTATAAACACTTTTACTAAAAAGCTATCCAAATCACAATTAGAAGGTATCTAGAAATGAAGGGTATATAAAAACTGAACATGTGGGCCCTTAGTTGTGCTATGCGTTAAGGCGCAGCACTGCAAGCTAGCACCAGCTGCTTCAGTGTGATTTTGATCCTCAGCCTCGGAGGTGATCCACATGGCTCCTGACCTGCCCCCTGCTCTTCTCAGCAGTGTTACTTCATTGATCAGCCTGTTCTGTTACCTGCTCTGTCTCTGGTGAATCCTCTTACCACCCCTGCACCTCTGGCCTGTATCCCAGTTCTGTATGCATAAATAAATAAATCTTAAAAAAAATAAAAAAAAAGGGAAAAAAAGCTAAACATGTAAGCCAAAGCTCTACATTAAGGCAAATTTATATACTTGCCCCATTCTTCAACCAGACTTAAAACATCTAAAATAAGCTCTAGTGTGAGGAAAAGTATGGCAATAGTGTACAAAGCCGTTTTTAACATCTTGGCAACTTAAGTGTATAGGAGAGAAAAACTACGAGTGTTGTATCACTCTGTAATACAGAAAGAAACCATACGATTAAGGGAAACTTTTTTTTCTGGTTTTCAGCAGCAGATTATATGAACCACAATAACAAGTATTTGAAATTTTGACTCCTCCCCTCAACTCCCCACTCAAGCCCAAGGAAGTTTAAGTTTTATTAATGTATTTTTGAATTAAGTGACAAAGCTTCTTAAATTAGATGTTCACTTGGCCCAATCAATACATGTAGTTGATGACAGAGAAAACTGTAAAATGTTAGCAACACAAAATCTGTCCCCAAATCTATTCAGTTTCATACAAAAAGTTTCATGAAAATACTTTTCATATATTGACTAAGACAATTTTAATAATTCTAGTCATAATTCTATCTTGTTACTACTGAGATTACACCTCTTACGTTCAAGTCTACCTTCTGAATTCTATTGTGGAAGAATTGCAAACTGTTGATCACAGAATTGCTATTTCCTTGAAATGGCAAATTGGAACACATAGTTTCAGGGCATATCTTGAATAAGGTCTCCAAATAACAGTCTGGTTTGTGTTGCTATGTCAATACTTCCTTTTAACTGGTTCTGTTCACAAATGAACAGTAAAATTAGATGAAACTGTATTTGATAATCTAAGTTTTAGCGTCTACAGCAAAAAAGAATCTCTCATTTAAACTTTACCTTTTATTATTGTGCATAGATTACAGAACCCAATAGCTTTAGAATTTAAGTATTATTTTATACTCAATTTGCCTACAACAAGGTAAATGTCTGTGCAACAGAAACAGGAAATATGCACTCTCATGTGTTATTTTGTATTTTGGAACTTTTAGGTTTCTAGATTTACTTGGTAGAGAATCACTGGAGGTTATGCAGAAGTAAAGAACATCTTAAGAGCTAAATTTTAAGAGTTACTTTAATGCAAGTTGAGAAGACCAGTGAGTGAGGAGACAATAATCACTATTCCTGAAAGGTTTTTTAGTACTTTCCCTATACATTTTTATAGTTTCTCCCCTTTGACTTACAGTGGCTTTTAACACCACTGAGTTAAAAGAACAAAGTAATGAAAACGTGCATTCAAAACTCTTGCTTACAGCATAAACTTTTTTTTATATTAGTTTACTTTTACATATTTTTGTGCATTTTTCCATCTCAGTTGACAGCATAAACTTTTATTAATCATAGGCATGACTTCTTTTTCTGGAATTTGGCTATTGAAGGAGGTCACTTACGCAAGCAAAAGCACAGATCAAAATTGTATTAATTAAGCATTCTCAATTTAGACATCCGAACTAAAATTTCACAGTATATTTTAGTTGGACATTATAAGAAATTAGAGAAGTAGTTACTAGGTTGCAGGTTAATGTTTAAAATAAAAATTAGACCAAAGCAAATTAAAAATAAACATCTAACTCTTGTAAAACTTAAAATATTGAGGCAGACAAATACTAAGATAAATTCTGTTTTTAGAGTACTAATTGTTGTACACAGAGAAAAATCTATTGAGGCAGACAAATACTAAGATAAATTCTGTTTTTAGAGTACTAATTGTACACAGAGAAAAATCTAATCATCAGTTATACCAATATGCTGGGCATCAATACCACTTTATAGCTTGACCGAGACTTTGCCATCATGTTTTCTTTTTTGAGATTATCATCTCTAGATAAGTTATTCATCAGAAAAGTGCTATCAAAGCCACCAAATTCCATGTCAACATTTAATGGAAGACTATCTTACTTGCTCCCACAGATTGGAAGAGAAATGCTATCATTTTGAGGCACTGACTCAAGAATTTCATCAATTAAAGAAAAAAATTTGCAAGGTTCTGAATCCTACTACTTTGTCAAAATTTCAGATAATTAAGCATAGTTGTCCAGACACTAATTTCTGTTATGAGCATCACTAGTTCCTTCCTATCTTGTCATGGTGAGTTTGCTAACTTTTGTTTCCAATAATACAATTTCTGCACGTATCCACATATTCTTTGTTACCTTTCTTTATCTTTCTCAAAATCCTCTTGTACTCAGACTTTATTCTTTCTCCTTCAGTAATTCTCACTTCCTTCATCCCTTTCTTTCTCTAAGCATCCTGATTACTTACATAAATAATGCGCATGTTTAAGAATTATTAACCAATTACTTCTGATCACTATCATAAATCATAATACACAGGGCACATTATTTGGCAACTGTGATTTTTCATCTCTTTGCATGTAATAATGAAAGTTACTCTAGAGGAGGAATCAAAATATGATCCACTAGATCAAAGGATATGCACATTTCTAATTTTAATAATTTCTGCTAAGTTGCCCTCAAGAACAGTAATACTAATTTAACTTTCTTATCAATGAACTACTGATACTGATTTATTTCCCTATAGTCTCATCTAATTTGGTATTATTATCAAGCACTTAAAATCTTTTTGCATTTTGATGAGTGAAAACCAGTTTTTTGTTTTTAATTTATAGCTCCCTCATTATTAGTGAGCATCTTTTCATTTTTTTTGGGTAGGGGCTATATATATATATATATATATATATATATTCTCCTCTGTGAACTCCCTGTTCATGTTCTTGTTCATTTTTCTGCTAGGTTTTCTTTCACTATTGAATTGTGTAAGTTTCTTGCACAGTGGTGTGCCACTGATTATAAACATCTATTTTCAATTCCACATTTAATGATATACTATTTCCATAATGAAACTGGCCATGACGTAAATATTTGTATCACAGATAACAAAAGCGTTACACCCACGAACACCTAATTGTTAGACATAGGCCAGCATACTACTGCTCACGTATTTCAAATCCTAACCCTTTTGTTGCTACTTGTCTCATAACATTTTAGTCAAATTTCCAAGTTTTCTGCCACACTTGGCACTATTATCTTCCTTGGCTTCCATCACACCATACTTCTCTCAGTTATTCTACTCAAAATCAAATTAAAGTTTTAATGCCACTATATCACTCCTATTACTGTATCGTATTTCTAGACACCTAATAGAAAGTTACTCTTTTATATCCCAACATAAGTGTAAATATAACAGGTCTAAAGTTAGAAAAATGTCAGCTGTAATTAAAAAATAAAATTCAATGATATATGCTAGATAAAAATTCTAAAATTTCCAGTAGTATCAGCCATCTGTAAGGAAAATACTCTGGGCTTAGGGAATCTATTTCCAAGATGGCTGACTCACCTAGTTTTGGGGCAAAAGATCTTATTTTCCTGTTGATGAGCCTTTCTATAGAGCTGTAAACATGTCCTTATAGTGTAGCAGCTGACTTCTCATAGCTATCCAAGGGTCTAAGATGGATACTATAATGTTTTATGACCTAGCCTCAAATCATTTCCAAAATATCCTATTAGTTATAACAGCTGACTCTAACTCAGTTATTAGAGGGAATTCTACACTGCACCTACAAGACACAGGCTGTCAGTAAGTAAGAATAATAAATTGGATACTGTGATAGGAACACTACAAAAACTTAAGACGAGAACAGTAAAAAAAACTAATGTTATATAACTATAGTACACTGAACATAATTCTGCTAGACTTTTAGAGCTACTTAAGTAATTTTAAAACAGGGGTCTCCCTGATGGTGCAATCCATTGCCAGCCACTGCAGACTGCAACCTGATTCTATCCCCAGCCAGGGAGCTAACAACAAACACATGGCATAGTTCTCTCCTGTCTCACCCGCTGCTCCCCCTCAGCAGTGTATTTTAATAAATTGCCCTGTTCTACTCTCCACTCTGTCTTTGGTGAATCATCTCACCTCCTGCATTTCTGGCTTACACCCCAGTTCCTATATGCATAAATAAATCTTAAAACAAAAAAAAAAAGGAGAATTTTAAACATCACAAATGAAAGCCAAGTGATCTAATTAAGCATAGGCTAAAGTAAACGAGCTTCACTACTTTTTGTCTTCCTTTTACTTCTGTATACTTTTCAGACCCTGTTATTTTCCCCAAATATTGCAAGGTATATAAATACTGACCTTGCCATGGCTTCTTTCCACTTTCTGAAAACATTTATTTAGGGACAGATTATGTCGAACAGAATTCTTCCAGCCCGTTGGTGCAGTAGCAAAATATGGAAACCGATCCAAAATCCAGCTATAAATTTCTTTGACAGGCAAACATTTATTAGGAGAATGTTCAATAGCCATATAAATGAGAAGACTAAAAGAGTATGGAGGCTTTGAAGTTGCTGACTTTTTTTCTGCATTCTGGTAGCAAGATGGTCCAAATGATGGCACTTCGTCTCCCTCTATGTCATACAATGGACTAACAATTGGAAGGCCTTCACTTCCAAAGCTGAAGTTTGTTAGAAGATTTGTACTTTCATGAAGCCAATTCAAGTTTGTAAGTTCATCATCTGCTGAATCACTATTCACTAGAGTGGCCTTTAGTCTGGCAGCATCAACAGCTTCAGGTAAACTCCCCATTTTGTAAATCTGGCTTAATCCTGCAACTTTTTCAGTTCCTGGAGTTTCAGCTCTCTTTTCTGGAGTCATTCCAATTACTGGACCCATTTACCTTTACAATCCTGCAACAAAGGAAATAAATATCAACCAATGAATTACTTAAGATTCTTAAGCTCATGAAAAAGAAGAGCTTAAAAATCCTCAAATTAAAGAAATTTTGCAATTACCTCAATATTTAAGCAAAACATTGTAACAAAAATTCTAAAGGTTACATTATAAGAAACAAAAGTTATTTCATAATATTTTAAAACAATACAAATAAAATACAGCATTATAACACCAAATATAAGTGACACTAACAAAATTAAATATATTTTGAATACTTAAAGTTCTTAGACACAGAAACTGCCTACTGATAGCTATTGTTATTAAAATGAACAGACTACTTCTCTGAGTTATAAAACTAGAATCCACCCATTTTAAAGATCTGTAACTTTAATAGTCACACATATAGCTCAATATTGAAATATCCAAATTTAAAATATTGTTTAAATAATAATTCTAAATAAGCTTCCTCAAATCTAAAATACAAGGAAGTGATAAACCATAAATATTCTTACAGTATGTAATATTAAAAAGATAAATTTCTTATTCACTAAATTAATTACCAGCAAAATTGCATTTACACTAAATTTATTACTTGTTATGTAAATTTCAATATTTTTTTAACTCTACATTTTATATCATCCCACCAAGTACTGACATTCAAAGGCAGACAGTAAACTTAGAAACTATCACAGTATTTTCAAAAAGGGTGAGGGGGGGAAGCTTTAACTATCCTTTTTTATTTTCTCAAATGACTTTTTGAGAATGGTTAATTTCTAATGGTCTACTATTGTCTTTTCATCTAATATCTCCATTTACCTTTAACTACACATATAAATTAAAGAGTACCAAATAGCAGTGGTTAACATTTACTAAGATTTTTTAATTATAGACATTATAGGGCTTTAAATATATCATTTCTACTTACTCTGCTGTTACTACATAGTCCAAGTGTGGTCCTTTCTTCCCAACTATAAATTCCGTAAGGGGAAAGATCTTCTACTTTTGTGATTTTAATGAATCTGAACAAAATGTGGTGCATAAGTAGTCATTCAAAATTATTTCAAACTGAAATGAACTTGTAATCAACATATATGTTTACTCTGTACCAACTGCAATGCTACCTACCTTTAAGAAACTTTATTTTGGAAACGAACCCTTAATTCTAGTAAACATCTTTACTGACAACTATCAGAAAACTGAAATTAACTGTTATAAATAAGGAAATGGAAGTAAGCTATTTGCTTTAGGTTCTAAAGCTAATAAAAAAATTCAATCAAAATTGTAAACTAGGTTGAGCTCAATATTTAAGTTTTTATCCATTAGTGTCTACCTTAATGTCTAGGAAAACTTATAATTTTAGCAGTTCTACTTAAAAGAGACAGTAAGGTGTTCTAGTTAACACTCATAAACAATTTAATTTAGGTGGTTGCCAATGTTTGTATTATTCCTCTGAATTACAAGTTTGGAATAAAATCCCATCACTTTAGAATGTTAAAACATTATTACAGCAAAAAAATCTGTCAAAGATTACATAAACAATCAAGGTTAAAAAACCAAATATTGGGCCCTCCCAGGTGCGCAGCAGGTTAAAGCACAGCACCGAGAAGCTTAAGCCACTTCTGCATGAGTTCGATTCCTGCCTGCCCCGGAGGAGCTCGGCAGACCTCTCCTGACTCGCCCGCTGCTCCCCTCAGCAGCTTCCTCCATCTGCCTGTTCTGCTCCCAGCTCTGGTGAATCCCTCACCCTCCGCATCTCTGGCCTGTACCCCAGTTCTATATGAATAAATAAAAAAAAAATAAATCTTTAAAAAAAAATATTCACGTTAAAAGGATGCTTTTGACTCAGGAAGGTTGGAATTGTTACTGTATTTTCAAATAAAAAAAAAAAAGAGTAGTTTCTACGCAGTTCTTTCAGAACACTTGGAATACTATCCCCTTAGAATACTAAGTCGACCACAACAGGCAAATGATCTTTTCTCACAAATAAGTATAAAAATAGCAAGTAAATGTATCAGAAAAGATATGACTTCATGATTAAAGAAATGTAGAAATGTAAAGCAAAATAATAATGTAACATTTAACTATGATAATATAGCACAGTACCTGGGATACAGTAAGTACAATTAGTAATAAAAATATCTGTATTTGCCCAAATTAGTAATGGTTTAAAACAAAGAGGTGCTGCCCCTACACATGCAGTATACTGAATTATGAAATACAAAATTATAAATTTAGCTTTTTACAGAGAAATAAAATATTCAATCTAATATGTAGTAGTCATTAAAAATTAGTCTTCAATATACTGAATTATGAAATACAAAATTATAAATTTAGCTTTTTACAGAGAAATAAAATATTCAGAGAAATAAAATATTTCAATCTAATATGTAGTAGTCATTAAAAATTAGTCTTCAAGGCTGAAATAAAAGAAAAACTGGTCAAAAAAGGAACAACTATGCAAGAAGCTAACAATGGCTTATATTGGAAACTTGGTAATTTTGTTTTTTTACTGTCCAAGTTTTTTTTTTTTAACGTTAAAGTTAGAAACAGTAAATGCAAGAGGGAAAGGTGGCTCTAGATTATTTTTAGTTTTCTGTATTCATTTTACAGAAAGTCATTATCAGAAAAAGCTCATGGAAGTATCCTATTAAAAAGGACAAGTCAAAAAAATCCACCACTTACATTCTTAGTACAGCCATAACCTAAGTTTTTCTGTAATTAATTTAGAGTTACATAGGGGGAATATTTTTAGTACAATGTGAAAAAATCACATTGGTTTGTCCAGCCTGTGTCTGTACTACTAAATAACAACATCTGAAACCCAAAATAGGCAAACACAGAAGAAAGGAAGAAGTTGCTGAAGACACAATACTATACATAAATTTCATGCAGTGCATGTTCTTTACCAACACAATTTGTCCAAATGCTTTCTAAATGAACTCTTCTCTCCAAATCTTTATGCATTTTATAGGCTAACCTCCAGAACCCTGTAGCTTCAACCTTCCATGTTAATTCTTCCATCAGACAACTTTCACCATTTTTTTCTTTTTAATCCTAAATTAACAGTAGTATTTCCTTTAGTTATAAAAACTATAACGTCCTTTTAAATATTCTAGTATTATTACTGAATTTTACTTATATTAGTGTTCTACAAAGTTTCATGTTTTGGGTGAGCTTTCTCTTAACTGTGCAGAATTTCAGTATTCGCAGGAATATGTAGTGTGAAATGTAACAGAAAGGCTTACCTATTTCACAACAAAGATCAAGAAAACTTGGAATTTTTACCTTTAGGAGAAACTACTTCTTAAAATGAACTGAAACCTTTCAGTAGAAGATCATTAATAACGTACATGGATGTTTGCTTTACAAAACGAGGGCCCTCCCTGGCTGAGCAATGGGTTTGGATGTAGCACTGCAAACTAGCCACAGCTGCTTCAGTGCAAGTTCCATCCCCTGCCCAGAAGGTGATCCACCTCGCGAGGCAGACCTGCTGCTCCCCTAAGCAGTGTACCTCGTAGATCTACCTGTGGATTCTCTCACCACCCCTGTACCTCTGGCCTATACCCCAGTTCTGTATACATAAATAAATAAATCTTTAAAGAAATGAGTAAAGAAATCTGGGCTAGCACTGTTATTTCCATACATTAACCTTTTAAGAAAAATACTTCAAAAAACCACATATAATAGTCACACATATTAAATGTCACTCAAAATAAGTGTTTAAGGCCAAGAGAATATGATGTGAGATTTGAAAAATGTACTTTAATTTCTTAGGAATGTTAGTAGCATAACCCAAGTAACATATAAAAGCCAATTTTTAAAATTAAGACATTGTTACCCAAAAAAGTGGGCAAATATACAAGATAATTTAACCAAATACACATTTGTGATATGATTCAAGAAAGAATTCCTCCTCAATAATTTGAAAAGTAGAGTTTAAATAAACTCAGTACACTCACTATGGGGCTCTTTCCTAGAGGTTCACTATAATGGCCAGATGGCGATTGAGAAGGCTCAGGATTTAAAAGTACCATGTTTCCAACTCAAGCAGCTTTGCGGTTCCTGCATCTCTCAAAGGTGTTTAACAAAGTTCTAAATATCTGCAC
>NW_004567121.1:12998677-13038318 GCF_000260355.1 Condylura cristata
GAGGAAGTGGCTTTAGCTTCTCAGTGCTGTGCATTTAACCGCTGCGCCACCAGGGAGGGCCTATATTGGAATTTTTAAGTCATTTTCCAAAGTAATGGAGAAGATATATGCTTAGGTTGCTACTAACACTGGAATAAGAGGAAATGCTTTACAGAGACTAAATAAGAGAAGGGATATTAAGGCACAGAATTTTCAGTATTTTCCAAAATATAAGCTGTTGCACTACAGGCTGTTACAGGTGGTAATTAAGAGCTTTCCTCCTCTTCAACTTTAGTTATAACTGCTCAAATTTTTTTTTTTACTTTAATTGATGATGACAAATTGCTACCAGGAATGTGAGTTAAGTAAATAAATGTATATGTTAAGTGTGTGTGTATAGTTTGCTCTGTACACTTGCCCAACATTTTGCCAATCTAATAACTACTAAATTATATCTCCTTGCGGTTTAATTTACATTTTTCAGGTTGTTAAGGGGGTTAACTATCTAAAAGTTTACACCTAGTAATATATCAGCTTTCTATTAATATTTGCCTGATACATCTTTTCCAACATCTTTTGTTTTGTTTCTTTGTCCTCTCTTTTAAATTCCATGTTGCCAAATAATTTTAAATATAAATCACAAGCATATTAAATATACTTCTATTATCTTATTTGGTGTTCAACACCTGTGTTCATGTTTCTCTTTCTTAGACTTTTATCTAAGAAATTTAATTTTACTAAGATTCTATTTTTTAATCAACTAGTTTAAAAGTTATATATTCTCAGTAGTGGAATATTACCTTTAAATTTTCAACATATATACTTATTTAAACCCAAAATTACCTGCAGCCTCTCCTTAGTAAAAATATATTTGAATACTAGCTCCACTCACTTCTTCCTGCTTTTTAAAACTGGTATTTAGCATAACTAAAATGTGTACTTTAACTCGAGCATTTTCTTTTTTAACCACATAAGATCTATAATTTAATTTTTATTAATTTACCCACATCTCACCACTTTCTTATATAATTATTTCTTGAATATCAGATTGTTATTTATAATCATTTCTTACTGTATGTTTTCATTTTTAGAACTTCTGATTCTTTATAAAATGTCTGTCCTTTCATTTTTTAAAAATTTCACTGACCATACTAAATTTACTGATTTTATAGTCTATATCTGATAATTCCAGAATACAAAGTATTTGGAGGTCTGCTTCCCACCAATCCTCTTACAATGTGCCTTAATTCCTTAGACAGTTTATACATTTTTATAATAAACAATACATTTTCACTAAAACTTTACCAACAAAATTTCTTGATGACTTGTGGTGCTCCTCACTGGCTCATAGAAGAAGTAACAGTTCGATGTCATTTTAAATTCTTAACTTATAGCTTAGTGTGAACTCAGGTTGCAAACCAGAGTGATGACAGATACATGATAAATTTTCCGTAGATATTTTCCCCATTATTCCTAGTATACTAAAGAGTGGAGATAAGAGAAAAGAATTCTTAGATCACTCTCACAACTAGAAGATTCAACTCCATGGAGTCCAAATTAATGCTCAACCTTGGCTAGGCTTAGACTTTGTTTCCTGACCCCAGAGACCCACAAGGTTAGGAAGACAGCAGCTCACTTGACTTGGCAGACCCTTAAGGTAATAGCTTCAGAAAGCAGTTTAACTCACTGGGTATCCAATTAATTTTAGCTTAAGTCTTCTTTAACTTGGTGCCACTGCACTGATATATCCATTTTATTTGGCATTTTAGGTTGTTTTCAGCTGGATGGTTGGTCAGGTACTTAGCTTGCCATGCTGCCAGAAACAGTTGTTTTCACTAGTTTCTGGTGGCAATATCTCTAATGTGCATTATTCTGTCTTTTAGAGCACTGGTATTTAAAATCTTACTCTTTAAGTATAAGGAAAGTATCCAACCCCTTAATTGATTCAATTTCATTATTATAAACAAAGACCTGGTTAAGAACGCTACTTGTAGGGCCGTTTCAGAATAGAAATACAGGTCTATCTGCCATTTTATCAGGGTTCTCAAATGAGGGTGTCCCAAGGATATGCTCTGGAGGCATTTTGTGCTTTCATTTCAATCGATATAAAAAACATAGTTTATGATTTCTAAACAGAAAAGTAAAGAGGCTTTTAAAAAAGTCATTTCAGGGGCCAAAGTTTATGCTTTTCAAAATGGGATCCAAATTAAAACAAAACCCATATATTATTTAAGTTGAGAAATACTGCTTCACCCTAAGAGGCCTCACATTGCTATACTTTTATTACTATGTTAAGTCTTAGTTCTATATTCTAGTACACATTTTATACTTTAGTCATTATATCTGATTATAAAAGCTTATGATTCCTTATCTAAAATCCTCGAAGGCAGATATATTGTAGGTTTCAGAATATTTGGATTTTACAATGCAATGGGAATACATTGCAAATATGACGTGTTGGGGAGATCTGAGGCAGCATGATAAACATGTTAATATTTTTACAGCAAAATGTACATACTAAGGCAGATGGGGTAAAGACTCATCAAGAGTCTTAGTTCAGATCATTTTTTGTCACTATATGGGTTATGAGAGAATTTTTGAATTTGAGATTTTTGGATGTATAAGTAAATCTCAGCAATGGTAATATATTCTTTATCTGCTATGGACTATAATGCCAGATAAACCTCTTTAGAACATCATATAATATTACAGAAAGTAAGATCTGATATGGGCAAAGAGTTCACTTTAAGGTGTGTGAATTCAATGCATAAGCTTTGCAATATTTTCCTCCAACTACTTGTAAGCCCCTGTTTGTCCAGTTGTGGTCTAATAGTTGGTGATACAAAATAAATAACCTCTTGATGGGCAGGGACTGTATTATATTATGAATTCTAAAATGTCAGAAGTACCTAAATATATAGGTAATATATTAGCTATAATGGATTATGAGTACAGTGTCTCTACATCTAGCATTTTGAACAAAAGGTAAAGAAAGAAGCATATAACTATTCTATTCAGAATAACCTCTTCAGGTCTGTTTCTAACAAACTTCAAGGAAAAAAAACCTCTTGTGCCTATATTCATGGTGCTATTGTCAGAACTGTTAGAATCTGGGATAAAATCATGTACAACTACAAAATAAAAAGCTTCCTCCCTTTGAAAGAAATGAATATAATGCATTATTAGGAGATACTGAACAAAAACTTTAAAGGGCAGTATATTTAAAGTTAAATTTATGAAGTACAAGTAATTTCATGTCATAAAAATTGATGAAATGAACTCAGATCATTATTCTTGATATAATCATATGTAGAGGCAGCAAAACAGAGGGTTGAGAGCATGAGCTCAGAAGAGAGATAGCCTACATAAAAATCCAGCTCTGCTCCTCAAGAGGTAGACTAGGCCTGACAATTTAGAATTCTAATAGTACCAATTTCACTAAGAAAACTGTTAGCACAAATGAAATGAAAATAAATATAAAGTACTAGAACAGAGGTAGATAGTAAGTACACAAAGAATGGTATGGTGGTAATTATTAGTGCTGCTATGAATTGTTTGTTTTCTTTTAAAGGTAATTTATAAGTATCTTTCAGATACAAAAACTAGGGTACAAAATCAGCAATACTTTTTATCTTGACTTTTGAAAATTAAAAAAAACAAAAATCAATACTAAGGATGGGTCTCCCCTATGAGTTAATGAAACAAACTGGCAAGTCAGTCAACTAAAATTAGGACTTCACAGAAAAAGTGCCCAATAGCAATTTCATCATTTTCTTTATGATGTGATTTTCACTTCCTCATTCTATTTGTTTCCATGCATTTCATTAGTTATGTCAACAGTATGACAATGTTATTGCTAACACACACTCAGAACTTTCGGTACTTTGTTACTAATCACCCCCCACCCCAAGTATATGGTACTTTATTAACAGGTATTATTTATATCAACATTTACCTACACAGACAGTGATACTCTCATTAAAAGAAAAGGCATAGTGACAAATACAATGCTACAACCAAAGCAGGACAGGAATATAAAAATCTTTATTAAGTGTTACATTCATTTGCATCCAACTAATTCAGAATTTACTATCCTTTTACAAATTTCTGATGTTAAAATTTTCAAGGTAATTTCTCTACTTGCAAGATATTACTCACATTGTGAACTTCAGCATTTTATCTATAGTACTTCAAAAAATGTTGAGTTCATGACATAAATTTAATGATCCCAAAAATCAGTCTGTCAGAATAGCAATTCTCAAGAATATTAAGTTTTTTTCAAGGTGTACTTTTGTAAGTAAGATAGTTCCTTAGGAAACAGGAAAAAGTGCAATTAACTCAGGTCTACTGATACATGTCTAATAGATTTACAAAATGTTTCAAATTACATTATTGAATCCCTTTATGGATATTTCTCAATTTTGTTTCTTTATCTCACTAAATTGTATTTCTTAAAGCCCTAACTATGTTATTGCTTATGACATAACATTTAATTGCTAAAATTTTATACATAACTCATTTTATTACTTATAAATTACTACTAGGAAATAAAAAAAAATCATACTGAAAAAAGACTCAAACCAAACTAAAATACATTAGTCAATTCTTGTTATCCCTAAGCAAACTTATTCCAGTTTATTTTTTCCTTGTACCTCCTTAGCCAGTCATTACTATTTCTTTCTTCACTATGCAGAGAGGGTAACCAGGAAAATCAATTTTACTTTTTCTAAGAAACTTTTAGTACACTGGAGTGTAAAGGAACCAGGCCATCTGTTACGCTCTACTAGAACTAGGGAGAAGTTGAAACCAACACTTGAGCAATTGTTCCAGGGGCCTGGAAGAAGACTTGCAGTAAGTAAGACAGCTCCCTTAAAGATAGCTTAAAGCATGGAATGATTTAATTTTAACTATATGGCAGTATCTGGCCTACAGCTAAAAGTTACTTCTTATCCAAAAATCTAGTTTCTTACTAAAAATCATTTTACACATTTTAACATCTAAATTTTTGAAGCATGTGAAATGTTAATATACCTTTTAATATTACTCAGGTGTATAGGTTTTCTATCCAAATACTTTAAAACTAGCCACCATAAGAAACTATTCAATTTAAGCTAAGATAACCCAAAGGGAAAAATAAGCAGTCATTTACTTAAGATAGATGACTGAGCAATGTTTTTTGTAGAAAAACAATCTACTACAGAGTATATAGTACAGTACAAAAATTCAAATGGAAAATTTGATTAAAAACTTTGCAATTACTTGATTCTTAATTGTCATTTAAGTTTTGTCTCTGGTGCAATACATTATACAATAAAAAATTTCCAACCAATTTTCCTCTCCTTTACTCATTCTCAATCTCCCTAGTAGTCAACAATTTTTATTAGTAATTTATAACAAAGTACCGTTTCTCAATACTGAAAACCACAGCACCGTATGGTTCCCACATTTATTCAACAGTATACAGTTATTATAACAAGCTGAACACAAAATATTTTAGCAGTTTAGTTACTAACCTGAGGTTCCTCATTTAAGAAAAACAATTTTCTTGTTTATTTAGCACATGGATAGCAAAAATTGAATATAACATTTACTGAACACATACTATTTTAAGGCATCTTGTAGCAAACCTAACAAATAAAACTTTAAATATATTCCAATAATACAAAATATCTGAAAACTTCAATAATCCTCAGGTAAGAAAAAAAAGAAATAAAAGAAACTTACAACCATTCCTATTAAAATAACAGATTCATTGTTTTAAATGAATCTATTATAAATAATGTCCATCTCATAAAACCCAATGTTGAGGTGAGGGTAGATTCAATCCCAAATGTATTGCAAAAAGATGTATGTTTGATTATAATGCTACATGATGTCATGTATCCAGGACAACTGAAGCATTATATGGTCTCCTAGTGATAAAACTGCCTCTTGGTCATAGATTTAGGTGACACAGCATGTGATCCATTGTCTCTAAACAAAAAATGGTTGCAGCTGCATTTTCTAGTCAAGAAAAGGGAGGGGGGGACAGAATACAAAAGGGTCAAACATTTGTCTCAGAGGGAAAATGTTTCTCAAATAGGAGTAAAAAATAAATTGGGGTGGGGGGTCAGGAACATTTCAACAACTCATGCTAAAAAAAGAAAACAGTAAAATCTGGAAAAATTATTTCATTAAAAAAAAAATCTTCCATTGAATTCTTTCTTTTTACTCTAACTTGCCCAGACACACTGTAAATGTTTTAAGTGCTACTTTTAGCTAAATAATTTCGTGCTATTTGAACACTCTATATAAACTTCCTCTACACACTATTGCTGCATTTGTTTAAAACATGTCTCACTATTCATCAGTCTCTTGAAAAAGTCGAAATGAAGCAATAGCTTTGTAAGTATAAAGAAAACAGAAACACAGGCCCTATCTTGGGGCACAACCAACAGGTTAAAGCACAGCACTAGGAAGCTAGCTGAAGCCACTTCAGAGCAAGTTCACTCCCCTGCCAGGAAAGTGACCCACATGGCACAGTAGACCTCTCCTTGTCTACCCCAAAGCTCTGCTCAGCAGTGTATTTAGTCTGTCTGCCTGTTCTGCTCACCACCCTGTCTCTGGTAAAATCTCTCACCACCCCTGCACCTGTGGCCTGTACTCCAGTTCTGTAAGCATAAATACATAAATCTTAAAAACAAACCAAAAAACAGGAACAGTTACTTCAAAGCAGGAAACAAACTTGATAATTTTTCTATAAAGATGGAAATACTTTTGTTTCCAATGTATCCTTACCATGTCACCCCTTTCACACAGAGAAATATTAATTTCTAAAAGCAGTACAACAAAGGAACCAAATTGAACTTTTTCTGATAAGAAAATTTTTTTTTCTAACCAATGTTAAAAGGGTTCATGGCAAAAGTTTGTAAGCTTCCACTATAATCTTAAAACATAGCATTAACTTACCTTACAAGGTATTAAATAAAACAATAAAAACAATTCTCAGAGCAAATCTAGTTTAGAACACATATCTTCTTAGCCTTTGGGATTGCAATCGATGCTATAAATAAGTATATGTTAAAGGGGGAAAAAGTAACAGCACAGAAATCAACAAAATAGCCACTAATAGACTCACCATCTAGAATTAGATGTACAGTAATATTAGCTGTTTATAACCATATAGTAACTAGTTAGAAAACCATCACTTTGGTCTAAACAGCCTTATACTGTACTTGAGAAAAAAAAAAAAGTTATAGTAAGAACATGAAATTCAGCAAATCTAATGTCCAGAAGTATAAAAGTAAATTTGGTTGATATCTGAATATAAATGAGTAATCTTTGTTATAAAAAATTAATAATAAATAAGTAATAAATCTCCTGTTGTCAATTTGTCCACTGAAAAGAAACATCCGTTAACAGTATATTCATGACCAGAAATAAATTTAGAAAAAGCAAACAATGTTATCTTAGCTCACTAATAGCCCTATATCAAATTTGTAAAGCATAGGTAAAACTTAGGGCTCTGTACTACTTGATCTATACTGACTTTATATGTAACTCTAAAATGCCACAATTTAACACAGAACTACATTGATTTAAAATAAAACTCAACCAACCCTTTATGTACACCTGAGTAAAATATATTATTGTTAAAAATAATTAAAGATACTTATATAATTAAGTAGACTAGCTCCAGAACATTTTAGAAAGTAATGTTTACCATAATAAGCATTCAAGGTTCTAAATAAAGCAGGTAGAATATTACCTAAATTCAAATTAGCTGTATCACTTGTGGCTATATGTAATTGTCTGGTTCTTATTAACAGTAGAGAGAATCAGTATTTGAATGTTTGATAACATAGGGAATATTGAAAAAGACAATGTATGCTTGGAGTTGGAAAGTTGTCTTTAGTGCAATTTGTATGTGTGTCTTTATTTTGACCAGTTTAGTCCGAGATATTTGTTGAGTTCACTGCAAACAGAATGGGCATTTGCAGTACACACAAAGTAGTTTAGCATAGTTAAATCGTCTGTAACAGATTAGAGAGGGAAATGGGTTCTATTTTTCAATAGTATTCTATACTTCTGGATACATTTATCACAACTGGGTGGTTTAATATCTTTCCTAACTGACTGAAAAAGCTCCATGAGACTGAGATGGTTGTCTTGTTTTGTTTACTGCTCAAAAATCTGTTGTCTGACGTGCTTTGGTGCTAATTCTGCTACCACATTAATGTTGACATCTATAAAATTAGATGGTAGACTTTGTTCTGCATCTTAAATGTTATTCAAAATTCAATTATTAATTTCTCCTGTAGATAACTTCATGAGGCCCCTTGCCTACATTTATGTACATTTCCTATGTCCCTACATGCTGTATATATATTATGTGTCTACAAACACACTTATAAGGATTCAGAACTAATATTTATCAAATAAAAAAAATCAGCTTCTAGCACTTTACTAGCAAAAACATGATTTACTAGTATTACTCACCTTAGCTTAAAAATGCTAGTAGTTCTAGTTCTAGTGTCCATTTTATATGTAGACATATGTAGAGAGATCAAATGGTATGTCAATATCAGAAACCCTGAAGTGGCACAACTAGTATATAAGCACAGGGAATGATCCCAGACTCACATTCTTCACTAATAAACTAGCTGCCATCCTGCCTAGACAGCTTCAAAAGCATAAAAGACTGGACAAAAGTATATATTATCATCAGTGTAATCTGACTAAATATTTAGATTCTTGAATTAATGTTCTTTACTCAAAGTTAGTCCAAACTATACTAATCTTGTTCAAATATTTCCTGTGCATTTCTCAATTTATAAGCTTATTCCATACTATTCCCACCAGAACTTCTTTTAGGAGTTATTAAAATCTTTCCTACCATGTTCCAATTGGATTTATATGTTCTTTCTTTCTCTCTCCTTTTTCCTGTTATTGATAGCTCAAAAAAAATAAAAGACATGAAATCACTTAATAAACATCAAGGTTCTATGCTTTATAAAGTACTTATAGTGGGTTAAATAAAAAAGTCAAAGAGGGAAAATTAAAATGGACACAGCAACCTAAACAGAGTACTCAAATAAGTGCAACTTGGTTTTAACTTGCAGAGTAGAAATGACAAAGGGAAAATGATACCCAGATTATACTACATCATCAACCTTTTTTAACTAGACAAGAGGATTACTTTAGTCAAACTATATAGGACAAAAGTCAAAAGGTGGAAAATGATATAAAAAATATTTACTGAACAATTCAGTATTCAGAATGCTATGTTTTCCATTGTGCTTCATGATCTTTTTACTCCCAAGTCTCTCTTTTCCATTTAAAAAAATATATGGAATAGGGCGCAGTGGGTTAAAGCACAGCATTAAGAAGCTAAAGTCACTTCAGCATGAGTTCGATCCCTGCCCAGAGGTGATCCACAAGGTGTGGCAGACCTCTCCAGTCTTGCCCGCTGCTCCCCTCAGCAGTGTACCGTTGGCCTATTCGGCTCCCCACTCAGTCTCTGGAGAATCCCCTCACTGCCCCTGCACCTCTGGCCTGTATCCCAGTTCTGTATGCATAAATAAATAAATCTATTAAAAAATATATTATCTTAAAAAAGTATATGGAATATAGAATCATAAAATAAAGCCTTTTAATTATTTTTATATTTACAATTTTGAAGTAGTAATTGGAGGAAAACTATATGTAATTCATGTGTATGAAGCACTAATGGAAGTTTATGAAAACAAATAAGCATTAATAACCCTTCATTATGATTCTAAAATCTATCTCATGCTTGCAGAAAGTTACTTCCTACTATGAGTATTTTCACATAAATACTGAATTTATGTCTAGAAGGGTGTATCTCACAGTGCTATGTACTTACATGCAAATGACTGCTAATACATAATAAGCATTTGATGAAGATAATATCTTCACCTTGTATAAATAAATGTTTTATTCTTGAGAATTTCCCATTAAGTGTTCTGATGATTTCAAATTTCTGAATTAGTATTTTCATATAAAGGAAATTCAACACATATATTCTCAAAGCTCTAGCTAACTAGTTTAAGTTATTAAACTAATTCTTTCTTGCTAAGTTAAAAACAGACCTCAGTATACATAAATGCAGGCTGGCTTTTATTGTATCTTTTTTACTTTATGAAGTAACACTGCATTATAACATTACAAGTCTTGGGTGTGCATTAAGATTAGCGTTTAAATAAAGGAAAGTTAAGAGTATTCAATAGCAAAGCACTAACCCATGTGTATTTGCAATAGAAAGATAATCCCAAGACCCCTTTAGTTTCCCAAAGGAACTTTAATAGATTTTTAATGCTGTCTTATCTAAGAATCAGAGCACAACAGATTCAGAGCTTTGTGACACACAAAATCAGTGGACAATATTAAGTGGCAAAATTTCAAAAAACGAGGGTTTTTTGAAGAGATTTTAGGGGAACAAAAAAAAATGACTACTTCCAAATAATAATTATCAAAAGACAGCAAATTTTTTATTCCTGACTTTTCACATAAAGACAGGGCGACAAGAAACCAAACTCCAAAGCCCATAGATAACACAAATTCCACGAAGTCTCCCCACAATCCCAAAATACAAAGGTTTAAAACAAACTACCAATAGTCACAGGCTTGTTGTTTACTAGTGTTCAAGTGCAAGAAAGCACAGGGAAACAATGAGGTATCCTAAGGTCTTGAACATAGAGGCACAAATTAGCTAACAGGTATTCACTGGAAATCAACGGGAGACAATTCGCGAGAAACTGAAATTACTCCAACCCTAGGAAATTTCAGGGATTCACAGCCTGGAGTAGTCTGGAGTCCCTCAGAACGTTCAAAACAGAGAACCGTCTTCCAAGAGAGATCCTACACTTAAGAGAAAAATACTGGGAATGGTAACAAAATTAAGCATGATAAGGACAAAGGAGGAAAGGAACTGATGGTCTGCATTGAAGTGTCACAGCAGGAGAGAGCCCGGAAATTTGAAGCACTTATCATGTTTTTTTCAACTATGAACAAAATAATGGAAGAAAACTCTGAAGTTGGAAGAGTTACCTGAACCAAGGATCCTCCCAGAATTTCAAAAAAACTAGCTTCACAAAGAGAAATATATGAAAATACTGAGGTTAAATTTCAAAGTCACAGTAAGAAAAAAAAAAAAGAAAAAGAAGAGCTAAAGTCATAAAAGCAGGGAAGGAGAGGCAAAAAATGGGGGAATAATTCGTTCAGAACATCTGCAAGATGTTCTAGAGATCTGTTATAGGAGGGAATGTTTATAGTTAGTGGTACTGTATTTTAACCTTAAAATTTGAAGAAGGCAGATATCAAGGGGGGAGTGGTCTGGGAGGCAAAGGGTAGAAGGAATCCAATGAACTGTGGTGGAAAGTTAGTACCTTAGCGGTGGGCATGGTGTGGTAATATATATCTGAAGTGTGAACTTATAATCCTAAAACAGTATTGTAACCAATCTTATCTCAACTAAAAAAAAAAACTATTTTAATTAAAAAAATTAACAAATAGGGAATAACACTCTTTAGGACAATGAAAGCAGCCATAAAGATGTACATGGGAGAGAGAGAGAAAATGAGGTTCTACATCAAAGTGAACTTAACAAAATTATACAAGACATGGATGAAATATATATATATATAAGAAATTCTCACAAAATGAGGTGATTTAAGTTCAAGGATCTGAAATAAAAGGAAGCATTTCAGAAATGAAGATTTAAACTAAAGAAAAAATAATTAAAAATAAACACAAGATAACGCCGTAAGAGAATGAGAAATTGAAAAGGAAGAAAACTTAAAAAGAAATGAAGGTCAGGGGTAGAGAACACAAGCAACATTAACTATAGTATCTAAGAATATATAATTGGGTAATAAAAGCTAAAAGAAACTTAACTTTCAGCAAAATTTGGAAAATGGTTATTTTTGAAGGAAGGGAATTATGTTTGGCAAAAGGCAGATGAAAGGGCTTCTGAGGTAGCTGGCAAAATTCTACACTTAACCTGAATGATGGTTATCTGGACGCTGGCCTACAATAACTCACCAAGCTACACATTTTTTTGGTAGCAGCCATACCTTACAATAAAAAGGATAAAAGAGAAATTTAGAAAAATCAGAAACTATAATTGATATTAATTTGAAATTAATTTCTAGTTTGAGTAGAAGGCATAGTAACAAAAAGCTCTTGGATTAATGCTCAAAACAACTTAAAACTACAGGCAGCAAGTTACCAATTTTCCCAATGTTTCATCCTAATGCTTAGCAAAAATAGACAAAAATTTAAAAGTGTACCATCTAATTATATAGTGTCTACCTGTTCTGTACCTCACATGTATCAAATGCTTTAAAATTATTTTTGGCACAAAAATCATCTTTGTGCCAAACACAGACGTCTCAAAAACAAATAAAATTAAAGTCAACCAGCATTTACCTAACACACATTATGTATGAGGCATTTATAATTTAGTTGAAACAACATATAAAACTATAATAGAAAGCTATACATAGTTAATGCTTTGAGAAAGGTACAAAGTACTTTGGGTTGAGAAAAATGGGCATCTCACCTGCACTGTTCTATTAAATTCCAAGCAGACCCTTCTGTTCCACCAATCCACCTCCTCCAATACTAGCAGAATGATTTTTTTTTCCACACTAAAGCCATCTTTTTTTTTTTTTCTTAAAGATTTATTTATTTGTGCATACACAACTGGGGTACAGGCCAGAGGCTCAGGGCTGGTGAGAGGCTTCACCAGAGACAGAGTGGGGAACAGAACAGGCAGATCAATGAAGTACACTGCTGAGGGGAGCAGCGGGCGGGTCAGGAGAGGTCTGCCATACCATGTGGTCACCTCCAGGGCAGGTGGGAAATGGAACTCATGTGGAAGGGGCTTTAGATTCTCAGTGCTGTGCTTTAACCCGCTGTGCCACCAGGGAGGGCCCACACTAAAGCCATCTTTTTAAGGTACTTCACAAATTATAGTACACAGTAGGCAATTCAAAGGGCATATAAGAACCAGGTAGGTACAAATGAGTGAAGCTGGTCTCATGTAAAACAACAGAGCAAAATGAAGAGTGCCAAAAAAGAGAGCAACTACTCCAGTTTTAGCCAACTGCCACCATGTAAAAACACAAAATCAATGTTGCCACAATATTTAATTTTTCAAGAGATAACAGGATGCTACATTTTTGTGTGAAATGTACCAATACTTAAATGTTAGTAAATAATGCCAAATTTGAAATAGTATTACAAATCAAACAAAAGAACTGCAGAGAAAGTTTGCAAGCTGGCTAACAGAAATGGTGTGATATTAATTTCCATTAACTGGTCCTGAAATGTCCTCAAAATTAAATAACAGTTGTTTTTTCAAGTGAAAGGAAATGCGAATAATTTTTTCCTCCTATAAACTTTATTGCACCTGCTATCATTAATCTACTGCCAGCCAAGTCATAGGAGGAAAAATTGATAGTTATCTCAAAACTGCATTTACCCTTTTCTAATTGTGATTGCTTTTATCAATAGCTGTGGTCAGTCATTGTACTACACAAAAGTTACATGGCAAAAATTATTATGCCTAATATTGTGTCTAGACTGTATGGCAGAATCAAATATATAAATGCATTTTCTCTTTGGCAAAAGTATATTATGAAACTCCAGAAAAACCATGGGGCCAAATAAAATCTGAAGTATTTGATACAGCAGCCTACAAGTTCCCTAAAAATTTGGCTAATGTTTGCCACTATTTCACACCACCCCCAAGCTTCCTGAATACAGTATGCTTTTTTACCCCTTCAGTCCTTTAGATATATTTAAGAATCTCATTCTCATGTTTTAATACTCTGGAAGCCTTCCTTGAATTATTTGCTTTCTCCATCATGTTTAAAAAAAAAAAAAACAAACAAAAAAAACCCACCCTATATAGATAGAAACCTAATATAGAACTTACTTGCTACTTTTAAGTATTCACATTTATTTGCTTACCTTCCTATCTCTGATACCAGACTGGTAGTTTTGAAATCTTTGGTGCTACTCCCCAGTACGGAATACATTTGGGGACAGGGGAAATAAATAGGGTAAAAGAGATTAACTGTATTGTTACAGGAAAAACTCAATGTGAAATGGGGTTGTGGCCTGACTGTGTGGGTCCTCACCTGAACACCTAAAAGGGACTTATAATGAAATTCAACTGCTGGTGTACACAAAAAGGTCAATAAAAAGGTTTATTTACAAAACGGGGAAACAAAGAAATGAATAACTCAGGGAGAAAGAGAAATTGGTGAATGCATGCTACCAGTTCTGCTGATCTGGAACCCCAATATCAAGATGAAGGCTGGTGAAAAACCAAGTGTCCCCAAGACCCACATTTCTGGTTATATACCAAAACTGGCTGCTTAACTCCACCCAGTTTTCTGCCATCCTCCTCCCTCCCTTTGGTAGTGATGACATTATGGGATTTGTTAGTGTCTTGTATCTCTCTGGCCTGGGGTGGGGTCCAGAAACCCTATTGTGGAATTTATTCAGGACATCTTTTCTCCTCAGTAGTATGAAGATTGGAGTCAGAATGTGGTTAATGTAGTATATATAGGTGATCATTTATAATGCTGTGCATTTGAAACTTACATGCTATGAAACAATGCTACTTGAATAAAAACAGCAATTTTGAAGTAGGGCCTTCCCTGGTGATGCAGTGGGTTAAAACACAGCACTAAGAAGCTAAAGCCACTTCAGCATGAGATCGATCCTGCCTGCCCCTGAGGTGATGGAATGGCAGACCTCTCTTGGCCAGCCAGCTGCTCCCTTCAGCAGTGTACTTAAGTTAGTCGGCCTGTTCTGCTCCCTGCTCTGTCTCTGGTGAATCCTCTCACTGGCCTGTACCCCAGTTCTCCATGCACAAATAAATAAATCTTAAAAAAAAAAAAAAAAAAGATTTAAAGAGTTTTGTTACAAGAGATCCATGTTATATATACATATATAACTAAAGCAAAATAACACTTTCACCCGTACCACATACATCACAGTGAAACTTTTTACTCAATTATCTTTCTTTTTTTTAAAGAAATTCTGGCCATAATAATAAACTCTATCATCCATTTGAGGAATAATGCACTAGAAAATAAATCTTTATTAGGCAAAACTCAATATGTCCATTTGTATGCTACAGTACTCACCACAACATTTAGTAAATGTTTACATGATGAATAAATATAGTAGCATCCTGTACTGAAAAAATAAAGAGTAAGGTTTTGAAGTCAAGCAGACCAATCAGTAACCAATTATGTAATCTTTCAGAAAACCTTAGTCTTTTCTGAGTCCCAAGGAATAACACCATTTACTTAACTAACTGTAACAAGATAGCAGTATTAACTCCTACCACCGAATATGTATTTATAGATAATAATTTCGTATCTTTACCTTGTATCCTTAACTCCTTGGGACAGATAAGGATGCAAGCATCTCATCCTGGCAAGTATCTGTTTTTTCTAAGACTTCAAGTCATAGTTCAAAGAATACAAATTTTTTTATGTCTGTCAGACTTGGGCTCAAATATCCTGCACTGTATTAACTTAATTTCCCATTATTCTTTTATCTAAAAAAATAAAATACTTCCTGCAGGGTTCTTTTGAGCAATTAAAATATATACTCATGTGTCTAATACAATACTATGCTAGAACACAATAGGCACTTAAAAAGTGGTAACAAAACATGACATATTAGTGTAGTTTAAGTTATAACCTTGGAGATAAAAAAATTGAAGGCATGGACATATTCCTATGATTTTTTTTTTAAAGATTGATTTATTCATTTAATATCTGGGGTGTAGGCCAGAGGTATGGGTGGGTGAGAGGATTCACAGAGACAGAGTGGGAAGCAAAACAGGCAAATCTACTGAAATACACTGGTGATTAATAAATGTTCCATCACCACAGAGAATGTAGCATTTAAACTAAACTTTTAAGAAAAGAGTTTAAGAGGAATGTAGGAGGCAAAAGGAAAAGTAAAATATTAAACCACAAGAAATCTCTTCCCATTTTTTCAGTATTTCCCCTTTTAAGAAGATCAAGAAACAAATCAGAGGGCGTTCCCTGGGGTCATAAGGGGTTAATAGTCTCAACACTATCAAGCTAGTGCCAGCCACTGCAGCTTGAGTTAGATCCCTGGCCAGGGAGCTGATCACAGGGAGCAGATCACAGGGAGCAGAGAACCTTTCCTGTCCTCTCCTGTCCCACCTTTACTCCCCTCAGCGGTGTATTTCAGTAGATCTGCCTGTTTTGCTTCCCACTGTCTCTGAGAATCCTCTCGCTCACCCATACCAATGGCCTTGTATAAATAAATCAATCTTAAAAAACAAAAAACATAGGAATATGTCCATTCCTTCAATTCTTTTATCTCCAAGGTTATATATGAAACTTAAATATGCCATGTCAAAATTCTGACTTAAATATTAATTAAACTTTGTTCTTTGGGCTACACAATATAGTGTGAAGGTTTAAAAATACACTAATACATTTTAGAAAGAACATCAACAGCTTCAAAATAAGAGTGATTTATAGCATTTAGCTAACCCAGCTTATTAGAAAAAAATTAGTAACTAAGATCCTCAATCAACTAGTCTTAGTCACCCTTTATTCTTCAATAAAATTGGTATTATATTAATAATACTCCTAAATTTAGAAAGGCATCACTCTACGATGTATAAAGTTTCTTCCCTCCAAAATGTTTATATTCTTTCAAAACTTTCATTAATGTTCCTCATTGCCCTCAAGGTACTTTTCTTTTCCATAAATAAATAAACAACTTCTTATTATGAGATCTTAGGGTCTCTGTTTTCTTCCTGATACATTTTCCTAATACACCTTTCATCTAGGAAAGGAAAGCTTCTGCACAACAAAACCATCAAATAAATATGAAAATAATCAAGAAGTCAAGTATTTTCTTATGCAAGCTGAAAGCTTTTTAAGATATAAAAATAATAAATAGTAATTTAACTGTCTTGGTAACATAACAGTATCTTAACCCGAGGGGAATCAAAGTAATTTCCCATTATGCCCATGTTGGTAGCAAAAAGATGGTTGTTTTATTTTTATTTTTAAAGATTTATTTTTATGTATTTATGCATATAAGAACTGGGGTTAACACCAGGAATGCAGGGGGTGAGAGTATTCATCAGAGACATAGTGAGGAGCAGAATAGGCAGATCCACTGAAATACACTTCTAAAGGGGGCAGCAGGTGAGACAGAAAAGGTCTGGGGCACCATGTGGGTCAGCTCCCTGGCAGGGGATCTTACTCAAACCTCAGTGGCTGGCAATAGCTTGATAGCACTGAGACTTTAACCCCTGCGCCACCAGGGAGGCCCAAAGATGGTTGTTTTTAATATTTAACCTTTATAATACCTTTTGAGTGACTGTTAGTAATACAATAGGACTTACAGGAATATATTATAACAGTCAATGAAATCAAAAGTTATGTAGGTGAGGAGAATAATTGCTCTTTTATATAAGGCACACTCCTAAAGAGCAGAAATGGCATTTCTTGCACACTTTTATCAATATATTCTTAGCACTTAAATACAGAAAGCTTAATAAATACCTGTTAAAGTTTAAATATTTATTTAAGGAAAAGAAAATGAGGATCAGAGAGGAAAAAAATACATGAATCACAATCAGGTTAAGGCCTTGAACATAGCTTGAACTAAGCTGTGCTTAGTGACTTGTTTCCAAAGAGTAAAGTGTGGGAGACTAGGAGCAAAATCTGGGAAACAAATACCTCAAGTATGTGATCAAGGCTAACATCATCATTCTTATATTGTTAGTATGTACACTTGAAATAAAGTTTTGAGAATGGCATTTCACCTTTGTTTTTTTCTCTCAGAAACCCAGACGCCAGTCTTAATAGGAGGAAAGTATCAATTGAAGGATAGTTTATAAAATTTCTGAGTAGTACTCCTCAGAACTGTCACAGTCATCAAAAAACAAAAAAGAAAAGAAAAAGAGAAAAGATTGAGAAATTGGAATTATGTAACAGAAAAAGTATATCAGGAAATGTCAGTGAAATCAGAATAAAGTGTATAGTTTAGTTAATAATACAGCAATTCTGTGACAAATTGTGTATTCACAATTAGTTGTGACAAGTGTACTATAGCAATGTAAGAAGTTATTTATGGGAAAATGATATGAAGTATACTGTTTACTATCTTGCAACTTTTCTGTGAATATTAAACTAGTCTCAAATAAACACTTTAAATATAGCAAGGGAAATAAGGAATACATGAATCAAAATCCCTTGGCACAGAATAATGATAAACATTGTTTTGGTCTCTATATTTAGCAATAAGACAGATATATGGGTTCTCATACAGTGGAAATAAAATGACTAACAAAACACCATTGGCACTATAATATTATGAAGTTTATATGTATGACCAAAGCAAATATCCTTTGAATTCTCATGTCCAAAAGCATCATTCTTAAATCAACACTTCGTTAACTCTCACAAAGTATATATTAGCTGTCATCTGTACATTGATGCGTTATCCTATAACTCTAGTCACTAAAAGCCACATTCACCCTTGATATTTCCCACTCATTTATACTCATCTAATAAAAACATCCTGATGATGCTCCCAGCCAAATCTCCTCTCACTTACTAATCTTTTCTTCAATAAACTCTCCTTCTCATCCCACAGTTAATTAGTCCTGTGCAATGCAGTCAAATGAACCTTTTTCAAAATAGGATTTTATCATATTATTTGCAGGCTCAAATACCATTTTTTTTTTTTAAATTAAGCCATATTTAAATTCAGAAGTGATGTGTCATGGTCATCCACAATCAGTTGTTTTTTGGTTTCCTTCCCTTGTAAAGAAAGACCTTTCCATCCATTACTCCACCTCACTGCATAAGTCCTGCCTTTCCTTTACTCTGGATAATAATAAAATATTTTGCATATAACATGTCTGATAAATAAGAATCCTCTGGGACTTTATACTCGGGGTGATAAATCCTAAAAAGAAAACAAGGAATATGGGAATTTATCTTATTGAATACTTTTATCCTCAATTCCTACAAGAGTATCTGGCACATGGTAGTTGCTCAAAACACATTTATTAAATGAAAACAAAGCAGTATAGAATGCTGCTAGCTTAGAAGGGAAAGAACTTTCAGTTGGAGAGATAAGGGAAGATCTAAAGTTCTATGACTTCAGACACTTGGGCTACCAAGATTTCAGCCAAATCTCAAGCTTGAGTAGACTGTCAGCAGGTAAAAGGATGTGTGCAGGTCCACTTCAACACGAAAAAAGTTATATAAGCAAAGATAAAATGAAATAAAATTCCTACTTGATGTCATTGAACAGTTCCTGTGGATTAGTGGACAATAGGAGAAGACTGAGACCAGTTTTTTAAGTCTTGGGGGAAAAACTGATAGGCATGCTTGATACAAAGGTATTGGTCATTAGAGTGCTATTATCGTTAGGAAGGTTAATCTAATTATCTAATGGGAGGAACAAAGGTTAGCAAGAACCTTACTTCCTACAAGAAGTCTTTCTTCTCTACTCAAATCCTCTACTCTTAATTTTAATGGCAGCACCCACCTGCATCAGTTTACCTAAATGCTCTCACATTGTAATCTAGTCTCCAACCTAAGAGGAATCATATCTTGAACCTCTTTTTCTTACTGAGTTACAAAAACTTCACTTTTGGAGGACCTTTTTGCACTCAGTTACTAAATGACTACCTAAAAAGTAACACACACACACATCCCATGAGTAACTAAACAGTAAGTGTCACAGATTAAGTCCTGTTTGGAGGGCACTTTCTAAAATTTTGTTCAATAGTTAGATCCCAGAACTAGAAATACAGTCATCTTCGAAACTATGTTTTCAGTGTTTCCTGCTTTAAGTATTTCATCACTTTTCTTTCTCAACTAAACACTACTCTCATTGGTCAGCAGTCATTTCTCAATTGCATTCTTTTTTACACTGAAGTCTCTCTAATTTTTATATCTACTTAACTCCACTGATTGAGAACCACTATGGAATAGTTACAACTTTAATAATTTTTGTACATAATCTCTTACAGTTTCTAGATATTTCCTGTGGTTTAGTACTACAAGTAAAATTGATTCAAATAAAAACATGCTATAGAAATAATTCAAATCAATAAAAGCATTTACAAAATGAAACATGATGCATTAATAAGCAAACTATCCTTATATTCTAAAAATTTCCAACTCTGTATCTTCAACCCTTGCTTATATATATATATTCCAAAATATTACACTTCACCCTCTGAAAATAAAATCTGCTCATGTTAACGTTTATATTAACTGTTGATACTTTCTCCCACCAACTTAAGAAAATTGACATACATAAATCAAAGGAGAAATTTCACTCTCAAATATTTTTCACTGCTAATATATCTTATCAGGTCAAAGTCCATGCAAAAAGAAAAAAAAGGGAAATTTTAATAAAACTATCAAAAATAAAATCCTCCAGAATGTGACGGGTTCTGATTACATTAGAATCTGTCGCTAATAGCTTTGAAATTCAAAAGTTTTTCCTAAAGTTGGGAAACTCCAGAATATACTATTCGATTCTTTATCATTTCTTAATGGTACCTAATATTGCTGAGATTTTAAAGATGAATCATCAAAACGGAAGAGAAAGGCAAAATATCAATATACAAAAAGAACCGCAAGGCCAACAGTAATAGACCTCACGATTTGGACGGACCAGTTCACTTATTCCACATGTCTACCTCGGAAAACAACATAAATGTATGCACTCAGATCCACAGCAAGGTTACAAAGCCATTGGCTACCAGTGAAACCTCAACCTGAGCGCCACTAGGGCACTCTTATTACCCTGGGCCGGCCACGTGGCTGTCACAATCAGAAGGAAGACAGGAGAAACGGCATAAAGTAACTTGGAAATAAATAGCCGCCCTCCTTCCCCCATCTCGAGGTTAGGTGTAAGAAGCTCTTAGTCATTTCTTTGCACACTAAGACTTTTTTCCTAAAAGGAAAAAACTAAACACAGGGGCTGTTTTAAAAAGATTTTAAAGCAGAAATCAGATCCAATGAGATCCCAACATTGTGCCCCATGGGTTAGAGTCCCGAGAACTGCATGGGGAAAACAGGCTTTTTGCAAAGAGGTGAGTTGAGTAAGAGTGGAGGATGGAGCACTACGCACATGGGGCGCTTTCCCCGCTCGGTCCCCGTTCTCCCGGGTTCCAGACTGGCTGTTGCTGCGATGGGGCGAACTCGGAAGGCTGAAGGGCCTCGCACGCGTCCTCACGACCTCTCACCTTTTCAGCAAAGAGGCCTGGAGGGCAGAGGTAAACACTGTCCCAAGAGAGAAGGCGAAGAGTCCAAATTGCAGCGTCGGAACGCTAACCCCCAACCTACAAGACAGCCACCCGCAGAGGCCCCCGGGCAGACGGCGGAGGAGGGGCCAAAGGGTGCAGGGATCTGCCACCCCTACATCCGGGACCCGCCCCCGTCCACCCAACGCCCGGCCGCCCGAAGTTCACTCCTGGCCGCGCCGGGCGCCTCCCCAGGCACTACACGCCGGGGCCCAGTAGGTCCGCTCCCGGCCAAAGGAGGGCTCGCGCCCCGCTTCGCTTCAAGCCCGGGGAGGGGGCGTTGCAAAGACTCCCCAAGAGCTTGGAGCACTTCCCCTAACAGCAAATTCACCCCGAGTAGAGCCCCAAGCGTCCTCCGGGCCACCTCCGAGCCTTCCCGGAAAGCCGGCACCCACGCCGGGTTCCGCCGCGCGACCCCCGCTCCCGGGCGGGCATTATCTCTCAGGGGAAACTAACTCCTCACCGGGCCGCACTCCCCCTCAGTTCGACACCCCCCCGGAAGCCTACACGCGACCCAGCCGCGCGCGGGGGACTCCCCCAGGCCGGCGCCAATTCCTCACAGGACAAAAATGTACGGGCGCGTCACGGGACAGTCACCTCCGCGCCCCACGCCCGGGTCCGGCAGCACGCGCTGCCTCAGTGCCCGGGAGCGGCCCCGCGGACTAGGGCGGGAGCGCAGTCCCCGGCCGGGCAGGGCGCCGCTCTGCCCGGGACTCACCGTCAGCTCGGCCGCGCAGCGGTGAGGCGAGGGACGGTCAAAGGAAGACACAATATGGCAGAGCACCGCAGCTGCTCCGGGCGGCTTCCAGCAGTCGCCTCCGGGAAGACGCGGCAACGAGCAGGCAGCGGCAGCTGCGGTGGCGGCCGCGGCAGCACCACATCCCACCCCCCCTCCCGCTCGCTTCCTCCCCCTCCCTCCGCCCCCCCGCTGCCATGGCAACGCGGCGCCAAGGAGATTAACCCCGCCCCCCTCCCCTCAGTCCCCGCCTCCGGCGACCCCTCCTGAGGAAGAAAAGAGAACTGCCCGCCCCGCCCTGTCCCTTCCTACCTCCTACTGAAGGGCCGGGCCCGGAATCCGGCAGTCAGCCCTGGACCGCGGTGGGTGAAAAGGCGGGGGAGTGAGTCTGGGGGGAGGGGATAATACGGAGTCCGGAAGGGCGGGGCCCACACGGAAGGCTGGGCGGAGACGTTGTGGGGTAGAGCAGGTTTCAGGCTGAGGAGAGGCTGGGGAAGGCGGGAAACTGGAAAGGCCTCGCCTATCTCGGACGGACCTATAGGAGTGCGGCGAGGCGCGGCGCGGCCTCTGAATGGCCGAGACGGCGCGGCGCGGAGCGGGGCGGGGCGAAGTGGGGTGAGGATAGTCATCGGGCGGCCCGCACGCAATAACACCTGGCACGACTTTGAGAACCCATTTCTGGAGGTTTCCCCAAGAGTGTTCGGCCATTGGTCAGGCTTTGAGAGCGTTTTAGGAACGGTAAAGCATTAATATAAACTAAAAGTACTATTACATCCTCCTGTCTGAAATTTTATGTGGAAATTGAGTTCAGCGTGCCGTGGTTGAAAAAAAAAATTTGTGTATTCAGATCCAAAATGTAATAAATGTAGCATTTATTGAGAGTTTTAAGTGCTAGGAGTTGGACTAAATCCTTTACATGCTCAGTCCCCGGTCTTAACAATAAAGCTAAGATAAGAGTTGTCACATAAAATTCAGGATTGTTCAGTAAAATCTGAATTTCACATAAATGTGGAATAATTTTTAATATAAGAATGTACATACTTCCTGGTTGTTTTGTTTGCCGAATCTGACAATCTTATCCTAATTTATGAATTCCCACTTTACAGGTAAGGAAATTGACTTAGTGGGAAAACCTTTCAAATATAAGGTAAGTGACACAACCAAGTCTCCCTTTTGCTATCATTATCATCCAGAATATCTATATATATCCACATTTTCAAACCTAGAATAGTAACCTATCAAATATGATGAATGGATTAAAAAGTATGTGAAAGAGACCTGGACAGTAACTGATACAAAGTAAATGCTTATAGTTCATTTGCATCCTGAACAATGAACAATTGAATATTCATATGTGAGCTGAATATGAAACAAGCTGCCTAATTGCAAGACAAGTCCAGCTCCTGGCATTGCAGATACAGAGGAATTACAGGCGTCAAAATATGTAAAAACAATATTGAAAGTGTTCAAACATCTCATTCTACAGATGAAAATGCTTCATTTATATGATTTTTCCAAAATGACCTATTTAGTTTCATTTGTTTTTTTATTACACTGGCCTAAAGGGCCCCATAAAGTAAGAGACCACAGGCAAATGTACTTCAATGAACCAAAAGTTATTTCACTTTCTCCTTTCAAAGCAACCGTTGTTGCCCCCTCATGCGGACAAATTGAAGCAAGTTCCTGGAGAAGTGCAATAGAAAGCAGGCAGCGGGAAGAAGGAAGGCAATATTGAGAGAATGTGCTTCTGGAAATCCATAGCCTCTTAGACCTGAGTCTTGTTTCAACATGTTTACATGTTGAACCTCAGTTTCCATTTTTCATTTAATCTATTTTAAATTCAGATGACCAAACAGCACTCCTCAGCCCTTAGAAGAATAACCTGGAGGTTATATATATGTATATTTCAGAGAGTTATCATCCAGTGGTCCAAACTATCATTGATAAGAAAACAAATTCAGAAATGTTATGTAACTAATGCACAAATGATGAATCTACCCTGTCGTCATCAACTAAGTTCTCTCTGTTCTTTTTTTCTATTGACTTACTCAACCCAGAGACGCTGAGCACACTTAAATAATCTCTTTGTGTGTGGCTCAGGTCTGTTAGGAAAGCTCTAAACACTCTGAGTTTAAAGTCCATATATACTTTAGGTATAGTTAGAGGCCATTTTAGAGGACTTTACATACCTATCAAGGAAAAGCTGTGATTAAAAATAATGATGATTCAAAGTGAGTAGCTTTTTGTGGAAGTTTATAAGCATAAAAAGGTTAAGAAATTGGAGCTTAACACTAGAAAAAGGAGGGTCCTCACATTTCAGATCTCTTGTGAAACTTGAATTCTTTCTTCAAAATACTTTTTTTTTAAAGATTTATTTATTTATGCATACAAGAACTGGGGTACAGGCCAGAGGTGCAGGAGCGGTGAGAGAATTCACTGGAGACAGAGTGGGGAGCAGGACAGGAAGATTGATGAAGTACACCACTGAGGGAAGCAGCTGTTGGGTCAGAAGAGGTCTGCTGTGCCATGTGGGTCACCTTCAGGGCTGGGGATCAAACTCATGCTGTAGTGGCTTTGGATAGCTTCATGGTGCGGTGCTTTAACACTATTATACCACCAAGGAAGGCCCCCAGATAATTTTTTTACTCTCATGACTGGCACCACAGCGAGGGTACCTCTAGTAGCTGGAGATGAACTAACCATACTTCGACTGAAATCCTATGTTTATCTCTGTTGTTTGGGTTCTTTAGTTTTTGCACAAGTAGTTTTAAGGACTTTTCTAAATGGCCACTCCATGCATTCTTTCCAAGGGGATAGGCACACTTCTTAAATTCAAGCTTGAGACATTCCAAGATGATTAAAATTGGAATTAACGTATTGTCACTTCTGTCATATTCCATTAGAAAATGCAAATTACAGGCCTATCCCTGAGTCAAGAGGTGGGAACTACAAATGGTCATAAATACAAGGAGGTCTGATACATCTGGGGACATCAGTCATTTTAACCAATTAGTGCAGATAGCCTAGACAAAAAATAAAAACTCAGCAACATGATGTTTACAAAGAGTATATCTTGAAGACAAAATGTAAAAAGGTGAAACTAAAGAAATAGAATAAATTAAACCATGCAATTCTACTAAGAGAAAGCTGTAGTATTAGATTAAATTCAGACAAAAAGCTATAACTAAAATAAAGGGAGACATTTTTCATAGTGATAGATTTAATTTGTCAGAAATGTATTTTAAAATTCTTCATTTGTACTTCTCTAATAGTATAATATCAATAGACATGAAGTAAAACTTAGAGAAATACAAGAAGAAATAAAAAATTAATATTTCTGGGAGATATTAACATATTCTGGTACTAATAAAATAGGCAAAGTACTCAGAATATAGGTTTGAACAACAATATTAGCAAAGTAGAGTCTAAAGGGAAATTGAGTGTATTTCTATAATCCCTTGTATGCACAAATTAATCAGTTCATATTTGTTTTGGCTCATGGAACTGAAAGGACATCTAAGGATCCTGAGCCTCCAGGCTGGTTGGAACTTCTCACTGTTAATATATTTACTGTTGTATACCTTTATTCTTTCATTTAAATAAACAAATTAAATTCCTACTGTGTATCAAGCCCTGTACTTAGCTCAAAGATGAAAGCTACAGTTAAAATGTCAAACAAACACATCAGAAAATACGATGTGGTATCCTTAAATGAACACAATGTTATGTTTCAATTATATTTCAAATAAAATAGAAATCTTAAAAATATAGTAATAGAAGTACAGAAAGAGAATTTTACACAAGGAGCAATGCAAACCAACTCCCAATGGCCATAAAAGATGGTGGCTTAGCAAATTTGAAGAAAGAAAAGAATGGTATAGAAATGGTAATGTGGGGTAGGGCCTAGCAAAGCCTGGTTGTGTGAGAGCATGACTATTCAAGTCAGAGAATTGCCAGTCCACTTGGAATGTCTGAAGTATAAAAGGTTGCTTGAGTTGGGTGTTATCTGGTTGCAAGAAACAGAAATTCATGCCAGCTGGCTAAAGTAAAGGAGGAACAAATATAAAAATAGTCAGGGTTTATGTGAGATACATGATGGGAAGCACAGTCAACATTACAAGAACCCTCCTCTCTTCCTGTCATTATCCGGTCTCTGTTCTTGACTTTTTATGTATCTTTTATTCTCTCTATAGTCTGGGCTCTCTGCTTATCTGCTTCTGTATGTGGCCTACTGGTCCAAATAGTGGCCCTACCTTTCCCCTTCTGCCCCCACCCACTTTGCCAAACTTTCCCACTTAGCAACCCACAATTATTACTTAACTCAGTCTTAGGGTCCCAATTCCAAATTCTCAGTAGCTGTAATCTGACTGGTCCTGTTTCAACATGCATGTAGATCAGAGGTCAGCAAACAATGACCTGGGCTGTGTGAGAGGAACAAATCTGTTCTGCTTTTATAAATAAAATTTGAGCAGAGTATAACCATATGTATTTATTTACATATTGCTTATATTTCAGTTATATCTCAATAAAAATAAAATCTAAAAAGACTTTGGCATTCCAGGGACAGAGTAATTGCAACATAAAATCTATAGACCAGAAAATCAAAAATTGTTTGCTATCTGTACCCTTACAAAGGTTGCTGATCTCTGCATTTGACATTCGATGTGGAGATGTGTGGTTGTAGAGGTTTGGGGCTAAGCTCTGATAGTAGAAACACTGGGAATGGATAGCCCATCCCCCTTCTCTGTAGAAAAACAATAATGTGGGGAAAAGGCAGCTGAGGAAGTATTTTGAGGAAGGAACAATTTGTATGTTCTACCATAGGGAAAAAAGTCAGTCTCAAGTATGCATTTTTTTTCCACTCAGCGAATGGAAGAGTGCAAGATAGTTGCTCCTTAATCTGGAGAGTTCATTAAGATGCTAAATTTAGGAACATATGTCACTGTAACTACCTTTAAATAACTCACTGTGGCAAATTTCCCAGACCCTCCGTAGTTAGCTCTTACTGAGATGAACTGGCTGATGTATGATGTTCACTCTATATACAAAGACTTTAAAATGCATGTCCCAGAAAGTTAAGTATTGTTTACTTTCCAAGAGAGAGAAAGTGAAAAGAAGTACTGAAAGAAAGATAGATGGAAAAACAAAGAGCAAGAGAGTGAGATTTAGGGGAAGATAGATTATAGAATTTACCACTTTAGTAAACTTAAGATCATTATGGGAAAATCTTTCATAAGCAGTCTTTTTGAGTGAGTAGGAAAAAAACCTTAGAGATCATCCTAAAGTAAAGTTCCTGAAATAAAGTATCATCAGGGAGTTTACTAGAAATGTAGAATCTCAGACCCTATGCAGAACCACAGAGTAAGAATCTGCAGGTTTAAAGATTCCACACATGATTCATATTCTTTTTAAAATGTGAGCTGTACTGAATGAGAACAGTAGTTTTTTGGCCCAAGAAACCTTATATGGAGCCCAACACTATAAAACAAATCAAAGCTGACCTGCCCTGGTTGGAGATAAGCAGATGCTGAAGGGCAAAGAAGGGTTGGAAAAGCTCCGGCATTTCCGTTGCTCCCTGAGGAACACAATTTGAAAGCCATGGCTCTAATAAAGTAAGTGGAAGCAACATCAGAATCTGTCAAATTCTTAGATCCTCTTCTACTTCTATCTCATTGATAACTTCCACCTGTTAATGATGAGCTATATCCTGCTTTGAGAGAGTTGGAACTTTTAAAGACCTGGAAATCACTAGATTTGTTCTCTTTGCTTAAAGATGGAGAAAGTAGGGCTCATAATGTGATCAGTGGACTGCCGTTAAAATACAGCCACATTTAAAACTGTAGTAATCAATAACAAAAACAGCAGCTGTAGATGAAAAGCTTATTCCCCTCAAAATTCAGGTGTTGACACTGATTGTCCAAATGATGGTACTGGGATATTTGGATGCCCTATTAATGGGGTTAGTGCCCTCATAAAAGAGATGGGGCATGGCCCTCCCTGGTGGCGCAGCGGGTTAAAGCACAGCACTAAGAAGCTAAAGCCACTTCTGCATGAATTCAATCCCCGCCTGCCCCGGAGGTGACCACATGGCGCGGCAGACCTCTCCTGACCCACCCGTTGCTCCCCTCAGCAGTGTACTTCGTGATCTGCCTGTTCTGCTCCCCACTCTGTCTCTGGTGAATCCTCTCACCCTCTGCATCTCTGGCCTGTATCCTAGTTCTGTCTGAATAAATACATCTTTAAAAAAAAGAGATGGGGCAGCTCTACCTTCTCCTTCTACATGTGAGGACACAGTGAGATTGCAGTTTATAAGCCAGGATGAGCTCTCACTAGACTCCAAATGTTGGGACTTCCCAGCTTCAGAATTTTGGGAAATAAATATTTGTTTATAAGCTACGTAGTATATGTATTTTGTCATTGCAGCCAGAATGAACTAAGTGATAAACCTAAATAAAGCTTCAATAATTGTTAAGGATAAAGAGTGCCAAAATTCTCTATCACTTCCATGGCTCTTCCCTACTTAGTATTCAAGCGGAGTGACAATGTGAGTTTTTAGAAGTTATAGAAGTCCTAGATGGATTCAGATTTGAATCCTGGTTCTCTCTTATTTACTAGCCCAGATAAAATATTTCAACATTTTCTAAACCTCTTCAAGACTAAACTAGAGGATAATTCTCACCTGAGAGGAGTACTGTGAGACAGAAGTATGTGAAGTAACTTAGCATGTGGACTGGTGAATAAGTGCTAAATATATGTTAGCTGCTACTAATATTTTTAAATGAATAGTAACTAAAAAGTCAACCTACCTCAATTTTAGAAATTCTCTGAAAGGACTGCATGTATGAAGCTAAGGAAAATTTTTGTTCTCTATTGCTGAAAGTAAAACAAAATTACATCTGAAGCACTAGGCCATCTAGTAAATAGAATTCACTAAAATTAAATACTGCTGTTGTCAAAAATAGTTTTTGATAAATGAGGTATATAGTTAGGAAATGTAGTGAGTATTAAACCAATTTCAAATATTACAACAAAAGCAACTTTTTGTATCATGGTCCTGTTAGGGGACAAGAATGCCCTGAATGAACTCTACAGATACAGATTTTGTGGACTCCACTCCAGACACGAAAACTACAACTCCCAGCAACACCAAAGGGAGGACTGCTAGGATCCAAGGACAGAGTTAAGCAGCCATTTTGAGATTTTGGCAATAAAGGCAGACATATTAGGCTGAGACTCTCTCTCCTGGGCTCATGGCTGGTGGCTGGTTGCTTTGGCTCTTGATCAGCTTTCAGTGTGCTATTGGGGTTTCAAGTCAAGAAACTGGTAGGATGCATTGGTTAACTTGTATCTCTCTCTCTTTTTCCCTAAATTGTTCCTTTTCTTTTCCCTTTTTAAATAAACCCATTATTGACCTTTTTGTGTGTGTCTACAGTGCAGTTGAATCTTAAGCACAGGTGTGAGGACCCATAGACAGGCAACCCAGTAAATGGGGGTTGCCCTGTAACAGTGCTAGTGCATGTAGAGTCAGTACTATTACACGTTTGATCAATCTGTATAGGATTCTTAGATCCATTTCCACTAACAGTGTGTATGGGTAGGCTTACATACACACACATCCATGTGCATATGCAGGTGCATGTGCACACACACACAATTCTAAGACCGTCAGGGTGTGTAAGAATTCAGCTCAAATTTACAATATCTGTTTCTCACAGGTATAGAGCTCAGTCTCCCAACACCACCCTTCACTTCAGATAATGGTAGAAAACCCTAGGATGTTACCAGTGCTTCTGACCAACCAAGTATAAATTGGAGGTCCCCACAACTCTCTCTGTATCTTCAGGTAACAGTCACAAAACCAGGTTATTACCTACGCTTCTGAATACAGCCTGTAGATCAGAGGTTCCCAGAATGCCCTACTCAGGCTTTGATTAATCTGCTAAAGCAACTTAGAGAACTGAGAAACCCTTTTTTTCCCACTAGATTACAGACTGCTTACAAATGATCTAACTCAGAAAGAGCCAGATCAAAAAGATGCACAGGGCAATGTGTGGGGGAAAGCTGCAGTTTCCATGGCCCCACCAGGTGTGCCATTCTCCCCAAATCTTCACATACTTACCAGTCAGGAAGTTCCCCAAAATCCCTTCTTTTGGGGTTTGTATTGAAGCTTCATTACAAAGGCATGACTGATTAACTCATTGGCAGTTAGCAATTGAACTCAACTACTACATCCAATCCCCTTTCAGGAAATCCAGAGTTGGGACCAAAGTCCTACCACTATTCAAGTTGGTTTCCCTGGTAAGCAAGCCCTAACCTCAGTTGTTTCCCAAAGTAACCTTTATTAACAGCACAAGAAACACCTTTATCAATAACAACACAAAGAAATTCCAGGGCTCTTGGATGCTGTGAGCCAGAGCTGTGGGTGAAAACCAAATACATATATGAGGACTGTATATTTTGGTCACCTGAATGATCAAGATGTACATTTCTTAAAAATTGCAATGTTGTATAATTGCTTCATTCTATTTTTGATTGTGTAAGCCCCAAACCTCGCAGCCATCCTTGACTCCTCCATTTTCACTTATTATCTTCAAAGTATTTCTGATATCTGCCCCCTCTACACCTTCTACTCCTACCACTCTGATCAAAACCATGGTCACCTCTCAATGAAATGACTTTTAAGAATTTCCTAACTCCTTGTTTCTACTCTTGTCTCCAGGCAGTATTTGCTTATGATAACAGCTAGAGTGATCCTTTCATAATCTCTCAGTTCATGTTACTTCTCAGCTCAAAACTTCTCAATGGCTTCTGCATTTCACACAGAATAATGCCAGAGTCCTTGTAATAGTCCACAAAGTCTTACATGATCTAACCACACCACACACCTACTCTTTCATGATGATACCAGACATACCCTGCCATATGACCTTTGTTCTCTGCCTGGAATATTCTTCTCCCAAATAAGTACTTAATTAACTGTTTCATCTGTGTCTCTGGTCAAATTTTACTTTCCTTCTTATTTAATATTGCAAATTACCCCCAAACAGAATTCTAGAATCTCAAGCCCCTTTTCCTGTTGTACCTTTTCCCCTATAGCAAATCATTATCTTCTAACATGCTAGATGTTTCATTTGTTATGTTTTGTGTAATTCTGGCTTCCCCATTAGAATATAAGCTTCACAGGGAAGCAGCCTGATGTTTTTTCACAAATGTATTGCAAGCATCTAGAATACTAGTTTGCAGATAGTAGACAGTAAATATTTGTCAAGTTAATTAGTTTTGTAGCTACTAGTTTTGGATTGGTTATAGCTCTGTCTTATTTGAACAAAGACTAAATCAAAATGGCAATAATTTAACAAAGCAATTGTACAAATTGGGTGTTTTCTTTTTTTTTCTACTTTTTGGCTACTTTCAAGTTCTTTATGTTATGATAAACCCCCCAAATATGCTAAAATACAACTATGTTTGTTACAGATACTTCTCTGTGAAAGAGGGGAGAATGTTAAACAATGGTTATTTTCCCTGCCTCCACTATACACAGCTGTCTTGGACAAGAATTCCAGCAAACCATTGAACCAGCCTTCCTGAATGTGGGACAGCCAGTAAGGTGTCAGTACAAGGGGGTACAGCCAGTAAGAGGTGGCTATATAAAGGGAGCTGGAATAAAGGGGACAGAAAACACATGGAGGAAAGACATGTAGAAACATTTGGAAGAAATACTTAGAAATGATACTGAATGAGAGACTTTAGTCCTTGGCAGAGACAATGGCAGTTGTTATCTTTACTTCAGAGTGGATTATGTGGTTTATTTTGAATGCTGAGTCTCTCCTGTCCCAGCTTTCTGGGACCTGCCACAACTGTGTGTGGGTGACCCACTTTCTTGTGGTTCTTTGCCAGAAAGAACCATAGACTTATGGCAAGATTTCAGGCCAAGCCTGTTTGGCAGAACATTTGCCCATGAGGAGGATGGGTAATTTTTGTAGTTTTATTGGCAAACTATTATTTGAAATCCTTTCTTCTCTCTGTCTTTCTCTTTACATCAGTTCATTAGAAGTCATTCACATTAAGAGTCTCCTTCCTTTGTTTTGATGCATGCAGATGGCCAAATCTCTTTTTAGAGTATGTGCCCCTAAACATTTTGAGGTCCCTGGGTACCTTGTTTTGCACACTAACATGTAAAACTAATGTGTACTTTTCCTCTCCTAAAAATCCATACCCTACATGTTTAATGTGTATATTTATGTCATTTCTAATAAATTCTTTTTAAGACTGTCTCTACTTATGTATTGCCTGGGAGGCACACATCCTCAGCTTAGTAGCCTAGGTTGGGGCTATGCAATAAAGAATGGAGAGACTAAAAGCAGAGGTGTACTACTACTTCTCAAAGGAGGGTCTAAGAGTTCCCCTCTATGGAAAAATGTTGAATCTCTATTGTTATACCTGCTTCTATAGGATAAGAGAAAGAAGATACGTTTAAGGGGAGTGTAATAATAAAGTTGTCTGCTATATAAGCAATGGTTTATAAAACCCTCCATTGACTCCTTTACCAAACCTTTAGCCAAATCCACAGATTATAATTATTTGAAAGGGAGATTTTCATTTGAAGGGATTTTAATATGTTCTGATTCTTTTTTTCAAGTTTATTTATTTATATATTTTTTATGTTTTTCATAGGTGAACTGGGACGTAGGCCAGAGTGGTAGGGTGGGAGAGTGAGAGAATTCACCAGAGACAGAGTGGGGAGCGGAACAGGCTTTCTTACCGAGATACACTGCTGAGGGGAGCAGTTGGCTAGACAGAACAGGTATGCTGTGCCATATGTGGATTAGCTGTCTGATTGTGGATCAAACAGTCCACCGTGGTGATAGCCCTGAGACTTAACTCCTAGACCACCAGGGAGGCCCATATTCTGATTCTTAAATCAAGATTCATATGGGGCAAAGATAGAGACTTACAGCAGGGCCATACAAGAAAAAATTAGGTGTAGTATTAGCAGAACTAATAGGACTTATTCAAGTAACCAAGAAAGGTTGGAAGAGGGACCTTGAGTCACAAAATTTACATACTTAAAGGCCTTTGTGTTAGGAAGCTATCTCCCAAAAGATGTTTTAAATATGTAAATATTGCCTACAAAGGGAAAAATCAGTAGGGTCCATCTTTCATTAATATACTTGTTTGAGGTTGGTTAATTTCGTTTATAAATAGTGGACAAAAGAAAGTGTTCATAGTTAGGATGGACAGTAATTTAAGATGTGTTTGAGTGTTAATTATACTGCCAATAATCTTAAGGAGGCATTGGCCCCATAGTATGGGGAAAGCACATAGTTAGTTGAATGTGCTGTTCCTTTGTGTGAGATGTTGCATCATTTTCTTCCAATTTCATCCCATTTTTGCCTAATAACAATGTTGGCTTCAGGTTTTATGTTGACAGATAACCTCATCTCCCACTGTTTTTAATTTCCAATGAAAATTTTTGCTCTCATCTAACTAAATTCTTAACAAAGGCAATTTGGAGCCTTATTTTTTGAAATTGTTTTTAGATATATATAAAATAAAGGATTGTCAAGCTGTGAATTGAGAGATAAAGAAATAAACACAATAACTACTAGAACATCCTAGTCTTGCCCTAGAATAAGATTCTGATTTCAAAACATATATGTCTTTGAAAGATAATGAACTATAAAAAGTGGAAGTTAATAAACAAATTGTCAGTAATTTAGGGAGATTTGGGGTAGGCCTTAAGGGAAAGATAGCATTTGATTGGTCATTGAAGATTGGTGAGGTTTATGAAAGTGGGAGTATGAAAGAGGGAAAAAAATGACATTCCAAGTAGACAAAGAAATTGTTATTTGCCTTTAATTGAAGACCTGAAAACATCTAAAAAGTTAACCGTATAATTGTTTGTTTTTCATATAGTAACAAAAATCTTTTAAAACTTTTAAGTATTTTCACAGTGTATTTCCACTTGCTAATTTATCAGTTGTATAATGTTTTAGGGGAAAAAAATCTTTATTATTGGCACCATAACTTGACTTGGATTCTACCAACAATACTTTTTTCATCTAAAAAGATATCTCAACGTAGACATAAATATTTATACACAAATACCTGCAGGTTTTCATGATGCTCTGGAAGTAACTGTAGTTCTGTAGGTAGGACTGGCTTTACGAGTATGTGAACAGTTCCATAGGGACTGGTACTTAGAAGACTTTTGAGGTGTAGTGTCTGAAATCTCCTCTTGAAATTCATAACAATTTTATCTTTGAATTTGTGTTTTGTAAGTGAAGTTCAATCAGACTTTGAACTTGGTATATGTACAGTTGGCACCTTGGCTCACAGGTAGTCCCAGCTTCTGCTCTCAGTCAACCTTCCATGATAGATACTTTGCTGCTGACTCTCCCAGGCCATGACACCCACTACCACCCAACCTCCCTCTATTTGCCTCTGCCCAGATTAGGAACCAGATCATGTGAGTTGTTGCTCTACCAGTATACTTAGACTCTTAGCAGGGGCCTCAGGGTAGAGTAGGAAGAGGTGGAATCTGGCACTTACAACTCACAGCACCTTGAGACAGGGCATGAAAGCGTCTACCTCTGACATGGGCAGGCAGTGCTATGGTTTATTTGGTGGGTATCTGACAGGAGTTACCTCTTATCACCCTAACCTGGGTACCAAGTGCCTCCTGGCATGAAGGTTGGAACATTTTATGAGTTGCCTTTCTCTCAGGGGGTAGGATGGTTAGTCACAGGAAAGGGAGGTAACTTCCTGGTTCTCAGCAGAGCACAGTGCATAGGTTTTATACCTGGCAAGAAGTGAACCTGGCAGTTGATGGAGGATGAACACACACAGTGTGGAAGGGCCTCCTGGGGCTCCCATGAGACACTATGCTAACCCTGAAATTATCCTTATACAAGGGATCAAGATATTAAGTAGCAAAAAACAAACCAAAAAACCCCCACCATATTGATTTGAGAGTCAGAAAAAAAGTGCTTTATATTTTAGTATCTTTAACATTGTGGTGTATTAACACTTTTTATGTTTTTTGAACACAAGGCTGTATTTTATTTTTTGACTGGTCCAGTCTGTGGCCATCTACTTCTCTTTCCTTCCTAAGTAACAGACTATAACATCCAAAGTGGTGATATTTCTTCCATTAGTGAAAATAAGCCACTTTTCACAACACATAGTATTATAATCTTCAATTACCTTTGATGGTTTAGCAAAAGAGAGGCAATTTTTTTTCCATATCCATAAGACAGGCTGTAGATTGAATTCACTTCAGTGTTTGACTTAAAATTAAATTACAGTAATTTCTTTTATGGCTGTTCTTGATATCTAACAATCATGTTGTAAAATGTTGCTTATGTGTACATATTACATAGGATAATTTGTTTTTGAGTTTTGAGGCAGTCTTCTAATAATAAAATGGACAGTAAAAACAATTGAACCTTTGAAAGATGTATTTCTTACTGATGCTGCTGTCTGTTCATGTGTTAGTTAAGTGCTATAGCTTAGTAAAAAGGACATAAGATCTGAGAGAAGAAAATGGACAAGTAATTTGATTTTTCAAGCTCTCAGTTTTATCTCTGGTAAATGAAGAACTTGAACTAACTAAAACATTTCTAAGATTTCTTCCATCCCTGGAGGTTAAATGAAATTTAAATAGCATGCTTTAAACACAAACACTATTTACTTACTCCTATTAAATTATTTTTAATAACTATAGGTATTGGAACATGTTTATATGAAAGGAATATAAACCTTTCATATAAACCTACTGAATTTGTTCAGGTAAAATCCTCTCCTTTTGAGAAATTAAGAACATACTTTATATTGTATATAAGTTGTATAAGTTATATACTTATATATGTATATAAGTAAACTACACATGTATGAATATTAAAAATAATTATATAGTAACCACCACCCAGACTGCTATACTTTAAAAACTAGTCTCTGTTTGCATGTCTCTAAAAACATCTCCATTTCTCCCCTCCAGAGGTTACAATAAAATACTTTTTTTAAATAATCATTTTATTTTTCTTTGTAGGTTTTACCATTTCTATTGGTATGCTTAAACAATGTTATTTTAAAAGGAGTTGCATCATAAAGATATCATTTCATGATCCCCAATTAAACTAAGTCTCAGGAAGAATAGGAACCAATATATAAGGGACTTTCAGTACTAAAAGTTTAGAGAGCTTTGTTCTAGTGCTCCACCATCAATGTGACTCAGCTATTAAAAGTATTGAGACAGAAGATCTGATTGACAGAGGTGACTTGTTACTTCTAAATCACATTTTTATCTTTGTCCAATCAGCTGTGACTGGAAAGAATCAATTTGGCACCTAGAATGGATCTGGTCATCATTTATTCAAAGGTTGCAGACTGATAAGACAATAATCATATATGGTACATATTTCAGCCAATGATGACAACATCTTGAACAAATCTGAACTACCTATGGCTTTGTTTTCTTATCTGCACATATTTATTTCATGTTCTTTAAAAAAAAATCTTCAGATTGCAAATGAAAAACAAATGCTGATCTTAACTCAGTTAATCTGGCAAATGAGCTAACTTATACTTTCTTGTTTGTCTCTGTTGTCACTTGATGAAGAAACGTCTTGAATCTTATCCATTGCTACTCTGATTCTGTCTTCTCTCCAGTAAGGCCCATACTTTCTTCCTTTCCCAAACCAATTAAGAACTTCAAATGCCAAATTTTTGATAACAAACATAATCAAATGAAGTATATTCTAATCTATTTACTATGTAATTTTAAACATAAATTGTATTTACATTTATATGCATTAGAGGTACAGATCATTGTTTCTACACATCCTCCATTCCATGAGATTCTGACTCTTGCTTTCCTCACTACAGACGTAGGTGTCTATTTGTACTGCATGGTCCCACTCCTCCCATAACCAGGCAAGTAAATACCCCTCCTCTAAACTCAGGCAAGTAAGTCTTGGGTAGATGCTTGACTGACCCAAGTAAATGCAATCCATTGTAAAATTAAAGCAATCAAAGCTTGCTTTTTGAAGATTTAAGAGAAGAGATGCTGTCAGTAACCGCGTCACTTCTAAGGGAGCTCCAGTGCCTGACTGTCTTGTTCTGCCTTCCCTTTACCTGTACTTTGTAAGATCAGTATTCATATGGTATAGGTCAAGAGTATAATAAACTCTTGAACTAACTGTGTAGGTTACATAAAATAAAATTTTCTGTAAAACAACAGGAAAAAATTTTTAAATATTGTTCCTTTTATTTAAAATAAAACTTTAAGTTATTCCTTAAAACAGTGTTTCTCAAACTTGAGCATGCATCAGAATCAACTGGAGTCTTGGTAGAACTTACTGCTGGGCCCCATCCATCCCAGGCTTCCTGAAAAGATGATTGTGTTAACTCTATCTTTAGGTAAAGAAATGTAGGCACCACTGTGCTGGTATAGTAGATTAAAAATGTTTGTTTTGCTCCCAAGAGACGTATGCTTTGGAGGACAGGGAAGTGGCAAAAGAAAATATTAGACTAATTCTGTTATGGCCCAAAACTATCCCATACATCATGCACATATCTAGCATAAAATTAAGCAAAAAAAAAAAAAAAAGGTTGTTCTTAAATTACTTTTTAATATCCTGAATCATTAATACTTTGACTATTAAGAAGCAGTTAGTGCTTTGGATAGATTCAACCCTAATTTTTTTTTTTTATTTCTCTGACATACTGTGTTCTGACTTAAAATGTGACTTATATACAGTAGAATGCACAATTTGATTTGACAAGGGAAAGTTTAATGAGGAGACAGTTACAAAAAAACACAGTTGTATGGGCCCTCCCTGGTGATGCAGCAGGTTAAAGCACAGCACTAAGAAGCTAAAGCCACTTCAGCATGAGTTTGATCCCTGCTCCTGAGGTGACCCACATGGCTAGACAGACCTCTCCTGACCCGCCTACTGCTCCCCTCAGCAATGTACTTCATTGATCTTCCTGTTCTGCTTCCAACTCTGTCTCTGGAGAATCCTCTCACTGCCCCTGTACCTCTGGCCTTTACCCTAGTTCTGTATGCATAAATAAATAAATCTTTTTAAAAAAAGCGCACACACAGTTGTATTTGGAACTGTGGGAGCAGTTGAGATGAACATGGTACCTTAAGAAAAGTCTATTGACTGAGATATTCAGCAGGGAGGGAGGAGGGGAATAGGATAAAAATGGTAGGGAAAAACACAAGAGTTTATGGTGATGGTTCATGGATGTCTTAATTTCGGTAGTTTTTTAGGGGGCAATGCCTGAGAGGAGAAATCAAGCATTGTGCAAAAATGAAGAAGTATGCAAAAGTATTTTTAAAAAGAGAATCAAGTGTATAATACATATTTTTGAAAGTCCATTGAGGCCCTCCCTGGTGGCACAAAAGGTTTAAGTGCAGTGCTGCAAGTGAGTTGCAGTCACTTCCATGTGAGTTCGATCTCTGGCCTGGAGGTGACCCACATGGCATGGCAGACTGCTCCTGACCCGCCCACTGCTCCCCTCAGCAGTGTACTTTGTTGGTCTGCCTTTTCCACTACCCACTCTGTCTCTGGTGAATCCTCTCACAGCCCCTGAACCTCTGGCCTGTACCCCTGTTCTGTATGCATAAATAAATAAATCTTAAAAAAAAAAAGTCCATTGAGGCATGCATGTAAATGTTCATAGTAATAATACTTGAAAGAGTCAAAACCCAAAAAATCAAGTCGTGAATAGATAAAATGTGGCTTATTAACTATCTATTGCTATGAACAAATCATCCTAAAATGTTGTGGCTAAAAACATCAAATATTTACTTTTTCATCACTCACTTGGGTCATGTTAATTAATTGGGTAACTTGGGCCTAATCTATCCTAAAGTTGCAGTCAAGGTACTGATCAGGGCAGCTGTTTTCTCTGGAGACTGAACTATACATGAAGGGTATCTGCTTCCCTTCCCACTCACATGATATTAAGCAGGCCTCAGGTTCCCATTGATTATTGACCAGAAACATCAATTTCTTCCCATGTTCCTCTCCCCAGAGGGATACTCAGAACAGGTTAGCTCAGAGAAAGACATTCAACAGAGACAGAATGAGAGAGCCCCCAAAGTGGTAGCCGTAGTCTTCTTATAACCTAATCTAATATAGGCTATATAAATTATAGGTTATATATTATAAAACTATCTCAATAGTGATATCCTCCCACATTTGTTCATCGGGAGTGAGTTATTAAGCCCTACCCACTCTCAGTGGGAAGATATTATGCAAATGCCTGAATACTAGGTGACAGGGTTTACTAAAGGGCCTTCTTAGAAACTGTCCACTGATACGTTTATGTCCATTAATGGAATACTATGCAGCAATATAAAGAAGCAAGTGGTGGAGATATTTTACAAATTAAAAAATACTGGCATGGGATAGAAAAGACTGGCTGTAGTTCTCAAAAAATCTCAGTATTGTGAAAGGCAGAGAATTCAGTCAATTAAAAGAAAATGAAGGAGCATTGTATCCTACTATACTGAATGGTCCTGAATTGTGTCCTGAATTGTGACCACCTCAGACTGGA
>NW_004567121.1:13039103-13088215 GCF_000260355.1 Condylura cristata
TTCTCTCACCCTCCACATCTCTGGCCTGTATCCCAGTTCTGTATGCACAAATAAAATAAAATCTTTAAAAAAAAAAATAAGACTTTGAATAAAATTATATCTCTGTCCCTTAACTTCTAGTCTGGATCTAACACTACTACCAATACAAAACCAACTGGCAAAAAAAGGAAACATGACCTTTTACTTTCTACTACCCCTCTTAGATGCTGTTTTCCTTTGTTTTATTCAATTCTTTTTTTTTTTCATAGAGCACAGGCTTTGACCTTATCTACATATTACAGTTGCCCAAAAAGTTTTAAAACTCCCCACCCTGATCGATTTAGAAGTTCTGGGGATGTGACCTGGTCAAAATATTTTTTTTAATTCTCCAGGTGTGTGGCCAGGACTGAAACCATTGCCTTGTACCTAAAACCTATTATTTCCCTTTTGCAACTGTCAAAGTTGAGACTTAGGGAAATCTAGTAACTCACCCAGGGTTAGACAGCTTATAAAGGTGACAGGGAATCTTGAGGCTGCACACTGAGAAGAGAAAGAGGATATGCATGTGGTTTTATTTGCAACCTCTCCACCACACGCTGGGTCCTCCTTGGGCTTTCATGAGCCTGACTTGTAAGCAAAGAGCTTAGCTGGATGCTGCAAAAATGCAACAACATCTGCTTTGGATTTTAAGGAATCTATAAAATGAAAGCAACCATATAAAAGCTAGTGAATATGGAATAAATGGAATAAATCTCTAATAGCAAATACCCACTCTCTGAGAAGGTAAAATCAGATGATGGAAGTAGGTTCAATCAAGAAAAGCTTTTTTGAGAAGAAATTAACATCTCCGAACAGCTCAGGAAAATAATGTTTTTATTTCAACCACCTTCCTTAAATTTTCTATGACTAGGAAAAAGACATATACATTTTTAAATTTGAAAAATAATAATTTCAAAAGATTTCACTTAAAATCTGGAATAACTAAAGTATTCTTTAAGCCATGTTTCTCAATAACTTGTAAATCCTTAGGAAGAATTATGTCTCATTTTAGTTTAATCCTGTCTATTAATTTTTCATGTTGCTTAACAGATAATGTTCACCTAATAAACCTTAATTGTGTCTTCTTCTAGGTTTCCCAAACATTTAAAAATAAGCCCTTTTAGGCCCTCCCTGGTGGCGCAGCGGGTTAAAGCACAGCACAAAGAAGCTTAAGCCACTTCTACATAAGTTCGATCCCCATCTGCCCCCAGAGGTGAACACGTGGCGAGGCAGACCTCTCCTGGCCCGCCCACTGCTCCCCTCAGCAGTGTACTTCCTTGATCTGCCTGTTCTGCTCCTCACTCTGTCTCTGGTGAATCCTCTCACCCTCTGCATCTCTGGCCTGTACCCCAGTTCTGTATGAATAAATAAATAAATCTTTAAAAAAAATAAGCCCTTTTTAGTGTATTTAAGCTAAAGAAGGGGAAGTTTTACCCACATATTAGCATACTAATATGACTAAAATTTGCATTTGACTAAGGAATTGTTTCACCCCCACCCTCAGTCCTGTGGAATATCAAAAAAATTTTTTTAAAAGTAAATGTCTACAGTAGGGAAATAAGGTAATGTCAATATGAGAAACTTAGAATTAATTTGTTCTTAAACAATCTTCTGTTGCTAGCCCCATAGGTGGTGTTATTTGCACAGCTCTTGAAAATGCTAATAATCAGTTTATATGAATCCTAAGACATTTTTCACACTTCCTAGTGAATGATTCCTTTTTTTTAGTCTCAAGTTACCTAGGTCCTGGGGTGACCTAGAATCACTCTACTTTGATAAGAGGAATGAATTATCTCTGAGAATTCCCAATAGCTTTTCAGAAATATTGATAAAAATAAGCTAGCTCTTCCTAGAAGCTCTCTTTGCTTCTAAAGCAACTCTTCTGAAGTAGCTCTTCTAACTGCATACCATTAAAGCATTTACCTTGATGTGGATACACATAGAAAATAAATGAGCTGGACCATGTTGATGATAATTTTATTGGTAATTACAATTTATTATTAAAAATAGAATTAAATGTTTTAAGTTACACTTGTTATTTTAAAATAATCTAAAAGAGGGCCCTCCCTGGTGGCGCATCAGGTTAAAGCACAGCACTGAGAAGCTAAAGCTACTTCCGCATGAGTTCGATTCCCGTCTGCCCCAGAGGTGACCACATGGCGTGGCAGACCTTTCCTGGCCCGCCCGCTGCTCCCCTCAGCAGTGTATTTCATCCATCTGCCTGTTCTGCTCCCCATTCTGTCTCTGGTGAAGCCTCTCACCGCCCCTGAGTCTCTGGCCTGTACCCCAGCTCTGTATGCACAAATAAATAAATCTTTAAAAAAAAAAAAATCTAAAAGAAACTTAGAAGACCAGTATAAAAAGGACTCAATGTAGAGAAGCAGAATATCTCTGATGTAAAGATGCCATTACTTTCTGTTTGTGCTTCAGACTGAATGTTTATGTTCCCTCAAATTTGTCTGATGAAATTTAATCCCCATGATGATATTTGGAGGTGGGGACTTTTGGAGGTGATTAAGTCATGAGGGTGGAGCCCATAAATGGGGATAAGTGTTTTTATAAAAGACACCTCAGTGGGTTACTTCAGTATGGGAAGTGGGGATTAAGGTGGAAGGGGAAAGGTAAGTCTCATAACCAAAAAAGCAGTACCACACCAGACACCAAAATCTACTAGGATCTAGCTTCCAGAACTTTGCACAATAAATTTGTCTCTCTTTTTTTTTTTAAGATTATTTATTTATGCATACAGAACTGGGGTACAGGCCAGAGGTTCAGGGGTGGTGAGAAGATTCACCAGAAACAGAGTGGGGAGCAGAACAGGCAGATCAATGAAGCACATTGCTGAGGGGAGCAGTGGGTAGGTCAGGAGAGGTCTGCACAACATGTGCAGGGGTGGGGATTGAACTCATACTGAAGTGGCTTTAGCTTCTTAGTGTTGTGCTTTAACCCACTGAGCCACCAGGGAGGGCCAAATTTGTCTTTTGTAAGTTACCCAATCTATGGTGTTCTGTTATAGCAGCCTGGGCTGTCTAAAATTGTATGTGAGGATATACACATTATGACATGTGTGTGTACACATATGATGTGTGTATACACATATGACATGTATGCATACTAGGAAATTATTTATATAATTGTGCAAAAAAAGCATTTCTTTCTTTTTAGGAGACATCAAATATGCAAAAGGCTCTCATCCAAATGGTACGATTGTCTTGGTTAGATGAAAGAGTATTTCCTTAAGTACCTCACTGTATACTTGGACAGGTTTGCATACAATTTCTGTCCTGCAACAAAGTGCTAATAAACACCCTAACAGTGGAGAACCAACTTCTAATACCTATAAATTAGGAGTCCAAAATAATTAATCGGAAGAGATAGGAGTGTCGGGAGTGCAGACAAACTTTTTTTTTTTAAGATTTATTTATTTATTTATGCATACAAAAGTGGGGTACAAGCCACAGGTGCAGGGGCAGTGAGAGGTTTCACTAGAGACAGAGTGAGGCGCAGAACAGGCAGTGATGAAGTACACTCCTGAGGGGAGCAACAGGTGGGTCAGGAGAGGTCTGCTGAGCCATGTGGATCACCCCCCGGGGCAGAGGATCAAACTCATGCTGAAGTGGCTTCTTTAGTGCTGTGCTTTAATCTGCTGCCCACCAGGGAGGTTCAGACAAGGGTTTTTGTTGTTGTTTGTTTATTTTGTGGGCTGTGGTGGATGTCTTTTTGCTTACCTAAGTAACTTCCTATAGAATGCTACTAAAGAAATACCTGACAATAAGTCAGGGGGAGGAAGGAGATTAAAAAAGGAGAGACACTAATAATTCCCTTTAAAAGGTAAACAGAGGCATATTAAAGTTTTGGAGTTTATTTGAGCAAAGATCCTTTCAAATGAGCCAATGCCAAAACTGAAGTGGTTTGGAGTACCCAAGGGACAGAAATTTGGGGAGATACTTTAGTAGAGAAAAGGCAAAAGCAAGATAAGAACATTATTAATTGGCTATAGCTTAAAGCCTAATTGGCTGTATGTGATTAGTTGCCTTGTTTCAATTTGTTATTTTGAGGAATTTACAGGTTGAGAGTGTGGTTTGCTTTTGTGTGCAGGCTGCCACAGAACTAGAGCCATCTCAGTCTAATGACCTTATTTAATTAATTTAACATTACCAATCATCTGCTCTTTGAAAAACACTATAATTAACACATATAACCTATGTTATCCTGTTTACATCTCTCAGCAACCATCAAGAAGCTGTTCATATCCCTAGCTGACAAATGGTGAAAGTTTAGTAACTTGACTTACATAACACAGTAAAGTGACAAAGCAGAGATTCAAACTGTTCTATTGACATTACAGCTTTCTTTATTTCTACTACACCATACTGCTGTTACAATGAAAGAAGATTCAGTAAAATATGATGAGAAAATAAATCTGAATATTTGATATCCAATTAAGGAAGACAACAAGGTCTAGGAGTAGAACCAGGGAGGAATAGAACCAACTTTGGTAAATTGTATTAAATCTGATTGGTGTCTTGGTCAGAGAAAAACATGTTAATCTTATCTCTTTTCCCCACTCTTACCCAATCTATTCCTATCTTTCTTTGCTTTCTCACCTTGCAGTATTGCTGAGATTCTGTCATTTGCACCATAAGAACCTTCCTGTCATTATCTGTAGGACAAGTGGAAGTATCCTATATAAATAGCATCTATAATCAAAACAATAATCCTGAATAACCTGAGTTGTATCTATCAATAGGCATGGAATGGATGAGAGCCAGTTAACTGCACCAGTTTTAGGTGCTTACATGGGCTGCTATAATATACATTGGGAACTTATAAACAACAGATATTTATTTCTCACAGTTTTGGATGCTGGGACTCTAAGATCAGGATGCCAGCGTGGCTGAGTTCTGGATTGTAAGTTTCCAACTTCTCATTGGCCCTCACATATTAAAAGAAAACTATACGAGGCCCTTTTATAAAGGTCCTAATTCCATTCATGAGAACTCTACCTTCATGATCTAATTACCAGCTCTTAATGCCACTACATTAGGTGTTAAGCTTTCAATTTATGAAATGGGAAGGGAACACAAACATTGAATACATAACAAGTATTAAAACCCAAAATATCATCTTAAATATTTCAGAAAGCTAGAACTGAGGCACCAATACAGATTATATAGATTCACTTATATTTGCTTTAAATGAGTCTGTATTTGTATTTGTACCAGTATTCTTATATGTCCAAGCAGAATTACATACCATTTGGTAAGATTCTGCTTTATTTAACTACTAAGGTAATTCTTTGCACCAAGGAGATTTGGGGAAGATACAACAAGAATCTGCACAAAAATAGCCATAATCTTCTAAATATAGCCAAGTCAATTGTAGCTGTTGTATACTTAACAGAAAGACTCCTAGGTTTTTACTAGAGACCCCACTATGCAATCATACTGGCTGAGTAACCTCAGATACTTTGTTTTGAAGGGAGTGCAGAAATCCTGCAGGTTTAATTGCCAATAAATCAGCATGACCTCCTCTCCCTGGCAGTCCTTTTCTACAATGATCTTTTCAACCAGAAAATGAAGAGATGGATTTTACAGTGTGTGCATACTGCCTGCGGTATGATAACAATATACTTGCCTTTCTATTATAGACTACTCTGGGTAATGAAGCACTCTATTAATGACATGTAGTGTTTACTTTCAGGCTACTTTCATCTTGTATTATAATTATCTCTTTTCATTATTATGGAGAGCTGTCTTTTTTTTTTTTTTTAATCTTCCTGTCATCATCAGAGGTTCTCTTCTAGTTAATTCATAAAATTTCTCATTTAAATATTCTGGCTCACTCAAAAAGCTACTAAAAAACTGAAATGGGTGTTTCAATTTAGCTTGTTTTCAGGTGCTTTAAAAAGTAGTTATTTTAAATTAATATCTCCATCTCATGACTTACCTAATACAATATAAGCCTAATGTTTGTACTGTGAATGGTTTGTGTATTTGTTTATTTTAATCTAAATGAGTGGTATTCTGTGATATACATGTATACATTTAGATTTTTAATTGATAGACCTCTATACAAAAACATTATAATGTTTAATTACTAAGGAATAGATTCTAATTCCTACTTAATTTCTGAGTACCCCTGCTAGCTATTAGAATTTAGGATGGTTCTTTTCAGTCTGACTACAAGAAGCTAGCTCAGATAAATTCTTGAAGCTCTAAGATCTGTGCTACAACCTGCTATATTATAACGCCATCTTCTTCTGGGCTGTGTGCTAGATAATACTGTTGTGCTTTAAATATGCACTTAAAGGTATTTTATGATTGAGAAAACTTCTAGGGTTATGCAGTTGTAATTAAATTAAAAACCTAATTTTTTAACTTATCCAAATCCCCATATAACAACAAATAGAGCTGCTAGATAACAGAACCAACATTTTGTTCTAAAAATTATAATAAAGTTAAGTGGAAACCCAAAATATAAGCTAAAAGTGAGCAACGAGTTAGTTACTATATAGTAGAAGAGAATGAGGAACAAAATGACTTTACTTCAGACAATAAAAACACATTAGAAGTATGCGTCTGCATTACATATCAGGTCATAGCTGTCAATTTCAAAATCTAAAGAATATTTAGAAAATTATACAAACCATAAAAGAACTGTAAATCAAATATTAAACTTAGAAGTAAGATGATAGAACACAAAAAATTGAAAATAAAAGGGAAATCTCTTCAGAAATTAGAAAGAATAAGAATCTTAAAAATGAAAATATTAAAAGAGAAGACAAAGTAAAAGACAAGACAAGAGTAAAAGAATGGCAAAGTAAAGGCAAAGAAGATCCAACATAGAGGTAACAGGAAATTCTCAAAAAAAAGAAATCAAAATAAGGGAACAAAGCAATTACTAGGGAAAAGTTAGAAAAAAGACTTTCCTGAAATAAAAAGCAAAAAGAATTTAAATGGCACATTTAAAGAGGAAACAATGTATCTAGATCAAGGAGCCAACATGGTCAGTGAAGACCCTTTGGGCTGTAGACTTCCTGTTGCATGTTCACGTGGCAGAAGGGATTCAACAATTATGTAGGATCTCTTTACTATATAAAAGCACCAGACTTATTTATAAGGGATTCACCCTTATGATCCATTTTCACCAAAAGCCCTACCTTTAGCATCACTTTTGGGTGTTGGCATTTCAACATGTGAATTTTGGGATGAGGCACAAACATTTAGATCACAACACACAGTTTTTCCAAAGTGATCACACTTGAATCTGATTATGCCTCTGGACCCAACTGCCAGTATACAGGAAATAACAAAGACAGAGAAATTAGGTGCCTGCACTATTGATATACAGTCATCAACATTCAGAGTGTAAAATACATAGGTTAAAGGTGTAACTTCTTCATCAGATATGGTGTTAAGAAAATAATCAGAAGAAGAACCTATAGTTTAAAAAGAAAAAAAGATAGAGCATTTCTAACAGATAAGAGTAAATGTTAATAGTTTAAGAATGCTCATTTGGAAGTTTTATTACTATTGGGTAATACTAGACAAAAACTAAACAAGGACACTAGAGCCCTAAATAAGAATCTAGACCTTATAGGCTTAACAGATATCTGTAGGACACTACACCCAAAATAATCCATTTATACAATTTTCTCAAATGCACATGGATCATTCTTAGGATTGATCACATATAGGCCACAAGACAAACATTAATAGGTATATTAAGATAAAATCATACCAACTATCTTCTCTTATGTCTAACTAGAAATAAGCCATGAAAAGAAACCCTCTCATTTCATGGAGATTGAAACCCACAGTACTAGCAGAAGGTATTGGATTACTGAGGATCAAAGAAGAAATTAAAAAATGCTTGAGATGAATGACAATGAGGACACAACTTTCTAGAATATCTGGGACGCAGCAAAAACAGTAATAAGAGAAATGTATAAGCAATACCAACTCACATTAAGAAACAACAAAGAAACAACCTAATCTCCCATCTCAAAGAACTAGAAAAAGAACACTAACAACCAAAAACAAAGCCAGAAGAAAGGAAACAATAAATATCAAAGCAGAAATAAATGAAATAGAAATTAAAAAAAAACCACAAAGATTAACAAAACCAAAAGTTGGTTCTTTGAAAAAATAAAAAGTACACAAGCTTCTAGCTAGGCTCACAAAGGAAAAATGGGAGAAAACACAAATAAATAGGGTCATAAACAAAAGAAGAGAAGTTCAACAGAGTTAGCAGGAATCAAAAGAATAATCAGAGGTTATTATACATTCATATGAAAACAAATTCAACAATCTGGAAGAGATGGACAAATTCTAGAACTGTATAATCATCCAAAGCTAGATAAAGAAGAAATAAAACACCTAAACAGACCAATTGCAAACACTGAAATTAAAACAGTAATCAAAACCCTCCTCCCAAACAGAAGCCCAGGACCAGGCAGCTTCACAAATGCCTGTCCTACACAAACTCAGAAAATTGAGAAAGGAGGAATACTACCAAATAAGTTTTATGTAGCATACATTACACTAATACCAAAACCAAACAAAGACACCAAAAAAAGAAAACAATAGGCCAGTCTCCCTACTGAGCACTGTTGCAAAAATCCTCAATGAAATCTTAGCCAACAGGGCTTCCCTACTAGTTAGTGCAAGGGGTTAAATTAAAGCACTATGAAGCTATCTACAGCCACTGCAACACTCATTCTATCCCCTGCCAGGGTGCTACCCACATCATGCAGCCGACCTCTCCTGTCTCTCCTACTGCTCTCCTCAGCAGTGTATTTCACTGGATCTGCCTGTTCTGCTCCTCATTCTGTCTCTGGTGAATCCTCTCACGCGCACACACCTCCCTTCACACCTCTGGCCTGTACTCCTGTTCCTGTATGCATGTATGCATGCATAAATAAATAATTCTAGCCAACAGAATCCAACAAGGCATCAAAAGGATAATATACTGTGACCAAGTAGGATTTATTCTAGAGGCACAAGGATGTTTCAATATCTGAAAAATCAATAATTTTTTAAAAAGATTTATTTATGCATACAGAACTAGGGTCCAAGCCAGAGGTGCAGGTGCAGTGAGAGGATTCCCTAGAGACAGAGTTGCGAGCTGAGCAGGGTAAGCAAATCAACAAAGTCCACTGCTTAGGGGAGCAGCTGGTGGGTCAGGAAAGGTCTGCCATACCATATGGATCACCTCTGGAGCCAAGGATTGAACTCTCACTGAAGTGGCTGCAGCTCACTTGCAGTGCTGCATCCTAACCCATTGCACCACCAGGGAGGGCCCCAATAATTTTTTTTTGTTTTTTTTTTTAAAGATTTATCTATTTATCTATTCATGCATACAAGAACCAGGGTATAGGCCAGAGGTGCAGGAAGTTGAGAAGAATCACTAGAGACAGAGTGGAGAGCAGAACAGGCAGATCGACTGAAATGCACAGCTGAGGGGAGCAGCAGGTGAGACAGGAGAGGTCTGCTGTGCCATGTGGGTCACCTCACTGGCCAGGCACTGAACTTGTGCTGCAGTGGCTGTGGATTGCTTCATAGCACTGTGTTTTAACCTCTTAAGCCACCAGGGAGACCCCAAATAAATTAATGTAACCCAACACATCAACAAAAAATAAAAACCACGTGATTTTATCAATAGCTGTTGAGAAGACATTTGACAGATTTCAATATTCATTTATGAGGAAGGTTTTCAAAATTCTCAGGATAGAAAAAACATACTTGAACATAATAAAACCCACATACAACAAACTCACAGCCCATATTATTCTTAATGGAGAAGAGCTGAAAGCCTTTCCTTTAAGATTAGAAATAAGACAAGAATGTCTACTCTCATCACTGCTTTTCAATATTATATTGGGAGTCTTAGCCAGAACAATAAGCAAGAAAAATACATATAAGGATATGGAAATAGGGAAAGAAATAAATAGAGATAGAAGTAAAATCAGCACTATTTGCAGATGATATCATAATATACGTAGAAAACCCTAAAAACTCCACAGAAAAGCTAATTAAAATAATAAACCAGTTTAGTAAAGTAACAGGATACACAAAAATCAGTAACCTTCCTATATGCAATCAGTCTGAAGAAGAAATTAACAGAGTCATCCCATTTAAAATCGAAACAAACAAAAAAATCAAATATCTGGAAATAAACCTAACCAAGGAGGTCAGTGTCCTGTACAATAAAAATTATAAAGCATTGTGGGCCCTCCCTGGTGGCACAGTGGGTTAAAGCACAGCACTGAGAATCTAAAGCCACTTCCGGCATGAGTTCGATTCCCACCTGCCCCGGAGGTGACCACATGGTGTGGCAGACCTCTCCTGACCCGCCCGCTGCTCCCCTCAGCAGTGTACTTCCTCTATCTGCCTGTTCTGTTCCCCACTCTGTCTCTGGTGAAGCCTCTCACCAGCCCTGAGCCTCTGGCCTGTACCCCAGTTCTGTATGCACAAATAAATAAATCTTTAAAAAAAAATTATAAAGCATTGTTAAAAGAAGTAGAAGACACAAAGAAATGGAAAGACATCCCCTGCTCATACATTGAATTAACATTATTAAAATGACCATCCTACCAAAAGCAATTTACAGATTCAGTGCAATCCTGATAAAATCTCAATGACATTCTTTAAAGAAATATAACAAATACTGATGAAATTCATATGGAGCCACAAAAACTTAGAATAGTCAAAGCTCTCCTGACTAAAAAGATGAAGAATGGAGGTATCACACTCCCAGACTTAAAATTACACTACAAAGCCATAATAATTAAAATAGTATGGTACAAAAACAAAAGAGGCACATAGGCCAATGAAATCTAATAGAAAACCCAGAAATAAAGCAACCCAACTAATCTTTGACAAAGGAGCAAAAAATACATAATGGAACAAGGACAGTTTTTTTTCAATAAATGGTGCTGGGAAAATTGAACCACTAGATGCAAAAAAATGAAACTAGACTCACACTATGAACAAAATAGATAAAAGAATTGAACATAAGACCTGAAACCATAAAATATATAAGAAAATATAAGCAAAATTCTACATGATACATCTTAGTATAGATTTATCTCTCAAAGCAAAGAAAATGAAGGAAAAGACAAACAGCTTTGATTACATTAAACTAAAAGTTTTCTATACAAGCAAAAAAGTACATTAATCAAAAACAGTCATCTTACTGATTGTGAGAAAATGTTTGTACTCCATACAACTGATAAGGGACCAATCATAAAGATCTACAAAGAGCTCACATGATTCAACAAAAACAAATTAAACAATCCAGTCACTAAATGGGCAGAAGAGCTAAACAGATACTTTTCCAAAGAGGAAATGCAAATGCCCAACAGGCATATGAAAAAATATTCTATATCATTTATAATCAAGGAAATGCAAATCAAAACCACAGTGAGATACCACCTTACATGAGTGAGAATGGCATATTAAAAAACCAAAACAAACAAACAAAAAAACTAGCAACAACAAATATTGGTGAGGATGTGGGAAAAAATGGGACTCTTTTACACTGCTGGTGGGAATGCAAACTGATCCAGCCATTATAGAAAGTGTGCGGAGGTTCTTCAAACTACTAAAAATAGAACTTCCATATGACCCAGCAATTCCACTCTTAGGGATGTCCCCAAAAGATGCAAAGACATTAATTCAAAATTATACCTGACCCTTATGTTTAATGCAGCACTATTTACAAGATTTTGAAACAACCCAAATGCCCAAAAATAGATTACTGGATCAAGAAGATGTGGTATATATGCACAATAGAATAGTATTCAGCAATCAAAAAAGATAACTCATGCCATTCATAGCAACTTGAGTGGAGTTGGTTGTAGGGATTATGTTCAGTGAGATAAGTCAAAAGGAAAAAGAAATATATGGTTTTACTGACAAGAGCAATGTAGGTGAACTAAATATAGGATCAGGAAAAAATAATAAAAAAATTAACAGGCAACTATAAATCAGAGACATTCTTCAGGGGATGAGGGAGAGGGATCAAAACAGGGTTGGGAAGTGCACAAGGAGCTATGGTGATGGTGTACGGGTGAAGATAGTGGGAACTTTAAGGGGGTAACACTTGAGAGGAGAAAGCAAATATTGTACAAAATGAATAATGATGTAAAATGTATAAATGATTTAATTAAAAAAAACAATTGGGTGATACTATTATTAAAAAAAAAAAAAAGAATTGCTTTAATAACCAGAATAGTGGTTACTTTGCGGGGAGGGAAGAAATTATCAGTGGAATGGATATACAGAAGGGCTTCTGGGTTGTAGTTGGCAGAATTCTGTACACACCGGTCTATACACATACATAAATATACTATAAAATGGTGTATGTCTGAGGGGAAGGATTGGGGAAAAAAACAGGAGTCAAAAGGAAACTGAATTTCTTCTCACCTCTGGATTTTGAAAGTTTCTATTTGGCACCTCAAATAAGGCAAGAGCAATCAGAAAGAATTCATTCCTGCTGAACCTGTTTTCTTTCCTTTTAGTTTATCTACTACTGAGCTGCATAATGACCTGGGAATTCTTTTTGGGCAAAGGGAAATTTAGACCCTGCACCTGCTAGAAAGTTAGTTATTTTAGGGTCTATAGTTTCTGGGACAGAACAAGGTACTCTGGGCTCTTCCTTGTTCCAACCACAAAAATATAAGTCTCATGAGAGCATGAAAGTGTTCACAGCTACAACTCCAGCGTAAAAAACAGCACATAGTTGGTCTCCAACCAATATTGTTGATTGAATAAATGGAATGATTAAAGAATTAATCAATGAGATCAATGCTAGCATCTCACTTGCTTTCTCCTAATTCTGTCCTTAAGTCAGGCTGCAGACACTAATGAATGTCTATTATCCTAAGAACAGGCTTTGCTGAATTTAATAGAGAAGTGGGGTCACACAGGATGTTTGGAAGACACTGGTGTCTTGAAAGCAAACAGCACAAGTTTTCGAAAGCTTTCTTTGTATTTCCTATTGCCTTTAAGCAAAATGAAGAAAACAAAATAAACTGCAAAAGACAAACATTTATATTGAAAAACAAGACAGAAAAAGACCGAAATGTATGCTTAATATTGAGTTACTAAAAGAAAACCCTCTGGAACCACCCAGGCCAAGAAATAGAATTCTGCCAACTACAACCCAGAAGCCCCTCTGTATATCCATTCCAATGATAATTTCTTCCCTCTCCGCAAAGTAACCACTATTCTGGTTATTAAAGCAATCCTTTTTTTTTTTTTAACAATAATATCACCCAATTGTTTTTTTTTAATTAATCCACTTATACATTTTACATCATTATTCATTTTATACAATATTTGCTTTCTCCTCTCAATATATACTTATGTATGTGTATTGACCGGTATAGATATACATCTGTGTATATCTATATACATGTGTGCATCTGTGCGGGTGCATTAGGTTTGTCTCCCTTTTCTGCTCTCCCCTCCCCCATTCATAGTGTTTTTAGAGACTTTTTTCTAGAGGTAGTCACCCTACTGCCCTTTGCCCTCTAGAGTGATTTCTCAAAGGCAGGATAGTGCCAAAGTAATAAACCTTTGCCTTTGTGATTCTCTTTTTGATGTTGGAGTTTTCTCAGCACCTGCTCTTTTTATCTAAGCAATTGCCAAGCTTTATGGAAGCCTGGGAATTTGACAACTTCTTAACCATTGTTATTTATATCAATAATAGTGTTGAAGTGGCAAATTTTCTAGTACTGTGACAACAGAAATACTAATTTTCTAAATATATATTTTCCTGGTTTTTATTTGTTTGGACAAAATAGACTCTGACAGGAAGGAAAACTAATAAGATGAAAACATTTGCCCTAGATTTGAAATGCATAACTATAGAAAGGGTAAAAATCTACCCTTAAAAAATAATGATAGTGCAAGTTGATCTAGTATTGTATATAATGTTACTGATCAACTAATTTATAGATACATAAACAGTACTTTTGAACAGGAAAAATACTGAAAAAGTCATAGAGTACCCCCCAGTAAATAGAACATAAAATCACTCCTGCATCTCTATACTCCTACATGCCAACATAGAGTAAGCATTGATAATACTTGTCAAGTGAGTGACTTTAATTCACTTCTTTTATCTACCTCTCTCAAACCCCTAATACTCATATAGTGGTTTATCTGTGAAGACAAGGAGACATGTTATGACTATAAATAATAATTGACTTAAATCATAAATCATTTTAATCCAAATTCAGTACAGCCAAAACTTACTGCTTTAAGCCTTGACTCATGTAAATAATTATTTTATTCACCCACTCTTTGTGCATTTGAGTAATCCGATTACAGACAGATGGGAAGATAAAAGTTTCCCAAAAAGGAATCAGGAGTGTTTTTCATTGGAAGTACATAAGCATCCTAATTACTTTCAAGGTTTGCTCTAGATGATCATCCATTCCTGATGCCCAAAGAATTGCTGTTAAAGAAGCTACTGATCTAAGGTGGGCCATGTATCCTTGAAAGAAGATGATGTAAGCATAGGTTTAAAATTAAAACACGGGCTTTCGTGTAGGGTGATTGTTTTTATTTGTCCATGTAGAAAAGGCACATGGGAAGCAGATGGCTGTCATTCAGTACAGAATGGTTCCAGATGAATGTACTGTTCCCAAGTCGGGCGCAGAGGAAACTCAAACCAAATTGACTGTGGACAATTGGCGAATCTTCTGGGCAACCTGGGGTGTCTTTCTTGTTTGTACTCTGACCTAAACTGTTTGCTATAGTATCTTCAACTGTAGAGTCTTTAGTTTTCTTCACAGACTTTTTTTTTTTTAAAGATTTATTTATTTATTCGTACAGAACTGGGGTACAGGCCAGAGATGCGGAGGGTGAGAGGATTCACCAGAGACAGAGTGGGGAGCAGAACAGGCAGATGGACGAAGTACACTGCTGAGAGGAGCAGTGGGCGGGTCAGGAGAGGTCTGCCTGGCCATGTGGTCGCCTCCGGGGCAGGTGGGAATCGAACTCATGCGGAGGTGGCTTTAGTTTCTCAGTGCAGTGCTTTAACCTGCTGCACCACCAGGGAGGGCCTCTTCACAGACTTTTGAAATGATTTGAAGTCCTCAAGGACTGAAGGATTTTAGTCAGACAAGTATAGTTCATGTTTCCTTTCCATCCCCAAAATGACACAGTAAATATTGAAATTACTTAGGTTTCCTCTTTATTCACAAAGTGGAATATCAGGAACTCAAAGGACCTGTAGAGCCTTAGACTGAGTTAAATAGTCTTATTAAAGCAGTATATCACAGAGTAGGATAGGGTATATTGGTGAGGTAGCTATTTGAGTATTTCTACACCTTAAAAATACAAATAGCTTGTAACCCTTGAAGTATAGAACAATTAATTCTATGTTAATATCTTACTACTGACCTGTGAATTAAAGGTATAATTCTCTCATACAACATATTTGAAATACTCAGCTTGCCTATTTTTAGAGCTCACAAAGCTAGAATACTTTCTTAAAAGATGTATAAGTACAGTTTGGGTGTGGGTACATAGACATTCAAGTGCTCCCAGAGCAAGTGAAGATGTCCAACCAAGGCCTCCTGGCACTTCCTGCCAATGCATGATCAACCAGGCCCAAGGCTTACTGAACAGGCACTACAGCAGCTACAGAGGCACTCAGTCACAAAGAAAGATGCTTCCTAGGGCTCCCAACACATCCTCGGTCAAGATCCATTTGCTTCCTCATGAGTTGCTGAATGATAGGAATCATGTCCCGGGAATGTACAATTTGATAAAAAAGGAGAAGAGTCAAACAATATACACTGGAAGGAACTTTATGCCTCAGTTTTGAACTGTCATAAGAAACCACAAGCTGAGCACTCTCCTTATTTCCCCATAATCTGATGGCATCCCCAGCTCCTGTCAAAGTTGATGTCTCTCAAAGATTTTCAATGATCTTATATTGGTGCATTAGTTTGCTAGGGCTGCCACAACAGAAGACTCAGACTGGGTGGCTTAAACAATAGACACTTATTTTCTGTGAGTCATTGCAGAGCTGTTATCTACCTCACGAATTCTGCACTAGGGCTAAGATAATAGCTTTGTGGTTGAGGAGAAAGGACAGCAGGGGGCAAAAATGTAGATTTTAGGAAGGTACCAAAGACATACCATACCTACTTGGGCATTATACCAAGAGCCCCTTATAACTGGTTTTTGGTGTCTCTAGACAACATTTCCAGGTGAAGTATGTAAAAGTCCCTTCTCTGAAAATGCAAATTTGGATATTGATGTCAAAAGGTTTGTGAATCAGGAGAATCCAACCTGGCATAATTCAAAACGTAGTATTTTGCAAATTATACCAGAGGCTCACCACAACCTGATATCACACATAAGGACCAGTCTTGGCAGGGTGGTTTGCTAAACCACCTGGTAATCAAAATTACTAAGTTATTTTTTATAGTAGAATAGAGACTGCATACAGAGTCAACTCTTCTTCTCATTCACCCACCCACCTACCTCATACTTGTCCCAATTCCCCTTTGGTTCATTTCTCAGAGCTGACAGTGAGCACATGGGCCATTAGGCAGGATTCCTAGGAAGTCTGCCCTTTGCCCAAAGTCAGCTTTGTAAGATGTAATGTCTTACTGTTGATGTGCTCAATGCATTCAATAAGAAAAGGTGGATTTTAAGTTAAAGAAGGTAGCTAATGACACTAAATTGTTTAGAGAAAAGAAAAACAAACCTCAAACAAAAAAAGCTCACTAAAGAATCTTGAAAAACTCCAGATGGACTTGAACATGTTGAAGGAGGCAGTGGGCAGCAAGATGACACATTAGGCCTGAGTTGAGTATCCATAATTAACAAAAGGGAGTAACAAATTCTCAGATAAGTTCATTTTGCTGAAAGATAGAAATAACTCTAGAATGTGTCCATAGGATTTTGAAGAACTGTTTATGAGTATGGAACAGTTCTAAGAATAAAATGAGCATAATGGACTTGCTCTGTCCAAAACAGCTGGATCTTCTATTCTTATTCTACCACATGGAGGTGGTTGTGAGTCCCCTGATAGTCCTTGATGTGACACTCCCCCTGCACATACCCATTCCACCCTTAATGACACTATTGTGTTCTTATTGCATTATATGCAATGGTGGTCATCAGAGTTTATAATCAGGTATTTATTTGTGTGATCATTTTATTGACTGAATCTTACTGCAAACTTCAAAAGCAAGGAATGATGGCTGTTTTTGTTTAGAATTGTAGCCCTAATACTTACCTAATACAGTAGTACTGATAAAAAATTTTTGTAATAAATGAGACTGAGAACATATTTTATTTTCTCTGCTTGGGATATCTTTTTTCTGGTTTGTGGTCTCATATTTATGTTTTTCAAAGCCCATGTTGCTTCTTCACTCGTAAATATGGCTTTTATAGAGGAAATCACAGCCTCCTTTCTGCTATATCTTCTAAGCATCTGGATTTCTGTACTCATAACCGTCCTGCATTTGTTCTGTATATAGCTTTCTGAACACAGTTAGCTCCTTAATTTTAGGATCTGGGTCTTTATCCCTCTTAAATTTACATGGGTTACTTCCATGACCTATCACATCATCTAGTCTACTGGAACAAAGTCTTCTGGAACTTTCTTTTGTTGTAATTCTGGAAAAGCCCTTTGTCTCATTCCTATCTTGGATTTCCTGTTCCTCAATCTACTGTGTTCTTTCGTGGTTTATTTCCTCATTTGATGGAACATATATCATATTGCAGTATTTAAAGAAAGCATATATGAAAAGAAGATCTTTTTTGAGGTTTTCAGATGTATGAAAATGTGTGTATTCTCTCCTCACATATAGTCATTGGTTTGTTTGCTTGGGTAGATATAGAATTCCAGGCTAATGGGTTTGGTCATATGAAATTTTTCACAGAGAAGTATGTAGGAACACTTTTAGGCCCTCCCTGGTGGCACAGTAGGTTAGGAAGCAGCACTGCAAGCTGGCCACAGCCACTTGTGGATTCCGGGTCCCGGAGGTGATCTACGGAGGTGATCCACGTGGTGCAGCAGACCTCTCCTGTCTTCCTCACTGCTCCCCTCAGCAGTGTATTTTGTCAACCTGTCTGTTCTGCTCCCCACGCTGTCTCTGGTGAATCCTTTCTCACTGCCTCTACAGCTCTGGTCTGTACCCCAGTTCTGTAAGCACTATTAGTTAATTGAAATCTGAGCTAATGAAAAGATAAGTACTTACCACTTCAAGAGAACCTAAAAGATGAATGAGAAACAAATGTAGTCACATACAATTATTGATTTATCAGCAAATAGTGCATGCAGTCATGTTAATTAGCATTGAATATAAGTTTAACAACAAAAAAATATGATATGGAAGGATGGGGGAGGGGAAGGGCAAGAGTAAAATCTCTATAATCATCTTGTCTTCAATAAAAGAAAATCAATAGATAATGTATAACTTGATTAACAGAGAGAAAATCAGATGCCCAGAAACAAAGAGACAAATATAAACCTCTATAAAAGCTAGAGATTGATTGCCTCTGAATAATTGGATGGTGGGTTGGGACAGGGCTGTGTGCAGTAACATGGCTATATTTTGTTATAAGTCTTTGGCACTATTTAACCTTTTGAATAATGTGTGTGTGTGTGCACGCATGTACACATGTGTATATATATTATATATATATATATATTACTTTGGTTATATATATTACTTTGGTAAGTAAAAATGAGTTTAAAATATACTATATTGAGGGGCTCTTAAGTTATTGACCTGCTCAGTTACCCACATGTGTCATTATAGCTTTGTTCTTATGTTTGAAGGAGTGAAAATGTGGTTAGAAGGGTTAAGGATAGGTTATGAACTGCCTTGTTCAAAACTCCAGAGTTTGGATTTCATTACACAGGGAATGAGGTCACTTGAACAATCTTAAACTGTGGAGAAATAGGGTAAGACATGCTTTTTGCCATTAGTTACCTAGAATGGGGAGACATAAGAAGGCCTTCCCCACCACAAATTTTATTTTTAAAAATGTCAAATGTTTTATTAGCTACTAGCTTGAAATTTTTATTTAGTTTAGTAGTTATCTACTATGTTATTAAATCATTATAAGTTAAATTTACTATAAACATTTTTAAAAAAATTAAATTATATAGTGAACATCCAATAACACCTAGATTCACAATAACTTTTTACCATATTTCCAGTCTCATAAAATAAATCAGCTATTCTAACCATTCATCAATCTATTTGATATATACATACATTTTTAAGACTTATTTACTTATGCATACAGAACTGGGGTACAGGCCAGAGGTGCTATACAGGCCAGAGGGGCGGTGAGAGGCTTTACCAGAGACAGAATGGGGAGCAGAACAGGTTGACAGACGAAGTACGCTGCTGAGAGAAGTAGCAGGCAGGTCAGGAAAGGTCTGCCGCGCCATGTGGGTCACCTTCAGGGCCAGGATCAAACTCATGCTAAAGTGGCTTTAGCTTCTCAGTGCTGTGCTTTAACCCACTGCACTATCAGAAAGAGCCCCATCTGATATTTTTAATACATTCATAGACATGAGTATACTTCATCTCTAAAAACTTAAGCATTCACAATATTTATTAGAGTTCCATATTTTTTTTTACTTTTTATGGGGTAAAATCTGCACACCTGAGTTTTGACAAACGTATGATCCATCTCTTTTCAATATGTAGAACCTTATCATCACCCAGAACATTACCTCTGTATTCTGCTACTTTTTAATTTCTTTGCAATTGTAAAATCCCAATAGGTCTGTGAGCCAGCACCAAAACCCTTGCATGAATGTAAAGAGGAGTAAAAGTGGGATATGAGGATGAATCTGTCAAAATAGCTCCCTCCTTGTGGCAGCTTCCAGGAAAACCAGAGACTCTGACAGAGTATGAGACATTCACCTTGGTTAATATGTTGGTTACTGTGGTGAATATATGCTAAAGATTTAAAATCTTCTGGTTGGCCTACATTTAGATGACCTCTAAGATCTCTTCTAGTTCTGATGGTACTCTCTGTTTTTCTGACTTGGAAATCTGAATTTGTTTTCAGTGAATTTCACAAGCACTCCCTAAGTATATAACTGTGACAGGTCCTGAAAGGCTCATAGTATATTCTCAGCGCTAATGCCACCTCTTGATTGGCAGAGTTAACAGAATTTTCTTTTGATTTGGGCTTTACTTAAATCTGTCTGACTTTGTAATGCAGGAGTTGGTAAGCTAAAGGATTCTGAAACATATCATCCTTGACATGATGATGGCATCTCTTACCCATCTTCCATAAAAATTACATAGTGAACAATTGTCCTTACCAAAGATGGACATTTGTAAGATTTCTAGCTAGAGTTAGAATTTCAAGCACAAAAGTTAGTATGAAATTAAATGATCTCAAGACCTATATTCTCAGGTCCTTACCTAGAGAAAACTTTAATTAAGCACTCAATAAAAACTATTGGTAAATTTAGTCAGAACTCTTTAGGACATCTACAAAACTACAGATTACTTTTTAGAATAGTGATGATGCAGAAGTGCCTTGCCCAGCATAAAAGATCCAGTCAAACAGTAGGTCCTGAACTACTAAATACACTCCTTGGTCCTGGCCTAAACCATCTGGGGGACTCAGGATGACTATGAAATGATTCAAAGGAGAGACACAGTTCACACTACCAGACAGCACTCTTTCTTGAGGGTAGGTTTGTTTCCTAGCTACAGACATCACCTTTTTTTTTTTTTTTACAATATTCTTTACACTTGCACTTTCTTCCTTAGTGCCAATCACACTGCCAGACTGTGAATAACCATTTGCCCAGTTCACTACTACATCCTAAGTCAGTGCCTGGCATAGAGCAGAGCCCCATAGGTGTTGAATAAAGAGTAGAAGTGATAAAAAGACATTTCTATTAGATTAAACAATTTAAAAGTGCAAGTTGTGTCAGGTTAGGTTTTCCTTTTCCTTTATGACATAGTATACCATTCTCTAAGAACTTCTTTTGATCTTTGAAAGCAACTTCATCCACACAAAGACTGGTTCCACTTCTGTGCCTTGACCCTGTTACATCTGAAGTATCTGTCTTGCTATTTACCCCACTTTCCCATTTTCTTGCCTGTGTCTCCCGCTAGACAGAGTAGTTCTTGAACACAAAAGCCCTGCTATCTCAGCATCCTAGAGTGAAGTCAGGATGTTTGAATAAATAAGTTTCCTTTTCCTGAAGTTATTAAGGCTGAACCAGTTCATTAAATATGCTGGAGATAGGATTAACTAGAAGCAAGATTTTATAGTATTTTGATAAGATTTCCTTCAGTATATATTTGTTGAAACTTGTTAAAGTTAATCCATTGCAATTAGTGTTCCCAAAGGTTTCTAGAAGCTCATTTCCAATTGTGAGTAAACTCTGTCATCTTCTGACATCTAAGCTCTATTTCACAGGGAAATGAGAGAGATTCTTACTGATAGTATGTTGAGCAATGGTGGTAAATCCCACTGAGAATATTATTTTCTTATTCTCTTTGGTAGAGGAAAATTAACAAACTCAGAGATCTCTAAAATGAAACATGAAAGCTAATAGTGTAAATAGTCTAGAACAGTACTAGAAAATGGTAATTAACCAGAGGGGTAATTATATAATTGGAAAAGTAGATGCTTAAGTTACTTAGGAATATTTAAAACAAATACGTTATGCTAATGCATATAGAATTTGGTGCTACTGAAAGCCAAGGAATAAGAAATTAATAATTTTTTTTAATGAATACTCTTCACCACCACCCCAAATTTGCTGTTATTTTGAAAAGAGGCCCATTCCCCAGTCACCTACCCTTTTGCCTCATCACCCCTATCATCTTATCACCCTTGTAACCTAGCTCTGTTCTTAGGAAGCTTTTGTGTGGATCATTTCCCCATATCACAGACAATTCTAAAAATATTTCCCAAAACTTATATGTAGGCTAATGAAAGGAAAGCTATGATTTAAACATTTAAATTTCACAATTAACTGTGATGCTGTACAGGTCAGTAAATCTCATCTGGCTTCACACCTATGAAATGAAACTAATAGACAAGAAATCTTTAAGGGCCCTGCTTGCTCTAAATAGTTTTAATTCTAAAATCTTGGATGGTCAAAAATCCTGTCCTTTTAGTTTGAAATATCTTCTATTATATATATATTTTTAATCTCAAATGTATTCATTCCATGAGGTTTTGTGTAGTCTATGTTTAAATAAGTGTTTCTTAAATATAGTTAGACATAACAGGTCATTTGAGGTCATGCTGGCTGAATTTCAAGGAAACAGTAATCCACCAAGTGGATAATTCACATATGGTCAAGAATTGGAAGACTATAAAATGTCTTTAATAGGCCTCAAAGTCAAAGCAATTCTTAGTCTGCTTTCAAGGTGATTTCAATAATACTGAGTAAATCTATGAAAAATATATTACTTGCTACCTATTGTCCCTCTACCAGAAAATTAGAAATTTGTGTGCCTGCATTTGTTGAGAGCTGTGACTTATTAATCACTTTCCCTCTTACCCACCACTACCTCCAAATGTTTCTTTCCTAAAAGCACACACACAAATGTCTCTGGGTTAAATGTAAACACAAAAAGACTGCTTCAGAAATAAATGTATTAAGTGTATACTCAATGATACTGAAATACTATAAATTTTCCATGTATCACTCACTTTTGCTCCCTCACTATCAAATTCACATCGCAAGCAATGTAATAAGAGACAAAATTCAAAACTTTCATATTCTCTCACAGTGTCACCATGATTGAAAGGTAATATAATCTGTTATTGTTATGAGCCAGAAGATATTTAATGGGTTCCCAGTCTGTTGAGAATCATTTCAAGATGCTGAGTCAAGAGAGGGAAACCTGCAATCACCCAGTTGTTTCTGACATACCTCTTAATTAATGTCACCAGACGTTTCTTAGAAGAGTCAGCCTCTACCTGCCAGTCATGTTGATTACAAAAAAAAGTAAAAATATTAGTTTATTAATGTTAATTTATTGGTTAATACCTATCCATTCTATGTTCTGGATAAACTTTAGAAACAAAGCTAAAATACTTCCCTTGTTTTGCTGTGTATGTTTTGATGTGTCAGAAGATTTTAGCACATTTTCCATTAAGCTTAAGCTCCTTAATATTCACTTTTGTAGCATTTAATATACAGGATAAATACAAATAAAGTAAATTCCTTTAATGGTTCTAAAATAAGGCTGTCAGTTTCTCTATGTTAAAAGTTGACATAATATCAGTTAAAATTCAACTGCAGGAAACAAACTGTTCTGCCTATTTTTTCCTCCAAAGGATATACCCATATATACAATTGTATAGATTCCTCGCTACAAGATTTATTACTATTACAAAACTGCTGTCTTAATAAGCTTTCCAGAAAAGGAAAACATCATTTGCTTGGAGAAATCTTCATTTTTATCCACCAATGGCATATGTCTTTAGTTAATCTATACTTAAAAAGTCAAGAAAATTTCCTTTGATTCTATTTTTAGCTTGTGTTCAACTGAGATCATGAACCTTTTCCTTAAGGGGAAAGACTACTATTCTAGCAGAAAAACATTTAATACAGGGGTTCTGGTAATCTGACTTAATTTGTAGGGGTCAGAGGCATTTTCAGCAACTTCCCTTTTTCATTCAGTAGAATATCTTGGATATCAATCTTTATGAAAACATAATGAATTTTAACACGCCCTTTCTTTCTCAATGACTGTGATGCATCCTATTGTATGGATGTACATCATTTATCTTACAATACCTGTCTTAGAACATTTAGGCAGTATATAGTCCTTTGCTATCATAATACTGCAGTGAATGGCATTGTAATTATATAATTTCACATGTGTACAATTATATCCATAGTACCCTAAAAGAAGAATTATTCACTCAATGGGCATGTTGTTTGTAAATTTTTTATTTATGTATCTATTTACATTAGTGTTTATTTTAAAACAATGTTTACTTTTCCCATCCCCCACTTTGCCCACCATCATTACCATAGTCTCCCACATTTCTCCCTCCTTCCAATTCCTGTCGTTTGTGATTTTTTTTTAAAGGTTTATTTATTTACTCATACAGAACTGGGGTACAAGCTATAGATGCGGTGGGTGAGAGGCTTCACCAGAGACAAAGTGGGAAGCAGAACAGGCAGATCGAGGAAGTACACTGCTGAGGGGAGCAGCGGGCTAGCCAGGAGAGGTCTGCCACACCATGTGGTCACCTCCGGAGCAGGCGGGGATCTAACCCATGCGGAAGTGGCCCAAGCCTCCCAGTGCAGTGCTGTAACCCGCTGCGCCACCAGGGAGGGCCCCGTTTGTGGTTTTTTTAAAGAAAAAAATATTTTATCATGTTCATTTCCTCTGGATAACTAATACATGCACAAGGTATAAAGACAAAAAGGAGGAAACAGGTAAATAGTGGGAAGTAGATTTCCTTCATATCCTCTTCATAATCCACCCCGAGATGTTTTGTGTATATAGAAACACATATATGCATCCATACACATATATACCCACACACAGCACATAAACATATAAATTAATATTTAGAATTTCTCTTCATTGTGCAGATTTTAATTTTCTGCATTAGTATGAAAGAACAGGAGGTTTTGCCAAGCCATAGAGAGATCTCATATACTCTTGTATTGGAGACATCCAATTATTGTCTTATTTCTAATTTTATATTGATTACACTTGTATGGAGTTTTACTGTATCTGTGTAGTTACTCTTCATGCAAGGACTGCAATTAGGTACAGGAGTCCTTGACCTCAGATTTTCCAGCAAGATCTATGTTTTGTGTGGAGCTGTCATTTTAGGGTCCATCTTCTCCATAAACTGACTGGTTCCCTTTGTCTCTGTTGAATCTCCTGTTTTTGTGGTCCATAGATCCTTTCTTGGTTTATTACCTTCATCTGATGGAACATTTTCTTAAGCAGTTTTCTGAAAAAGGATATATACTAAGTACATTTCTTGAGATCTTGGATGTCTGAAAATGTTTTTACTCTACCTACTTGCATGACAAGGAATGAATATAGAATTTTAGATGAGGGCTATTTTGCCTTCAGAGTTTTGAAGGATTTGTTTCATCAATTTCCAGTTTCAAGAGGTGCTGTTGAGAAATTTGAAACCCTTCTGATTCTTCCTATGTGACCAGTTTGGGAATTTTGTAGAATTTCCTCTTTGTTCCCTGTGAAATTTCATAATGATATGCCTTTGTGTGATCTAATTTTCTTGAGTATCCAAAAAGTACTTTCATTCTGGAATCCCTGGACTCCTCTTGAGTTATTCATTGCTGCTTTCTTCCCCTCTGTTATTTAGATGTTGTATAACCTTACTGCACTTCAGATAATTTCTTTCTATTTTCCTTATTTTGGTCTCTTTGCTAATTTTTCTGGGAAATTTTACTAACTTCATGTTAGAAAATTTCTACTGAGTTTTTTCATTGCTATTTTCATGTTTTTAATTTCTGAGAGCTCTTTTTTTTTTTTTCCTCACCTATCTTTCATAATGTTCACTGCAGAATTCTCTCATCTCCCTAGTGACATTAATGGTTTTAAAAATATATGTACTTCTGGGCCCTCCCTGGTGGTGCAGTGGGCTAAATAAAGCACAGCACTGAGAATCTAAAGCCGCTTCCGCATGAGTTCGATTCCCGCCTGCCCCGGAGGTGACCGGAGGCAGACCTCTCCTGACCCGCCCGCTGCTCCCCTCAGCAGTGTACTTCGTCGATCTGCCTGTTCTGCTCCCCACTCTGTTCCTGGTGAATCCTCTCACCCTCCGCATCTCTGGCCTGTACCCCAGTTATGTATGAATAAATAAATTTTTTTTGAATAAATAAATTTTTAAAAATTTGAAAAAAAAAATATATGTACTTCTAATTTTTCCTAAGAAATTTTCCTAACTTCTCTAAGTTGCTTTTTTCTATTTGTTTATTTTAGCCTTTATTTTCCATGGGCCTTCTATGTTTGGGTCTTCCATCAGATACCTGTAAATCTTTAGTTATCTGCTCTTGTTTTAAAGTGAGGAACTAATTTTTTGGGGTGTTGGAAATGTTATACCTCCTGATGTGCATTGCTAAAAGTGTTCAAACTGTGCATTTAAGAACTGTACATTTAACCACTGTACATAAATTATACCTCAAAAAATATCTATTAAAAATAAAAACACTTATGTCTGAGCAAGTATATGGGGCTTACCTTTGGGAAATAACGGTAGACAATTTGCTGGTATAGGACCCAGCCCTCAATGGAGCCTGCCACTCCACAGTGCTGTCACCCTCTTCTACCTACAAAGGGAATAAATTCTCAGACTCTGTTAGAAGAAAGGGAAGTTACATAGCAATGTGGAATGGGAAAAAAGTTCTAACTTGTCTGCTATTCAGAAATCTTTCACCCAATCTTCCTTATTTTAGCATTATTCTCCTTGACCTCAATGCCAGTATTACCTGATTTAACAAGTTCTTAAATCTTTTGAAGATCCTGTCATGTATATTGGTTTGTTTCTCTTGCTTTCTTGTAGTAACAATAATATTATTCTTACCAGCCTCAGTGGTTTGTCTTTTTAAAGAATAAATTGTTGTACTTTTTGTAGGACTTCAAGAGGAAGCAAATTTGAGTGTGCGTTTTCCATTTCCCTATCTGAACTTACAAGTTAGGCAATCAGAAATGTACTTTTTAACTCTCTAACTTCCACATTAAAGGAAGGCCCCTCTATAAGACGTTTGGAATAGGTGCTAAAAGTGACTCACATGTCATCACAGTTCACCCCTTCAACCACTCAACATCTAAATAAAATATACGCTCTACCTGTACCTTAATTTCCAAACTCAGTAGCATTTTGAACATGCTTTTACCTAATAGAACACAATGATCTTTTAAACAAATGAAAACAATGCTTAGCGTCTTTGTGAAAGAGAAAATTTTTAAAGTTTCCCTCCTTGGACCCTTCTCAGGGTAATACTCATTCTTTTAGTTCAGTAACAGTCTCTCTGGATATATTATGCCCTGCATACTAAATTATATCTCATTATATGAAGGAGTAAGAAAATCTTGGGAAGAGGAGGTGAAGTGGGTATTAGTTATTATTTATGATATGCGTATGAGAGCAAAAAAATATGGGTGACTGCTATCATGTTTTGACAACTGGTCATGAGACCACAGTTGGTATTTATAACTTCCTTCCTTTATACCAACAATTCACCTATTTAGGGTTCATTCTATCTATTCATTCATTTAGTAGCAGGACTATACATTTTGAACTGGCAACAAGAAAATGTTAAATGGTTTTTTCCTTAGCCTTTGTTATTTTCAAAATATTTATCCCTAGCCTTTTGGCATTATAGTGATAGTTTCACTATCATTGATCCTTACAAAAAAAGAAAGGCAAACAGTGCCCTCATGTTGCACTTTTCTATGTAGATGAGAATCCAGATGAAAATTATAGCTGAACACTTTTAGAAAGTTAAAGAAAATGGGCTCATTTACTGATGGAAATAAGATGCACATGACTTAAATTGAAAGCAAGCAAGTGGTAAAGTCATCCAAGTTGTGAAACCTTGACCCAGAGATAGTTAGCAGGGGTAATTAAAAGCAGAATTAGGGAAGTCCTCATAAAGCAGTTTTGGAAGTTAATAAAATTTGTTTTGATATCTTCCTTCCTTCCTCATCAGCCTCAGCTTTCCATTTTTTCTCTGGCCTCTATTACATTTGTATAAACTCTGCTGATATGTAACTATTTCTAATATAGAAATATCTGGTGAAAGATTGGTACAATCCCTTCAAGAGGTATTTGCATTTCCATAGAGAATTCATTAAAAATGAAAAAATATATAAATTAAATAATAGAACTTTACTGATAGAATAGAAAATGTTGGTATTAATCTGCCCCTCCCCAACCTGAGTTTGAGTAGAAATTTCCACTGACCTGTGAAACCATTACACTGAACTGGCCTAATATAGATTATAATTAGTGATGCGCTGTTTTCTGACACCTCCTCCACATTCAGACCCTATTGTCATATGAGTTCAAAGTTGGCTTTTTCAATTTATGTTTCTATTATCAAATCCAAAATGTGTGGAGAATGGTTAGTTTGGATAATATGGACTTACTTTATCACATAGGTTTTATCTCAGACTATCCAACTACCTTCCCAATTCATAACTGGTTTGACTCAGAGTCACTTGTAATATTCCTTCACCTGGCACACTTCTTGGTGCTGTTTTTACATTGGAAAACTTTACAGCAAGATTGACTTGAGAAATTGATGCATATTAGGTATGAAAATACTTGCACTAACACTGGGAAATTTCCAGTGAGGCACAGACAATTACTAAGTAGTTCCTTAGACTCTAGGGCCTAGAAAAGGGAGTAATAATGATGACTTTATATATGCTTTAGGGGAAGAAAATGGAAGAAGTGTCTAATGCTCCTTGGGAAAATTAAAACATACACTAACTTCTGCTTTAGGTAAGCATAAAGGATGCCACCAGTCCTTAGAGTCAGAATCTACTAATTTAGAGTTTGTAATCTTTTGGTTTAGTCTTTGTGTTAACTGTGAGGATAGATTTATTTAAAAACAGACTAAAATTAGTTTTTGTAGAGAAATAATGAAACTATTTTAGAGAATGAACTCTTCACAGAAACAATTGACATGCTAATTGAAATGAATGCCACTTACCTGTTAATTATAACAGGCCTGGAAGGCCCTTTCCTTGAACTGTTTTACTAGCATTAAAAGTAGTTACTCAGTGCTCACAATTAATTATGTCACACATCTACAGCTGAATTTATAACTTATACCTACTCCAGGTCCCCAACAAGCAGTTCAAAAAGCAGAATTTTACTTAAAGGTATTAAGTGAGACCATATGCTAACAAAACCCAGTCTGAGAGAAAAAAAAAAAAAAGATTAATCCTTGCTCTGGAGAAAAAAGGAGTCTGGTGGCTGCCTTAAAAAACTCTCAATAGGAAGGAAGCAAATGACTTAGGTAAAGTATTTGGATAGTCTGTCAAATAACAAACCAGAGGAAATTGTAGGGTGGGTCAGGAAAAAGGTTAACTGAAAAGACCTTCAAAGCAGAGGTAAACAACTCTAGGAATGAGTAGGAATGAGTATACTTGTGGGTTTGTGTTGCCATGAACTGAGTGTCTGATGAATGTGAGAAAATGGACAATCTAAGAATTTAAAAGACCAAGGCAATACATGATATGGAAACTTCTGGTATTTTCTAATCTTTAAAGCTTGCAGAGAAGATTGGCCCCAGAGAAGCTGAATAGGGCATCTGGAGCAGGTTAACACCAAAACTTGCAGTTAGAATGGAGACATATTAACATTAGCCTAACTGAATAATGGGATGAGAACCAACTCTGTACAGTGATTTTGTCACTAAATACCCCCTATAATCTTGGTTTAAAAGCATTTTATGCCACAATTTAAACAAATTATAGCAATTCAGCTTGAAAATATACCTGATAGCCCTTTAATAAAAGAGATAAGGTAAAAACTAAACAAAACAAAATCATGGTAATTGTTGTATCTATTTAGGTGGGTTATTTGCTCATAGTTGCACCTACATGTGGGTGTCCAGCCTGAAGTTCTTTGTTGAAAAGGCAAGGCAGAGAAGAGACTGAGGAAGCCAGGGCTTTTATTAAAATGTTTACTGAAGAAATAAGTTTAATAACTAAATCAGGGAAAGGGAGGCAGAAAAGCATTTCTTTTGTTTTTGTTCACTTTTCCTGAGTCTCTACTTATTTCTGTTATGGAAGTAACTATTGATAGTACTGAAAATTAACCTTATGTTAATTGTATTAAATTTTTTAATGTGTGATTTTCCATTTGGAATGCTTTCTTTGGGTTCTGAAATTTTATTTATATCGGCTGTTCATTTGTTCATAAATGCCTTTCCCCTTGCTAGGCTAAAATCTCCTTGTGGGTAGATTTCCATCCTCTCAATTCTCAAAGATGCTTTGCCCTGTCCCTATAAATCAGTTTCAAATGTATTTGGACAGTGATTTGATGCAGCCTGTCCTGGATGGAGACATAGTTTTCAAATTAGAAATTGTTGGAAGGTAGCCAGTGTCTCAAATAGAAAAAAAAAAAATCCTACATCTAAATGGTTACTTAACATTATCTTAATCAAATTAGAATTTTTGACCCTTCTCAAGGAATTACAAGGAAAATGCAAGGGTAAACTCATTTTCAGGAGACCATGCCAAGGTGCAGATGAAAAGGTCTTTTTTGTGCACCATCCCACCACCATCTCATCTCTATGATTTCTGGAATGCCACACACCTGGAATGCAGTACCCTCCTTGGACTGTGTATTTGGGAAGCATTCTAATAACCCCACTGTCTCTAGAACCTTCAGGAAATAAATGCATTTCAAAAGCAGTTCATGAGTAAATATAATCGTGTACTCTTGACCCTTTGAATTATTTTCAACTTAGAAACAACGATGCCAATAAGGAAAGTTGATCCCACTATTCTGAAACAGAGTAAATCAGGTCAAGCACAAATCTGATGTGAATGGCTTTCAGCATTTCTAGTGAATAATCCTGGAAGAAGTCAGGGATACCTGGAACTCCAAAGGTAATTTTTTTTCAGATAAACAGAATCAACAGAGTTGATTATAGTGATAAATACAGGTCAGAGCACCTGACTTGTTGAGAAATGCTAATGGTACTGTAACTGGGTGGCCCCTAGGAAAAGAGGAAGTTCCAGGTTCCTTGCCCCGCCCAGAAGGAGGGTGGAGCTGAGCAGAGAAAAGGAGAAGAGAAGGAATCTGAAGAAGGAAGGAAGGAAGGAAGGAAGGAAGAAGGATGGAGAGCCAGAAGGAGATCTGAGGAAGTCATATGGAGCAAAGGGAGACATGTGAAGAAACCGGGTTTATTTTTTGGCCCTGTACTGGTTGAAAACAGATGTGGGTGAGAGACCCGTCAGGAGGTTGACTATGGCAGTGTTTATATTGATTTTGATTTTGTTCTTTTCTTCCCAGACCTGTCTGGCCATTTCTGACTGTTTTCTATGGGTCCAGGCCAGAAGGTGCTTTAGTCTTGTGGTGGGCTTTCAGGCCTTGCTTAGGACCAATCCCTTTTGGGTTGACTTTTGCCCATGAGGGGATGGGTAACTTCAGGTTCTTTGATTTAGAAATCATATTCTTTGTCTTACTGTATTAAAGTTCCTTTTCATTAAAATCGTATATGTTTTGTCTTGATGCGGCGATGGCAGAACATATTTAGAGCAGTTAGGTTTGGAGGTGCTGTGGTGCCCTTCTCCCTTCCCTGTAACATTTGGTGTTGCCAATGATGCCAGCTGAACCTGATTACATGGCTATTGTGGTAAGAATGATAACAATTTGATTTTCTCCTCCTGTATCCAGAGTGACTATTTAAACTGCAATATTTGGAAATAAGGACTCACTAACTGCATCACTTTAACTATTTCCTCTTTAATTGGCCTTGATTGTGAAGCCCCTTGCTCCCCACTACCAACACTTTATTACTTCAGCAAGAGCCTTATAATTGCTCCAAGTTATTTCTGCCAGTCTTGCTGTTCCTTGATACATTAGAGTTGTCTTGAGCATTAATCTCAAATCATTCCCCCAATTGGAAATATAGATGCTATCATTCATTACAGTGATTTTTCAAAGCATGGTTCCTGGACTAACAATATCAACATCAATCAGGAACTTCTTAGAAATGTAACTTTTTGCTCTCACAACAGGCATACAAAATCAGATACTCTGAAAACAGGCCCCAGCAATCATGTTTTTAATAACTCCAGGAGATTCTGATTCTTGCTAAGCATTGAGGGTTACCAGCCTATTAGATCAGATGGAGTCTATTTTTCTATCTTTCAGGATTCTTGGTCTGTCAGACTCTGATCTATCAATTCAGCTCTACTTGTATTTAGCAGGTACTTAACTCTATTTTGGGGAGTTACATTTATTTTCTGACAAACTTGACCCCTTATTTGTTAATCTTTGTATTGCATAGTGAATTCATTTGTTGACAATATTAAGGAATAAGATATACCATATAATGAAGGAAAACTGCCTATGACCAAGACATATTCTTTTATAAAACAAAATGTTAAGAACTGGAAATATTTTGGCTGAAGCATCCTTATGCAAATTATATTTGTTGGGAAACAAATTACCCCAAAACTTAGGGACTTAAAACAGCAAATATTTATTATTTAATAGTTTTTGTAGATCAGGAATAAAAGTGCAGCTTAACTGAGTGCCCTGGTGTCAAAATCTAGTATCAGGCATCAGTCCAAGGATGCTGTCGATTCATTTACTTTCAGGCTCACTCAACAGTTATTAGCAGATTCAGTTCCTTATAGGATATTGTCTTCAGTTCCTTAATGTACATTGGCCAGAGGCCTCCCTTAATCTCTTGCTCAAAGGGTCTTTCCACAGGGAGTTCAAAAAAAGGTAGTAGACTTCCCTTAGGGTGAGCAAACAAGAGAACAAGAAAGGGGAAGCCAGATGGCAGCCACTAATTTTTCATAACCTAATCTTGGGTGTGATGTGCCATCTCTTGCTGTATTACATTTGTTAGAAGCAAATTACTAGAGTCACCTGCCCCATAAAATACTGGAATTGTCTAAAGAGTCTATGTCAATACCTACATTCTAAGGTGGGTTGTATGTTTTGTTTTGTTTTTACTAGAAAACATAATTTAAAATTTTCTGCTATCCAAAGGGATTGTGAGGTATCAGGCCTAGGGACCAGCATTTGAGAAACACCAATTTAAAATTGTGCTTCTTGAAATTTTAGTATCCATACAGTTACCTAGAAACCTGTTAACAATGTCTATTCCAGCCTTCAACCCAAGAAAGTCTGTTTCAGAAGCAGTAGGTGTTGAATTGATGCCTCTCCAGTGCCATTTCATATCATTACATCCTTTTCTAGCCACTGGCCTGGAAATCAACCAGTTGTATGGCTTCCACAGTTTCATGCAGTTGTAACTTTGATGGCAACTTGGACTGGGATTGTGTTCCCCTTCTGGAATCTCTCTTCCTATTCCAGAATTTCTCTGAAGACTAGGGTGAAAGGATACCTTCAGAACCATCATCATTCACCCACCCCCAACACTTTTCTTGGTATACATTCATGTATAACTGATTTTTTGTTTGAATAATGAATTTTGGTAAATATTTTTGCCAGACTTTATACAGATATTTAGATTTCTAGAATTCAGGTGGTAAAAGACACTCACTCTTGTGGAAGTCTCCCATAGTTGTAAGGGTCTCTGCATCCTTGTATGCCTATAGCCCCCTTGGGTTTTGTTTTCTTCACTTCTCTGGTCTTCCAAAATATCCCTTTAGTTATTCATTGCATCATTTGGTCTTGTTAGCTATATCTTCTTAAATCTTTTGTGGAAGAAGAAAACAGAAGATCATTTAAGATAAACGGACTGCTTGCATATTTATTCAAACCAAGCCATGTCATCAGTACTAGAGATGGGCTTTATTTTAGTAAATACCAAACAGTGGAACGTATTCAACTAGATCCATTAGAGGTAGAGTTTGGAGAAGGCGACTGAAGATCATTTGTATGCCAAACAGTATTTACTTTATAAGGAGATTCATGTCAGAGTTTTCATCTAGTAATTATTGTCCTTGGGAAATGCTTCTTTCACAGATGTTCAAAATTATATTTCTTAGTGAATTTTGGCACATTTCTCTGGTATGTACTGTTAGTTCTATAGCAGTATTTATTTTCACTTTCCTCCTTACTAATGCAATAATAATTTTCTTTAGGGTAGCCATGACTCAGCTGAAAAATTTAGGGGTGGTCCAGTCTCAACTAGTGAATTACAAATGGGAAATGCTGAGTGATCCTTCTGGGAAACTCTTTAAAAAGAGGCAAACTAAGCTGGAATCAAGTTTTTAAAACTTTTGATCTCTCCCATCTTTGTGTCTGAGTTTCCACCTGCCACCTTTCAACTGTGAAGCAACAAGAGAAACAAAGCCTGTGGTGAAGGCTGAGAACTGCCTTTCTGAAAGCATTATGATGACATACTAGTTCTAGGGCCACTAGATTTGCATTTTCTGATTCATGAGAAAAATAATCCCCCCTATTCTTAAAGCCATTACTTTCTTTTCCTGAATGTTACATGCAACAGCCAAACCTATTTTCTAGTCTAATCCCTTAAATCCTTTACCTGAAATTTTCTAAAGATTCCCCATCAAATCTTCTACAATATAATATTCTTATTTTTAAGAAGTACAAACTTAGCTATAGACATATTTTTATTGAACTAGTCCAGTAAGAAAAGAATATAATTTACTACAAAAATAAACCATAATATTATAATTTTAAAGTGATGCAAACCTGTGGTATATATACATAATGGAATACTATTCAACTATTTAAAAAAGATGAAATCCTGTCATTTATAACAACACAAATGAACCTAGAAAGAATAATGCTTAGTGAAATAAGTCTGACAGAGAAAGACAAACTGTAAGATTTCACTCATATGTGGTATATTTTTTTTTAAAAAAAAGATGAATTAGTAAAACAAATCAAGAAGGCTTTTGGTTATAAGTCTAACTGGTGATTACCTGACAGGAAGGGAGTAGGGGGACAGGAAATTTGTGGAAAAGGGGCCAATCATGCAATGAGGAATAGATTTGGACTCTTAGTGGTAAACTTAATGTAGTATATGCACATGTTGATTGTCAACAATGAATACCTGAAACTAATGTTATAATGCAATGTTACTTCAATTAAAAAAATAATGACATGAAACAAACCTTAGAGATTACCTAGTTATTTAAACATTTTATCACTCCCTGAAAAATACATTTTTTGTAAACTTATTTGTTTAGTATATGTGTTCTTTCTTGACTAAAGCTCCACAAGGAAAAGGACACTATGTCCTTAACTAAATCATCATAAACTAAAAAATGCCCACTACATAAAAGGTATATGATAAATAGGTACTTAATGAATAAGTATAGTTATCTAAATTCATCTAGTGAAGAATTGAAATCTCAGAGAGATTATTGTTAGACAACACCATAAACCTATTCAATCATTTGTGAATTGTAAAAATGGCCATTTAATATGTATGGTTCAGTCTAAAAGTGGCAAAATGAAGATGAGAATCAAAATCTAGTTATTAACCCAGTGCTCTTCTTATAGCAATATACTGACTACTGGTTATGATTCAAATTGCTAAATGAGTCTTCACTTGAAAAATAATTTATCATATATGTCACATATTACAGCTTTTATAGCTTGTATTTGAAATAGGATCTAATTAATAAAAACATTACTAATATTCAATCTTAAAGGGAGGAAGGGAATTAAAATTACTTAAGAATTAGGCACTTAATATGTGTCATTACATTTAATAGTTCCTTACAGTAGTTCCATTTCAAAGATGATAAAATTGAACATTTGTTGAGCTAAGTAGGTTTATATGAAGTTTTTCAAATATTAAGTGGTAAAATGGATCTAATGCTGCATATACCTCATTTTAAAGCCCTTGTAGAGAACTACCAAATGCTATTTTGTCGATTATAATCTGTAAATCACTTGATTAATATAAATTATTAAATTATCTACATCTTGCATTCAGCCCAGCAACCTTAGCACCATAGGATATTTATATCTAGCAAGAAACATTCCTGCTACCTTTAGAATGACTCTGCCTTTTTAATTGTAGGCAACTGCTTCTAGTTAGGAAATATTCTATGTTAGAACTTAAAACATTACAAGGCAAGACTTTTGAAATTTTTCTCTAATTCTTGTTCATGCATAAATCGTACCGTTTCCTGACCACATAAGATTTTACAGTCTACACACTTGAATTAGTTAGCTAGTGGTTTACATAAAAGGAGAAGTGTGAATTCAGAAAAGCAGCTGCTCTTAAGCGAAGTGTTATCAAACAGCCCCAAATAAGCTTGGTCCAAGATTGCTTATATTCCTATGAACTGGTTGATACTTTCTGGAAGTTCCTCACTTTTGCAGTGATTATATTAAATCACCTCTTTGTTTCCATAAGATTAGGCTATCAGTGATTTTAAGCCTATTTTTGGTAGAAACTATACCTCTTTTTCAAATGGAATCTTATGGTGAACATTAATATGTAAATAAGGGGGGAAAAAACCAGCAAGGGCTGAAACGGGGATCAAGAGGCACATCAACTGGGCTCCAGCTTGGGCATGTAGAGGAAGGTGCGGGAAGCCTTCTGCAAAATGTCCACATTAAGACCCTCTCTAAGGCCTCTTGCAAGCTGAAAAGTCTATGAACCAATGGCTCTGTTGGGTTTGTGTTGGTTATCTTATTGCCATGAAAACTAGTTTTATTCAACAAGGGAAAAATAACTGTAACTATCTTTCTCTGGGAACATCTGGTCTGGAAATTAAAACATTTTAGTTCTAGTCCCTTATGGGCCACTATTTAGTTCTGTTACCTTGGACACTGTTTGCCCATCTATGAACTGAGAATAAAGCATTCCCTACTTACTTTATTTTTAAATTCTTTTTTGTGAGGTTAAAAATTCCCTTTGACAAAATAAAATTAGAGTACCAATATAAAGAAGTATTGTGTTCAGGAAGATGCATGACAAGAAGTGTGGATATTGAATTTTTATTCCAATTTGCTACTGTTCACTATCTCTGTTTATAATTATAATGAAATGAAAAGATTGAAATATAAGTTCAATTATTTGGGGTAGAGAGGAAGGTATTTGTGTTTATTTGGGAATAGTCACAATTCTTTTCCAGAAGTAGGAAAATTCCATTGTTAAAAAACTTGTTTCTTACAGAATTGACATATTTAACCAAAATAATACATGAGCCCTTTTTTTTTAAAAAAAAGATTTATTTATTTATGCTTAACAGAACAGAACTTTTGTTGACTGAACTATATCATCTAATTTTCTTCTTCCCAAGCTTGAGAGAGCCTGTTCCTTTTCTGTATGTCTCTGAAGTAGAATACTACAGTTCTACTTATTTTTCATAAGCCAAAATTTAATTGCAAAGTTATGAGATATATAATCTATGAGCTGATCACAATTGTCTAACTTTAGTTCTTTGTGTTAAGAAAGAAGAGAATGGACATGGAGAAATAACCAGCAGTCTTTGCTTGTCACATCTGGATATGGAGTTTAGAGTCCATCTTTCTCAAAACAGCCTTTCACTATCACTGTGGAAATGCCTGAAGTTACTCTTCTTTCTTCCTTGTTAGTAATCTACCTTTTCTGCTTGGATTCTCATGTATTTAGCTCTTTATACTTGACGGTGAGTAGTTTCTATAGGATATATCTTTGGTTCATCTTTATATATATTTTTCCAAATACATGGTATTCTTTTCAATCTATAGTCTTTATTTAAGAAAACATTTCTTTTATTATATACCCTTAAATGTTATTTCTGTAACACCTTTATTTTTTCAAGCAGTTGAATCTTGTTTTTGCAGCTTTATAGCATTTTTTGTATTTCTGTTCATTTACCTTGTCTTTGTTTCTAATCTGTTCCTCAAATTTTTTTCTCTACTTTATTATTTCTAATCTGTTCCATAATTTTTTTTATCATATTTCCCCACCTATTTTGGGTTGTTTCTAATATAATATTCATTTTGGATGTTTCTATTTTCTTTTTTTATCATTTTTCTACTTATCTGCCTTTATCTTCTTTTATTGCATTTTAAAAATTCTGTAGTAATATTCTTTGAGATATATTTTTAGAGCAGCCATTTATATTTTATATATTTTTCTCCTGATCATTATTAGCTATTTCTAAATAATATAATAGACATCTAAAAGTCTAGCATGAAAATTAGGTTCTTGACAACAATCTACATCTAACTATGTGACTTTCTCATTGTGCCCAGTGCCTCCCTGATTCTAAAATGTCCTAAATCCTATGTTCATCATTCTTTTGATTTCCTTTTTCATCATCCTATTGTATCCCGGTGTGTTCCTTATATAGTGTAGATGTGTAATAGATATTAGTGGAATATACATGTTCTCTCTGCAGTAAATAGAATACAATGTATGTAAGAGGTTTACTTTTTCATATAAGTACCTTATTGAATATTTTATTTGTAAGTATTTTTCCCATGGATTTTCTTTTCACTTTCTTCGTAATAACACAGCATAAATGTTTTTAATTTTGATGAATTCTAATTTCTTTTTTGTTGTTTGCTCTTCAGTTAGCCATTGCCTAATTCAAGGTCACAAAAGTGAATATTCATGCCTATGTTTTCTCCCAAGAATTTTATAATTTTAGCTCTTAAATTAAGGATAAAGGCTCACCTTGAGTTAATTTTGGGTATGGTATGAAGATTTGTTCAGCTTCATTCTTTGTATATAGGTATCTCATTGTTCTAGAACTATTTGGTAAAATAGACTATTACCCATTGGGTAGTCATGGTACTTTTGTTGAAAGTCAAAGTAATCATAAATATATGTGTATATAAATTTTCAATTCTTTAAAAAAATTTTATTAACTTGTTTCTTACATCATGTATACCATTGCTGTATCACCCACAAAACATTACCATATTCCCTTGTGTTCATCCTCAATTCTTTTGTATCCCCTCCTGCCCCTTCTTTGCTATATGACTCAGTTCTATGGTGAACTTGTTATTAACTTTCAATTCTTTTTTTTTTTTTTAAGATTTATTTATGCATACAAGAACTGGGATTTAGGCCAGAGGTGTGGGGGTGAGAGGATTCACCAGAGACAGAACAGGGAATAGGACAGGCAGATTACTGAAACACAATGCTAAGGGGAGCCGTGGGCAGGTCAGGAGAGGTCTACCATGCCATGTGGGTCACCTTCCTGGTGGGGGATGGAACTCATGCTGTAGGTGACTTCAGATAGCTTCATAGTACTATGCTTTAACCCTTTGTGCCACCAGAGAGGGCCCTAACTTTCAATTCTAATTCACTGACCTGTATACCTTTGTTTTGGTCAATACTGCAGTATATGATTACAGTGACTCAAAATAAGTTTTGTTGTTTGTTTATTTTGTTTTTTCATAGAACCAAGAAAAGCAGACCACAGTGAGACTGTATTGAACATTTTTCTGATCTTAGAATGGCCTAAGAGTTATATCTTTAGTTAATAATCATCATTATGATTGCAAATACATCATAAAAATTTACTATGTATTAACCATTGTCCTAAGTGATTTCATCCAGAGTGCTAGGTCATTTAACTCTTAAAATAACTATGTAAGGGAAAAAGCTAACCTAACTTTACATGTACAAGGAAGAATGCAATGAAAAGATAAGGTGTTTGCAATTGCATCTTTCCCTTGCATCCCTGATACCTCTGTGACCCTATCTCCTTACTCTGCTCTCTTAAAAGTTTTCTTTTACTAGTGTCCAGTAGTTTTGTAACTGTTTTGTTTTGTTGAATCAACTACTATATAAACATACAGTGTTCGTCTTTATCATTTTGACTTGCTTTTTATACATAATTCCCTTTGACTCCTTCCATTTTTGCTGTAAATAGCAACAGTTTATTTTTTTCTTACGGCTAAATGGTATTATATTTTTGGGATATATCACTTTTTTTTTTTTTTTTTTAATTTAGTCATGACTACCAGTGGGTACTTAGGTTATTTCCAGGTCCTATTATTTAAAAATGCTGCGACAGGGCCCTCCCTGGTGGTGCATTGAGTTAAAAGCACAGCACTATGAAGCTACCGCAGCCACTGCAGCACAAGTTTGATCCCTGGCCAGGGAGGTGACCCACATGGAATGGCAGATCTCTCATGACCCACCCATTGTTCACCTCAGCAGTGTATTTCAGACACTCTGCCTGTTCTGCTCCCCACTCTGTCCCTGGTGAATCCTCTGACCTCCCGCACCTCTGCCCTGTACCCCAGCTCTGTATGCATAAATAAATAAATCTTTAAAAAAAAACTGCAACAAATAATGAGTTTTTGAGTTGATGGTTTCATGTTTGGATATAGTATTTCCATTTTTGTGTTTAAAAGTAAACCCAGGCCCTCCCTGGTGGCGCAGCGGGTTAAAGCACAGCACTGAGAATCTAAAACCGCTTCCGCATGAGTTCGATTCCCGCCTGCCCTGGAGGTGACCACATGGCGTGGCAGACCTCTCCTGACCCGCCCGCTGCTCCCCTCAGCAGTGTACTTCGTCGATCTGCCTGTTCTGTTCCCCACTCTGTCTCTGGTGAAGCCTCTCGCCGCCCCTGAGCTTCTGGCCTGTACCCCAGTTCTGTATGTACAAATAAATAAATCTTTAAAAAAAAAAAAAAAAAAAGTAAACCCAGATGACTTTCCAAAACCTTTATGTCTTTCTATGTTGGTAACAGATAGTGTTAGAGTTGGAAGGAACCTTAAAGATCATCTAGTCATACCCACTTACCTATAGATGAGAAAATGCAGCTCCAGAGAGAAAAAAGGAGTTCATCAAGATCACACCTGTGATCTGTTTGAACAATTTTATAACTGTTGCAGGCTCTTCAGGCAGAAGTCTGAGAGAGACTTGTAGTCTTACATCTTATATTAAGGACACTACAGTGCAAGAGCTATAGACAGGGAGAATGAGCATGATTATATCACATGGAGAAAATTATTGAGACTATTAGTCTGGTAGGAAAGAACAATAAAGGATATACTCTTCTGTGATGGTATTAAGTATAATCATATTTGAAATTAAAAGAGTGAGTCTGTGCTCTTGAATATAGTCTTTGTTCTGAGAGGTGTGTCTTTCAGAAAGAGAAACGGAAAGAGAAGATGAAGGGGTCCTAGTTGGGTAGCCTGAGTGGCAGAGTTGAAATAGAAATTTTCTTTCTCTGTCCCAACCTGAACTCCTTTCTCTTTCTATCTCCTTATCTGTAAGTCTTGTTTGTAAAATAATAGTCTATAATATTTACCAACTGCTTACTATTCTATTAATAGTATTTACTGGAGCTTTTCCTAGATTGCCTCATTCAAATCTCACATCAACTTTATGAGCTAGGAACTATTATTATCCTCATTTTATAGACAAGACATTGGGCAAAGAAAGAATATAGGATATATAACCAACAGGTGAGTAGTGAGTTATAAAATGTCACTCTTCAATTTGACACATTTTCAAGAGCAAAAATATAAGAACCCGAGTATTTATTCTTAAAAATTTTGCTGTCTTTATTTGGGAATAGAGTGTAGACTTTGTAGATGCATGTGGAATAGGACAAGTCTTGAGAACCTTGGGACTGAGCTTATGTTAGAATGGTTAAGAAATAATGATATATAGGTCTTTCTAATTTTAACTTTGTGTTAGTTTTCTGTTTGACCTCCCTTAATAATTAATAAAGTCTGCCCATTTTGTGCTAAGCTGACCCAAGAAAAGACCTGGTTTTTTTTCTTCACCTTGAGTCAGAGTGCTAAAAGGTAGCAGTGTGCTTATGGAGGAAAACTCCTTGTCAAAAGGAAGGTACTTGTTAGGCATTCTTCTACTTGAGGAGTTTCTGTCTTTCCTGAGGAGTATTAAAACTTTGAATTCTGGACAGGTTTCAACTAGAAAGGAAAATGTTGACCTTTGGGAACTGGTCATGATAAAAGGCCACCAGGGAAGATTAGGGAAAAAGATGAAAGGAGAGGGTTGTTCTTTTCTAGCTGTCAATCGGTTAAAATTAGCAACTCTTTGTTTGGATTGCACTGTGTGCTGATCCAATGGTAGATTTGATCCTTGCCCTTAAAATCAAACATTCAACATGAAAAAGCAAATATGAACATGAGTAGAATTGAAAACCAAATTAAAAATACAAGGCCTGTCATAAGACAACATGCCAAATGAGGAGAACAGATAATAAAGAGGTTCCTTAGATGTTCCAAGGAGAGTAAACTCACCAGGTTAGATGATCTTGCATTATGAAGGAAACACTTACGATAGATATTTAACACATTGTAAATGGTTGTTTTGTACAACTATTGAGGCTGGGCAGGTTCATTGTTGATCTGGGCAGACAAAAAGAATTTTGCAGCCTGCAGTATCTCTAGCATGCCTTTCTTTAATGCTGAATCAGGGGCCCAGACACACATTCAGACCAGCAAGCAGGAAGGCAGCAACTGAGCCTCTCAAGCCCCACATTCTCAGTGCTCTTTCTCTCTTTCTTCTCACTCAGTGATCTATAATGAGCTCTGGTCCTGGCAGCTATGCTTATAGGTAAGCTCACCCCTGCTCTCCAGCCTCTTGGCCCTGGTCTCTATTTTCCTGGGTGAATGTGCCCCATGCTCAAGGCTCTCTGTTCTGGGTGTCCCTGTGCTCATGCTGCAAAGCACTTTTTTTTTTTTCCCACCAACATGATATCACATGTGAGCAATGAAATCCAGGAGGCAAAGCAAGGCCACAGGTGACAGCCGTAGAGGCTGGCTGCAGGGAGGTGGAAAAAAGCTTGACTTACTCCATTTTCCCTACTATTTGGTAAGTGGAAAGGAAGGAGAAATGGCAGGAGTGGGAAGTATCAAGAATATGTAAGATATGTAAAAGGGACAGTGGCCAGATCTTTCTGGCTTGAGTTAAAATTTTCTTTAGGAGACAATTTCCTACTAGGCCCTGATGGTGGAGAACTTGGAATACCAGGCTAAGGAGCTTATCTTTACCCAGTAAAACAGAAGATATTCTTAATTTTTTTTTTTAGATAGGTAGTAAAATAATGGGTTACTTTTTAAGATGACTAGTCAGTGGTAGGAAGACAAATAATGACAGTGAAATAGAAAAAGCCTCAACATTTCAACAGTAAATGAGTACTGAGGAGAATTTTAAAGATGTCAGATGTTCAGGAGGCTCAGAGTTCTTTCGTATTCTTTATGTTCACTTTTGACTTGTGTCGGGGAGAAAGAGAAAAGAGCAGGCAGGCCTTTATCTAAAGCAGAAGATACTTACATAGTTAGCATTTATTTGTATTGCTGACATTTTGGGAACAACTATAGCAGGGGCCACTTCCCTGGAAAAAGTGGGACACAGTTCCTAGCTCACAGATTGAAAGTGGGAAGATAGAGAACCTTCAAAGCGAGACAAATAAAGTCCTTAAAGGGCACTGTAATGTTTCTTCCTCTTTTAAAATGTTTGTGTTTCATTAAGAAAAGAACAACTCGGGTGAAAATATCTCTATACAAAGATGACCATGATATTCATATGTGCAGAACTGGTTCCCTCTTTTTAGCTATAACTTTCTATAAGCCTAACATGTGCTGAAATTTCCTTTGAAAATTAAACATTTCCTAAGTAAGGGTCTCAGTTGATAGTGACTCAAGGCTGTTCACTTTCAGGATCAAGGTATTTCCAAGACTGCTAATGATCTTGGCTTTTTCATTACCAGCAGACATAAAGGAGCCACGTGTCTCCTCCAGGCCATCAGCGTCAGGTGGAGGATGGATATAGAGTAAGTTCCTAAAATCAGGGATTTTACCAAAAGCAAGTTCCCTTTGGGCAAGATTTCTGATACTGGTGGATGTCACTAGAAGAAAGGTCACACAGATTCTTCTAGTACCTTTATATATTTAAAAAATATGTAAATCTTTAATCCACAAGGAGTTTACTCTGGAGTAAGGTAGAGAATTTGGTACAACTATTTTTTTTTTCAGATTACTATCCATTTTCCCTATTTATTAAATAATTTATTTCTTACATCATCACTACCCTTGATTTGAACTGCTCCTTCTACATATACTAAATTTACGTGTGGATTTGGATTTAACTCTAAGCTTTCTTTTCTATGACACTACTATAACTGTCTCCTTCTGTACCAGTTCCACACTACTGAATTATACTAGTTTTATAATGTTAGTACACTTTAAGAAACAGTGTCCTTGGGGCTAGTGAAGCACTAGCCTGCGGAAGAGGAGGATTATGAGTTGATTTCAACAATAAGGAGAAAAGATCACAGAGAATAGCAGTTGAGGAAAAAAGGGAAGATTTCATAATTCAAGTGAAACCACCTATTTTACAAATTTGAGAACATGCTTACATTTTGAGAGCAGCAAGAAATATATACAGTTAATCAATCATATCCTTCTTTGCCCTACTTTCCAAGTCAATAGTATTGCTATATAGACCACACTCTATAGTGGAAAATTTGATGGTGTGATTACTATAATACATTATAACACATTACTGATATGGCTGATCAATTCTAACAATTTCAGAGAGAACGTGGAAAAGAAAAAAGGGCAGGTTGCTCCTTTTGAGAATTTTCATGTTTTCCTATTAACAACTATAATCCTTACTTTAACTAAGGATTTTTTCTCAGTTGTAGTTTTGTTTATTTGTATGGTTACTAAATTAATGTGTGAAGTACATTTAAACAGGCATTATTTAATCTCTCCACATGCTTGGATTTATAGACTCATGGACTCCTTGCAACAATAATGAACTGAAATAGATTAGAAAGTATATCAACATACTTCTATGTAAACAGATTCTATACCTATATAATCTATTCACTCAACATGTGCTCTTTGAGCTTCTTTTATGATTCTAAAAGCTTTGATAGTGCTAAGATGCAATAGGTAGTCAAAACAAAAAAATTAATGCGTATGAAATAGCTTGTATTAACTAATACAAGACTGCTGTAACAAAGTACCACAATGGCTTGTCATTTCAAAAAGAAATTAATTCTCTCATACACATAATTCTCTCTGGATACTAGATGTCCCAACTCAGGTTATTGGGAGGGCCTTTAGTTCTCTGAAGGCTCCAGGAGAAAATCTTGCGATATTTGGCAGTTCTTGCTATAGCTGCATCATTCCCATCTTCAATTGTGTCTTCACATGACTATCATTCCTAGTGTTTATGTCTGTGTCTCTTCACGATATTCTTTTAAGGACAAGTATCATTGCATTTAGGCCCCACTCTAGGCTAGTATGAATGCCCTTAACTTCAGTACACCTGTAAATAGTTTATTTGCGATAAGGTGAAATTCATTATTCTCAGGGGCCAAGACTTCAACATATCTTTTAGGGAATACAACAGCACTTAATATAAAGCAGAAATAATATGAATGTTAATCAGAACCACTTAACTGGTCTATTAATTTTAAAATAGTTACCTGATTAATTATTTAATTCAGTCAAATGGGAATGGAAACAATGAAAATGGGAGACTGGTGGAGTCATCAGATTTATTGGACCTATCATTGACACTGTCCATTTCACACAGAAACCACATTTACTGAGCTGGTGGCTTGGTTTGTCAGGCATAGTAGGATTTGAGCACCCAGGGAGGAGAGAAGCCCCTTGGAAGGGGATCTAGAAATGGGCCATTAAGAAATGACTGTAAAGTTTCATAAGGGTAAACTAACCTTGTGTCCGTGGAGGAAATTTTAACCTAAACTGCTTTTTCCTCTGGAAGAGGTATTAGAAACCAAAATACACCCTCCCTGACTGCTCTGTTCTACTGAGACCACAGAAAAACAAACTACTCAATGTCTCCCCCTTCCTGCCCTTGGAAACCTCAGCCTCAGCCAACCTTCCCTAATGTGAGATCTGTTTCTAGCCAGGAACATGATTCTGAAAACATATTGCTATGTCTTTGGTTTCCTATCAGGCTATCCCTTTTCCAAAGCGAGTATTTCACACAGACCGTAATTGTGGTTATAATTCTATTTTATTTATTAGCACTACATCTGTATTTAAAAACCTACAGTAACAGATTCAGAATCAAAAGCTCTAAAAGTTCACATTTTCCTATTGGTGACATGAAGAGATATAACAGAAGTTCTATCTGGCAGTAGATGAAAAAAAAAAAAAACTGCTACACAGAGAACTAGCCCTCAGTTAATAAGTAAAGTTGTTTTTGTTTGCATTCAGCTGCTCACAGCTGGTTTCTTCTAGGAGCTCAACATCCCCCTTCTGTGTTCCCCCTCCAGGCTGTGAAAACCCACTCTCAGAAAAGCATTTGATAATCTCTCTTGCACAATTGTGTTAAGGGTTGATAAATGGTAAAAGGAAGTTAGTGGGGTATGGCTGACAGCATCCTTGAGTAGGAATTGCAGGCCTGGCTTACTTGGATTCTGTTATGTCCTAGTATTGTGGGAAAATGCTCCCAGACTTTTGAAGGCAAGAATACTTAGGTTTGAATCCTGGCTCTATCATTTATTAGTTATCTGGCCTAAACATGTCAGATAACTAAACTCCTAAATTTCCCTTTCTTTAAAACAGATACTGTAATCTGTTAAATGTCTTTAACAGATTATTTTGCTGATTATGTGTCAGATGCCACAGTACCTGACACAGAAAGGCACTGATATAAAAATAGTAATCTATTAATAGAAGAGGACTGAGTATCTATACTTGTTAAGAGAGAGTACCTTTGCCTTTTTGTGAGGCAAAGATATTTGTTAAAACAAACATCAAATAGCACTGTGGTTCTGTGTATCAGTGACAACTATCCATAGATCTAATTCATATCGAGCTTGCCTTTAGGCAAGATACCCTGGAGAAAAGACAACTGTGTGCCCTCTGGAAAACTGCCAGTCACCAACCAGAGAACAGGTTCCATCCCTTTGACCAAATGCTACACGATTGCTTTTTAAAGTGGCCCCACTTCTGTTTCAAGAGGCTCGGGTTTACCCATGGAAACAGAAAAGAGACAAGTAAATACCCCCTGGACTGTTCCTCTCTTGGCTGTTCTCTATTTTTGGTTCTCGCTTATCTCTTAAGATCCCTTTACAAAGGTTGTTAGGCCCATTGGAAAGGGCTACCCCTTAACCTTTCATCCCTCTTCTCCCACTGGTATGTGTACATAATATATTTTTTTAATTAGCTGAGTATATTTATTGAACTGAATTTATTTTTAGTTTTTGTAGTTTTAAGACTCTTTTATAGTTTTTCCTTTTATTATTTTTTAAAATGTATGTTACATCATTGTTCAACTTCTGTACGATACTTGCTTTTTCCTCTCAAGTTTAGTGCCTGTAAAATTCCCACCACCATTTCACTTGTGTGCTTCCCTTCCCCTGTTTTGGTCTCTCTCCCTTCCCTGCAAAATGACTCTCATTTATAGTGGCTTGTTAATTTGGTTTTATTTATTTATTTTTTCCTGATGTCTTCTCTGGTTCCCCTAGATTCCTCCAATAAGTGAAACCATCCAATATTTTTCTTTTTCCTTCTGACTTATTTCACTGAGCATAATCCCTTCCAGCTCCATCCAAGTTGCTACTAATGCCATGAGTTTATCTTTTTGATTGCGGAATAGTATTCTATTATGTATGTATACCACATCTTCTTGATCCAGTCATCTATTTTAGGGTACTTGGGTGGTTTCTTTATTTTACCTACTGTGAATAGTGCTGCAATAAACATAGGGATACAGGTATCCTTTTAAATTAATGTTTTTGTTAAACATAAATATTTTTCAAGTTTTTCTGGTTATTCTTTATGAAATTGGAGACCCTCAAGGAAAAAAGCTATGCATTGCATTTATTTATTCATTTGTTCATTGATGTATTTATTGCATCACTGTAAAATGAATGCTAGTCAATATTGACTGAGTTCTTCCTTTATGCCAAATAATTTGCTAAGATTTACCCATATATCTAATTTAATTATCTCATTAACAACCAGTTGATATGGGTACTATTTATATTTCCATTTTTACATGAGAAGAAGGTACAGATATTACTTTCCCAGTCACACAGTTAGCAGGTTGAAAAATTAGGTTTCTAGTGTTGAACAAAATCTATGCTAGATAGATACCAAATGCTATAAAATATATATAGATGATAGTTTTTGTCTTCAAGGTGCTTAAGTGGTAGTTATGTTCCTCATTTCTTCATTCAAAGTATCTTTTCAAGGATGTTTGTATAATAAATAGCCTTGGAGGGTAGAGATAGTGTTTCTACAAGGGAAAAAAAAGTCAACATGTTTACTGTTCAGTATAATAAAGATATTGTTTCCCTCCAGACCAAATAGCATGCTTGTTTACTGACTATTTATAAAACAGGTTCTCTAAACTCAGATTTCTCTACTGTAACACAACCCACAGCTTATGTAGGCATCCATTTGTATCCATCCACACTATCCCATGGAATTAGGGAGTAAGGGAAAGTGATATTAATATGAGTAGAAGCTCTTGGGAAGATAGAGATTAGAGAGAAGTACTCAAGAGATCGATCATGATAACTTCCAAACTACAGTCCCCTTCTAAGAGAAATAGCCTATCCTACAGAGGAAAGCCTCAAGAAGTGATGTTTTCTACTATGTGATATGTCAATCTGATCTCTGCTATAGACTGAATGTTTGTATCCCCACTCCTGTCCTGACCCTGTTCAATTGTTGAAATTCCAAGACCTAATGTAATAGTTCTGGGAGATGATTAGGTACGAAGGGTATAGCCCTCATGAATTGGATTAGTGTCCTCATAAGAGATCTCACAGAGCTCCCCTACGCTTCCACCCTGTGAGAGCACAGTCGGAACAAGGTCCTCTATCAACTCGTAAGTGGGCTCTCACAAGAACCCAACCTTGCTGGGAAGTTGATTTCAGACTTTGATTCCTAAATTGTGAGGAATCAATTCTGTTTATGAGCCATCTAGTCTGTGGTACTTTGTACAGCAGCCCAAAATGAGGTGACTTCTTCAGTCAAAACTTTCCCCACTGGGCTACCCATTAGTATGGTATAGTCCTGAAATGGTTACTCTGGTCTAAGCATCCTTCTCATTCAAACACCATGGTCAAAGTGGCTACAAAGTATTTTAGGCCCTTAATCTCAAAGACTGGGAATCTCAAAGGCTGGGAAGAAGTGGGAACTAGGAAAGGTCAGTGGAAATCTGTCCCAAATGTAGGAGGGTACCCAGAAAAGATGTAGTCCAAGGGGTGCAAGAAATTCAGGCTTGCTTCTTGGTAGAAAGCAGAAGGGATTCAACCCTTTAGTCGGAGGGCTTCAAGCAGGGAATGTAGATAATGGAAAAGTTGCAAAACTAGATAAGCTGGAGTACTGTGGTCCTAAGAAGATAGGCTTATGTAGATACTAGCTGGGTGGTGATTATTATTTTTTTTTTAAAGATTTATTTATTTATTTGTGCATACAGAACTGGGGTACAGGCCAGAGGCTCAGGGGCGGTGAGAGGCTTCACCAGAGACA
>NW_004567121.1:13088880-13097671 GCF_000260355.1 Condylura cristata
GGGGCAGGCGGGAATCGAACTCATGTGGAAGTGGCTTTAGATTCTCAGTGCTGTGCTTTAACCCGCTGCGCCACCAGGGAGGGCCCTGATTATTATTTTTAATGGTGAGAATGACTGCAGTTCAACTCAGTTCATCTGACACTTTTAAAGTGTAAGCTACTGGAAAAATGATAGTATACGTGGTGTTTCCTCACTTTAAGGATACACAAAGCAATATAAAGCATGATGCATACAATAATAAAGTCAAGTGCAAGATATATAGGAGATGAATGAGTCACTGAATTTGGGATTGAGGAATAGAGGGAAATGGCTGGAGAATGATCACGAGGAAGAGACTCCAATGCAGCATTTCAGAGGATGAGAAAAATAAATAGGGACAGAGTTAATGGAGGACTTGGCTTAGTTCAGGGTTTGGAGGAACAGGAAAGTCATGACAAGAATTGAGCAGGTGATAAAGTCCTGACCAAGCAATACAGTATTGAGGGTCAGATTCTGAGTCCAGTGAATAAACTGATCTAGTAAAGACAACCTAAGTATGTAATAGGGCAGGACATGGAGAAGGAATAGCCAGGTTTCAGGAAGCTTGAGTGCCATGACTAAGCAGTGATGGATGTTGGGTGATAGGCCTGAGGTCACATGATTAATTCAAGACCTTCCCAGGTGGAGAACCTGATTTTGAGAGCACCTGACACCTGCTCAGAATGGACAGGCAGCAGGACCTGGCTTTCTCCAATGACTTTTACTGAGTAAAGCTAGGCCATTCCTTCCCTATGATTTCTGCCATTGTCAGATTCTTGGCCTTCTGGATTCTTAAAATAGCTTTGTAATTGGTTCTTTAGCTGTCTAACACAAGCTCCTCTGATCTATCTTCCAGGCAGTTGTTGGGGTGCTTTTTCTGAAAGACAAATCTGATGTCACTTTCCTGCTTAATACCTGTCAGTAGCTACCCATTGTCTGCCCAACTCTTTGACAAGGACCCTCTTAGTACAGACCTCCCGGGGCAGATGTTTTGGGAAGATAAGAAAGCTGAAATGTCAAGGTCCCAAGAGACCTCTAGAGGTGTTTGTAAAGAGGGACCCTTATTTTGGAAAAACTCTAGGCCCCCAACCAAACCCATCTCTACTTGTAGACCCTGCCCATCTCCCCAAGTTCATTTGATGGCATTTTTTTCTTTCTCTCCTTCATCCTCCTTCCCTCCCTCACCCCCCCCCCCAAGCCTGAGTTTCTCTGAACACCAAACCTACATAATTTCCACAAACCAGTTAGTCCTTCAGCACTCTGGTGAAGCAACTCTCCTGAAAAAAGGTTCCCTCCAAATTCAGAGCTATTAATATGGTTATATTGCCAAACTCCCCCCTGTCATATGTTTATATGCCGGCTTACTGAACTGAGACCTGCCTCACTAGGTATTACCAACACAAAAACAGTGCCTGTGACAAAAAAACAGTGTCTCAAATATGACTTGTTGAACTGGCCTGGAAAGCAGTGTCACTGCTACCTCTTATCATTCATATTAATTACAATTTTGTGAGCATACTAAGTGCCATCGAATAAAGTACCATTTTCATTCCAGAAAAATTTCAATCCAATTTTTCTGGATCGTAAAATCCAGACGTTAATCAATGAGAAGTAATATTCAGTTGACCCACATGAAATTACCAATATTTAACTATCTATAGTGTATACAAATAGCAGTTTCAAGTGGTTTGGTCTAATCGATTTAAACCAGGTGAGTCCACTCCAAAGTCAGTGTTTTTGTTTGTTTGTTTGTAAACAGGAAGCATCATCCTAATTGAATGAGGCTGAGGAGAGAGATTAAGGTGAGAGTTGCAGGGTAAACTGATAGCTCACTCTTTTCATTATTTGGGGAGAGTGACTATGATAATTTTTTTATTTCTGTTTTTTCTATAGGTCATACTTTAATCAACCACAGTAAAAACTTTAAATATTTGTTTTCTCTTCAGTTAGATACAGCACAAAGGGAAGGACTCTATTTTTTTAAGGAGGAAAAGAAAAACAGAATGAACAGCATAGTTTTATCTATTGAAGTTTTTAATAATAGTTCCTTGCTGGTCTTACAAATAGGAAAGCTCCCCTTTATTTGTTTTACAAGATCATATTTTAAGTAACAACAGCTTTCACATGACACTCCTTGCATAATGATTTTAAAAAGAGGAAATTGTGTTTATGTTTTGGGATAGCACTTAATTGCCAGAAATATAAGAACCTGAGGCAGCATTACTATTGAAGCTTGAAAGAAAATAGAAAACTTCCAGTCCTGCTTCTACAGTGCAAGGGAAAGTCATAATTAACATAATTTATAAAGAAGTTATTATCAAAGAGAATATGTCACCAAGCCCCACCAGCCAAAATTGTTGATCTAATTTAGTTAATAACCGCTTTGACATACCACTCCCATTTCAGGAAGAAAAAAAAAAAGAAAAAATTCACATGGCCCACACCATACTTTCTTCATTAACTCTGTAAAGGTATTTTGCACATTGCCTGAGGAAGGATTTTGAATTCCTTCTCCAAAGCAGAATGAGAGAAAAACCTAAAATGGAAATCTGCAATTACAGCTCAGAATATCTTTAGGAAGCTGAACCATTTCAAATCATGGGCCAGCTACTCCATATGACAAATGAGGATGGCGAAAGACTTCTGACCGCAGGCACCAACTTGCAGAATGACTTTCATTTTCCCTGCCCCTTTCCTCATCTCGCTTCCATCTCACTCCTAATGGCCATCTAGACTGGACATTGTTCATCATCAGATACATACATGCGTACATACGTCCATAAACAGAACACCTAGGTTTCTCTCCTATCTGATCACAGGAATGTCTTATTATTATCAACTCCCAAAATTATGTGACTACAACTCCAACTAACTCTATGTGGGCAGTTGCTGCCACTGCCTTCACACTTATCTGGAGGCGAGGGACTACAAGTTGGTCCAATGAGGAAAGTTTTTCTCATTCTTCTGTGCAATCAGTTTAACTCCATTCTTTTTTCTTCCTCCTGTTCCTTTAAAAACTCTCAGTCCCAAGCAAAGTTCCACGTAGAAATGAAGGGAAAATCTTTGTTTACCCACAAAATCTAAACTCTGAAGATCAGAAGTAATGATGTGGAGTTAAAGGAAGACATATCAATGAGAAAGGCTAGGTCCATGATAATGAATAACTTGCTACGGATCTTCCAGGAAGCCAGGATAGTTAAGACCTGGTGGCACAATTGACTGAATTGGACATTTTAGAAGATGTGGGTGCTAATCCCTTCTCTGTTGCTAAGTAACTCCATGGCTTAGAACAAGCCACTTTTTTTCCCTTGGAATTTCCACTGATCAGTAAGATATCTAGAGCAGAATAGATGTATAATTCTCAACCTTTCCCCCATCAGTGACATATCACACTCCCACATCAGCCCCCTGATCACAGCCCACAATTTGAGGCTACATCTTAGAGGACTGAGGCTGTGTTCCCCAGCATTTATGTTTTTTAACTCATGCCTCCTTTAGGAGACCATACTATGTAAAGACAAATGAATCTGGGGCCTTTTCAGTTTTAACATTCTTCAATGATATGCAATAAAGATACACTTTTAATTTATGTGTTTGTTTCTGTACTTGGGTGTATCTCAGCCCACCTCCTTAAAAGTATTCAAATATTTGTTGGACAGAATTAAATTGGGTGGTTTAAATGTCATTCTCTTTTGGGGTCATGGAAGGTCACTCTCCTTTCATCCCTTCATGCCTTTTGTCTCCTGTCCCTTCCATAGTATAGAAGGTGCTCGGACAGTGGGACAGGTGCTATTTGGCATAGGATCTGTGCTCATCTCTTCAATCCCTAGTACTGTAAAGCACATCTAGCCAAACGTCAGTTTTTCTTTTCCTTTTCACAAGCAACAAGCAAGAATGTCCTGCAGAGGGCCAAAGTCAGATAGACTTACGTGGAGCACACTGGAGTCTTTTTGTTCCTGTCCTCCCTATATTTTGGAAGCTCCAGCGGGAATGTGGCCTGAATTTAAACACCCAGGGCTGTGACCATTAACAGTGAGCACTTTTGTAGATTCATGCAGCCTCTCCCGTCTTTCCTCTCCCATGGCCTTGAATGATCTGTTGTTTGTGAACAATTCACTTGTTGTGCTCCAGAGAGCAGGCTGATCCTGGCTCTCCCATTGTCTCTTATATGGGCAAACAAAAGGCGTCTTCTTAGGCCAGAGCACCAAGCTGATAAAAGACTGATTAAAGCCTCTTTTGTGGTGAAATTTAATAGGTCTGGGTTGGGCATTATATTTGATTAACCCCAACCAGTCATTACATGACATTATATATACAATCCAGCTATGCCCAACAGCTCTCAGCTGGGTGGAGCTTGTCTTTGAACTCCTGAATAGTGCCAAGACACCATAGGCAGAGCTGGTCATCAGCAAAACAGAAGTCAATAAACATCTCTGGGGCCTCCAATTTTCCCTTTCCTTCTCCACCCACTCTTTATGCTCACTCTTTCCCAGGCACCTAGTGCTTTCAAATTATTAGGTTCTTTCCAACAGGCAGGAAAACATCTGATAAACCCATTCACACACAGTGATTTAACGGGCTACCCTTTGCAAGAATAGCTGTAGTTCAAAGGAGGAGCTTGAATTGGGAATCATGTAACATGAGGAGACAAAATTCTCATGATGGTGTCAGAGTCTGCCTCATTTCTCAGTCAGACTCTCCCTCTTACCCATTATTGAGCCATTGACTTCACCCTGAAAATTCTCAAAGAAACTCTGACTTGATTCTCAAGTGATACTGAAGCCTCCCCTACTATTTGTCCTGCACTGCTCAGTGACCTAACTTTGTGATTAGATTTGACCTTCTTGGAGAAACCAGTCTCTTTGCCCCAGGTATCTGGCCCACATAGGATCCCTTGCCTGCTAAGAGTGGGTCCATACCTTGTTACCTTTACTCTCCAACCCTGTCATTCCCACCACTGATAGGAACCATTTACTTTCCATCCATCTTCCTAGATTTCCAAATATTCCTTCTCCTCTGTGCCTTTTCTCCAATTTTTTACGTCTGGCTGGACTCCCTAGGCTAGACTCCCTAGGCTGACCTGAGGCTGGTCTGCCATCCATCTAACTGGATTCTCTCCCACTCCCCAACCCAGTGAGTGATGATTCCAAGTCCTAAGCCCACCTCAGTCCCCTGCAGTTAATCTTTTCTTCCCCTCAATGTCACAAAATTATTGGAGCTATATGTCAGGAATCAGGTAGAATAGGAAACCCAGGATTTTCAGGAAAATGTATCCACCAATAGGTGAATGAGAAAATACCTTTCAAAATTCCCCTTGAATATCTCCCTCTCCAATAGTGTTTTCAAAGCTCTGTATTCTTTCCTCTATCATGGCAGTGATAAAGTACTTTGTGCTTTAATTGTTGATGTGTTATTTATCTTTGTCCCCCTAGTAGATTGTGAATTTGAGAGCAAGGACATTCTTGACTTTGTTCAGTTTAGCACATAGCCAGCTTTTGTTATTATTATTCTGTTTAATGAGTTGGATGAATTAAATTACTGATTTGAAAACTGAGAACCACATCATAAGTTGTGGATTGTATGAGAACCTGCCTGAGACCTTCTGCCCAAACTTTCTGGACAGATATTAATATAACTATACCAGCTTTCCTTGCTATTTATTTGCAGTTTTACTCTTTCTGTCCCTTTACGGTTACACTTCGAGTTCTCTGTAGCTTTAAGCGGATAGGCAAGTTTACTTTCATTAGTCTGATAATCTAACTTCACTAAAGTAAAAAAATATTAAACATGATCATTAATTTCACTTGCAAATGACTTACATTCTTGGAATGCTGTATAGTTTTTTATTGTTACTTTTCAATGGCTATTTTTCCTCTTCAGAATGAAAATCCATCAAGCAGGAATATTTTGGAATAAAGATATTTTCTGTCTTTTTATTTCATAAAAAGGTCAATGAATTGGGCTTTCCTTAAGTGCAAATAGTGGAATCTCCATAGTTTAGCACTATTCAATCACTTATTCTTTTTCTATTAGAATTATGAACTTGTGTCCATCTCTACAGCTGGAGGGGTCTGAGCAGCTGGCAGAGTTACTGTCAGTGTTGAGAAGAGGATGCGTGAAGTGAGGAGTGCATAAAGAAGTAGGGCAGCACAATGTGCTACTGGACCAAGCCTGCAAACCACCTTCCCAGAAATACCACAGCCACCTCCGGGAGCAGTGGCCAGGCTGCCTTTTCCAGTGTGAGTCAGACTGGGACAAGGCATGAGACAATTTTACTTTTATTGGATACCAAACCAGAAGCACTTCTGAATTAAGATCTTGGACTCTGAGGTCACTGAAGAGCATAAAGATCAGAAGATGAATGAGCCTAACCAGTTAAGGCAGGAAACTGAACAGCTTACGATCTAAGTTGAAATGCCAGAAAAGCATGTGTAGAAATAACTGTCTCAAATTACAAACAACATCAACCCAATGGGAAGAATACCAGTGTGTACCAGGAGAACACTAGGGGAACAATTGGCCAGGTTGTATCTACATGTCAAAGCACAGATTCCAGACTTCTAGTTAGTGCCTCTCAGAATTCACCAGATCATCTTGGATAGGTACACCACAAACAAGGTCCATGTGTTCTTGTGGGTCATGATCTGTGTATATGCCCTTCTGTAGACTATGTGACCAGTGGTGGCCTAGATAACATTTTTTCCATTTCTTCAATTTGAAAACTTATGAAGGGGATGTACATGTGCGTTGTGAACTAGCCAGATATATGGGTTACCAGCTTACCTACTTCTGTTTCCTGGACAGAAAACAGATGGTCACTTGCCCTGATGACACCACTTGAGCTCTGTGGACATCAAGAACTTCCAACAGAGGGCCATTACCACTGGGCACACTGGGGGGTGTGATGAGCCTTTCTCTTGCTCCCAGCACCAGGCTGTTTGTCTCTGATGCTTGTACTGTTTCAACCAAATTTTGGGCCTTTTGAGACTTCACCAGCAATAAGTCTGCCATTGGATGGGATGACATTACCTGTTTGATCTTATTATGGACCAGGTGTTCATAACTTACTCCCACAATAACACCGTATGCATGTGTGGGATCACCTCCATCTCCTCCACATCTTCCTGCAACATCTGGGTCACATTCCAAGCTAATAGGGCAGGTGTATTGACCAGACAATACACCTGTTGTGTATTGGGCTAGCTTCCTCAAGATCTGCAAGGAAGGCCGATAACTAGAAGACCAACCCCATCCTGAAGTTTGCAATAATTGCATTTTAATCTTCCCTTACTAATGGTGGGCACCCTGCTCCCCCTCTCAAAACTTCAAAAAGCAAGATCTTTTTCCCTCACTTAATTCTGAAAGCTAGGAGCACAGCCCTCAAGAAAGAACATAACCCTGCTAACTCCATTAGCCAAGATTTTAGAAAGATTATATACTGAAATTATATATACTGAAATTTATATACTGAAATTCCTCACCCTAAGGTAAAGCATCTGAGTATGTTTTTAGCACAATGCTATTGAGGTGCAAAGTAAATCAGCCTGTACCCCTCTGAGTTCTTCTAGGTTGGCAAGTAAACAAACATTAAGCAGATTAGTAAAAGAAAAAGTCAGAGAAGTTTAATAATAATACTAAGTTAAAAAAATAACACTAAGTTTATAATAATGTGTATAACTGGTTGGAGAGAATCAGAATAATAGATGAGTTGCCTACGAATGCATATTTTAAAAAGGATTTGTACTCTTAGTTATCGAAAATATATATTTTAGAAAGACGTGTGTTTTAATATCCATCTATAAAAATGTATGCTATAACATAACTGGGGTCACCTTGCCCTTTAGATGTGCACAAAATTGATTCATTCCTCAATTTGTTTAAATTTTCTTGAAATTTTCTTGAAAAATCCCAAGGGCAATGCAAGCTTTTAGTCAGTTTTAGTTCTCATCTCCTGCTTTTGTAGAATTAATTATTTGAGGATCCTTTGCCACTCCATACATGCTACCCCTTTCTCTGTATAGACCCAGGCTTGGAACCAGTCTCTTGCCTTGATTCGTACCACTTGCTCTTGCCAGCAGACACCCTCTAACATTCCCCACTACTAAATCATAAAAGACCATTGTGTGCATAGCTAATTTTATCAATGGTATTGGGTGGAGGGGGCTATATCACAGCAGTACACCAAGCCTATGGCAAAGAATAAATATTTTTTCCTGTTTTTAAAGTTCTCCACTACTTAGACATATACCTTAATCTCCTGTCTACCCTATGATTGCCGGTTCTGATTAATTTCTCATGCCCTAAGTATATGAGATACTTTTTCACTGCAAGAAGGAAACCCCAAAGTAGTACTGTAATTAGGCATGGGTAAGCAAAGCCCCAGTTGTGGGCACAGTGCCTTAAAATGAACCTGTGCCTCAACTTGTAGACTGAGGCATCTCATTAGCCAAAGGGACACACCTGCCTAGAGTTTGCCTTTCTTCCTACCTTAAATGAGACAGTAAGTAATTTTTAAAAAATAATATAATAGTTTATGTTTACATTATTTTGTGCCTTTTTCTATCTCAGTTGTAATCCCTGCAGACTTTCCATCACCAGATCACCCGTGTGCCATCACCATAGTCCAGTGCACTTCCTTCCCCCCACTGTTTTTGATCCCATTCCCCACTCCACCCCCATAAAATGTCTCTGGTATATAGTTGTTCATTATTATCATTATCATTATCATTATCATTATCATTATCATTATCATTATCATTATTATTATTATTAT
>NW_004567121.1:13097771-13130224 GCF_000260355.1 Condylura cristata
TTATTATTATTATTATTATTTTCTTGCCTGGTCCCTTATACTCCTGCTATGAGTGAAACCATCTGGTATTTTTCCTTTTCTTTCTGGATTATTTCACTAAGCATGATCTTTTCCAGCTCCATCCATCCATGTTGCTGCAAAAGGCATGCTTTTTTTTTTGTTTGTTTGTTTTTTGGTTGCTGAGTAATATTCCATTGTGTATATGTACCCCATCTTTTTAATCCAGTCATCCACTTTTGGGCATTTGGGCTGTTTCCATGTCTTTCCAATTGTAAATAAAGCAGCAATAAACATGGGGGAGCAGGTGTCTTTTTGAATCAGTGTTTTTGTGTCTTTTGGGTAGGTACCTAGGAGTAGGATTGCTGGGTCATATGGAAGCTCCATGTAGCAGTTTGAGAAACCTCCAAACAGTTTTCCATAGTGGTTGTACTAGTTTGCATTCCCATCAGCAGTGCAGGAGGGTTCCTTTTTCTCTACATCCTCTCCAACATTTGTTGTTGCTAGTTGTTTGAAGATGTGCCATTCTTACTGGGGTGAGGTGGTATCTCATTGTGGTTTTACTTTGCATCTCCCTTATTACAAATGATGTCGAACATTTTTTCATATGCTTGTTGGCCATCTGCATATTCTCTTTGGAGATGTGTCTTTTTAGCTCTTCTGCCCATTTTTTGATGGAGTTGTTTATCTTTGTTGAGTTTCATCACTTCTTTGTATATCTTTGTAATCAATCCTTTATTGCTAGTTTTGTGTGAGAAATTTTTTTCCCAGTCAGTGGGATATCTGTTTTTTTGTAATGTCGCTTTTGCTGACAGAAGCTCTTTAACTTGATGTAGTCCCATCTACTTTTCCTTTCCGTCACCATCATTGCATTGGGTGCTGTATTTTCAAAAATGTTACTGAAGTGTATGTTGTTTTGCCCATCTTTGCTTCCAGATATTTTATGGTTTCCGTTCTTATGTCTAGATCTTCAATCCACTTCGAGTTGATTTTTGTGTATGGTGCGAGGTAGTAATCTAGTTTCATTATTTTGCATATAGCTTCCCAGTTTTCCCAGCACCATTTGTTGAACAAACTTTCTTTGTTTCATTGTATCTTCTTTGCTCCTTTGTCAAAGATTAACTGCCCATAAACCTGAGGTTTATATCTGGGTTTTCTATTCAAATTCACTGGTCTATGTGGAGACAGTAAGTATTTTAAACTTTATGGCCTTTATGAATTATGGCAGGAATGTGTTCATTGTGGCTGCAAAGACAGGACTGGCCTCACATATATACTAGAAGCTCCCTCCATGTGGGATATAAAGTTAGGATAGGAAGAAAGGTTGGAGCAGTGATTTGTTAGCCATGAGCTAGGGCTTTAGTCAGCTCCCCAGGATACTGTATTCTAGTTCAGAAATCTGAAGAGTCTGTGAAGTATAAGTTAAAACCTGGCTTTCCAGGTTAAGAGGATACTTCCTAAGTCAAAAAGTTAGAACACATTTTATTTAACAGCTTGTTAATTTGAACTGTAACTTTATATCTTTAGATATATAACATTTGTTTCTCCTTTGTCATTTTACTAAGCCTCCTTCCTACACTAATGTCAAGGGGTTTTCAAAAGCAAAATATCTTAAAGAATTTTGATTTAACAAATTTTTATTTTTCATTAACTCTGTTCCACTAATTCTTTTTCCATTCTAAACCTTCAAGGTCAATATCAGATGAACAGCTAGTATGCTTATATGTTAAATCCTGCGTTTGGGCAAGAGCTTCCAACAGCCCTCCAAGTTGGCTATCAGTTAGTGGGTCCTGAGGTTGACCTGAGGGAGAAATGTTTGCCAAGGTTAGGAATCAGAACCAAACTGCTGCAAGCATCACTTGGTTTAGAAACCAAATTTCTCAGTAGCTAGGACTGCTAAGAATGTGACTGTCCAGGTTTGTACTTGCCATAAACGCCATGAGAGGAAGGCGCAATAATGAGCTTCATATCAGCTCTGAGCTGTTAGGCTGAGAGGCTGGAAAAAGGACACTACAGCTGGTTGGGAGGGCTTTTCCCTTGTGTTTCTTTTGGCCATCTGTTCTGAACTATGCCATCAGCTTCCCACTGGAAAGGTCAAAATGGGTGTGCAAGTAAAGCCTAATGTGGGCTCCACATGCTGCATTAGATGCAGCTGCTCTTGGCTTGTTCACTCCTAGGTTTGCACCCAGGACCCTCAAAAGCTCTGCGCATTATGGTAATTAGCCATCTGCTGCAGCCTTTACAGGTCCGATGATCACAAAAGGAAGCCAGGAAGCTCTCTGACAGCAGCAGAAATGAAGGTGTGAGGAGTCGCCTGGGGCTGCTTACCCCTCCACCTCTCTTCTCCTGAACAGTGAACCCTGAAAGGAACTAATCCAGCACTCAGCACAGCCTCTTATTTCCTAGGACCCCTGGGAAAACAAGCAAGGGATCTCCCTACTGATGCATGACTGTCACCCATTCAAAGAGAGGGACTGAACAGGGACTTCAGGTCTAAAGAGAAAATGAGATCTCTCTGTGTCACTTAAGAAACAGACGCACCAATTGTGTAGGAGTGACTTTCCTTTGGTAACTGTAACTAGTGATAATGTGATTAGCACTTTTTACATTATAAGTTCTTACTGAAACTAAAACTGCTTATATTTCTTTTTTTAAAAAAAGATTTATTTATTTATGCATACAGAACTGGGGTACAGGCCTGAAGTGCATGGGCGGTGAGAAGATTCACCAGGGACAGAGTAGGGAGCAGAATAGGCAGATTGATGGAGTACACTGCTGAGGGGGGCAACAGGTGGGACAGGAGAGACCTGCTGTGCCATGTGGGTCACACCCCTGGCTGGGATTAAACTTTTCATAGTGCTGTGCTTTAACCTGTTGTGCCACCGGGGAGGGCCCAAAACTGCTTATATTTCTTGGTGTGTTAGTGCCTGATTAGTAGCTGTTAAGTGAGATCCTAATATTATTAATGGTCTACAAATTTACAATGAACCTATAGTTACATATATTTACGGTGGTATCCAGATATGTGTGTGTGTGTGTGTGTGTGTGTGTGTTGTTAGAAATATCATTTATAAAGAACCTATTAAGGACACTAACAAACTCTCAATGACATGGCCCCTGATTCACAGGCCCTTATTTGACTCTCACCCCCTTAGACACTCTGCTTCCCTGTTTATAGCTCTCTGCTCCAGGCACACTGGCCTCCTGACTATCACTTGAATATACCCAGCACACTCTCATCTCACGGCTTTATTTTTTAACTGTTTCTCTTCATTCTTCTTTATTTCCTTATCTTACATATTTTCACATTCTGTCTCCCTAATGAGAAAGTACATTCCACAAAAACAGGGATCCTGTCTTTTTTATTCACTGATATAGTCCAAGCACTTAAAACCACAGTAAACCCTCAAAAATTATATGCTGAGTGAATGAATCTGAAAGTGAATCCACTTAAAATGATGACCAAAATTGATAAATTATTTTTGAAAAGAGAAATAAAAATTATAAGGATATTCTAATGGCTACTTCACAAAATGTGGTTTACAATTACAGCTTAAAACAAAGACTAAACCAACTGCTTCCTATTTGGAAGGGTGTATAATTTTTCTGACTAAATTATTTGCTAGTCTGATATACTTAGGCCTATTATAATTTAACTTTTGCTGTATGACCATAAAAAAGTACTATCTTTTGCAGAATCACTTGAGGGCATTATCAAGTATCTTGAGGGCATTCCTAAGTATTTTCTCTTTCTGCAAAAAATAAGTGTAACTGAGGTATAACATATACAGTGAAATACTGAGATTTTAAATGTACCATTCAATTAGTTTTAGGAATTTGTATAAAGACAAAATATTTCAACCATCTCAGAAAGCCACTTTGGGCCTCTACCCAGTCACCAATCCCTCCCCAGTCAATCAATAAATCATATGAGTTAGTTTTCCATCACCGTGGGTTGGTTTTTCCTATTCTAGAATTGCAATAAATTGATTTATACAGTTTATAGTATATATTGTGTCAGGCTTCTTTCACAGAGTGAAATGTTTTAGGATCTGTGTATGTTGATTGTGTCTGTAGCTCATTTCTGCTTTAAATTCAGAGTTTTGAAAGTAGTATCTCAAGGACTTCTGTTGTATTTTGAAAGGTTCTTGTTGTTAACGCCTGTACACATCTTATTGGTTGTTACTTCGGTTGTTACTTCTAACTCTGATAGTGGCTTTGCATCGGGAGTCAAGTAACTCTTTTTCACTTTCTTTGGTGTGATACAGATCTGTATCTTCTGTAAGTCTTGCCACTTTACAATTAATTTCCATTGTGGTAATTTATTGTTGGTTATGTAACAATGTGTGACATACTGACCCAAGAAAGTATGTAGTTAAATGTTATCACTATAAAAGGATATCTGGACTAAGGACTAATTTGTTATTGGTGGGTTTTCTCATGTTTGATCACTTTTGTTTCACAAAGCAATATTGTAACTACAGGGACCAGGATAATGAACACTCATCCTGAGGACAGGTCTCCCTGTGCTTGTGTACCTGAGTCTGTATGTACATGTACAACACAAGTGCACTGCCAGGGAATTGTAGAATTACTTGTGGGTACACATTAATTAACTTATTTTCATTGTCCATTTGAGACTATAAATTTGAACAAAACAGGCTTTGTTAACAATTTGTTTGATCCATAGACATCTGTTTGATTCAACTGGATGTGAGTCTGCCACTATTTGAGCATTTCTGTCCTATAAAACCAGCAATACTGGAGTTCAACTTTGTGGCTTTTTTACTGTGAGTTGCCATCCATTAATGAGTATAAAATCAATTTAAGAGGTTGGGATCAGCATTTTTAAAAAGTGAAACAGATTTGAGTAGAAAATACCACTTCTCATGTTGTAAGAATTTACCTGTGAACCTTATTTCTCAGTAATGTATACATGTATCAAATCCACTAGCACATTGATCTGATACTTTAACAGAGATCAAGTAGCAGAGGCTTCCACAAGATTCACATGCATGAAAGTCTGAGCTTGTTGTTGGTGCAGTGCAGAGCAGCAGGTTAACTCTGGCCCACGCAGTTGTGGTTCCTTCTATCTGGTGGGTCCTCCCTCTGTTTCCGGGTTCATAGCCACATCATTAATCCAGTCTGTATGAACAGCGGAAAAGTAAGGTTAGGGCAAGCAGCTTCCTGTTAAAGACATCATAAGACAAATATCACCTCTGCTCACAATCCAGTAACTCCTGCACAGTTGTACGGCAGCACAAAGATACAGATGCTGGAAAACACCATCTTTAGCTGGGCAATATAAGAGCAAAGATAAAGTCAGATAGCCCTGTCGGCTGACTTCCTGTTTTGGTAACTAAGGAGACAGCTGGCTCAGTAGGGCTGAATTAACTCAAAGGAAGAATGAATTACTCTTAACAACTAACAGCTCTAGAGCTCCTTTCTCAAAGGCCACTTCCCTAACAGGGCACTTCTATTGTTATAGCTCCCATAAATGTTCCCTGAGTTGGTAGGTGAGAGAGATTCTCTATGGGAAAGAAACCTAGGATGTGTGGTCCAGCTATGCCACTCAGCAAGCCTTTCTGGATAAATAAGGATCTGAGATTATGAACATTCTGCTCTTCCCCTCTGTGCATGTGTGCCCCCAATAAACCCTATTTTATATCTGTACTAACAGCAGTACATACATAAGTACAGAGTCGGATTGTGGGTTATGATTCTTTTAAAATTGATAACCTCTAGTGAGTGAGTCATATTGATTAGTATCCAAGTGTCAGAATTATTAATTTTTCATCCAAATATTTCTGCATGGCATACTCTGCTGACAATACTCATCTTTAAGATAACAACAGAGAATCAAATAAAATTAGCTCTTCTACTCTAAGTCATTTCTACAAATTGCAAAAATTGAGCAACTATTAACATTTTGCCATATTGCTTCATCACCTTCTCCATATGTAATCATTTAAGAGTTACCACCAGGTGCTTCAGTCTGCACGTCTGAAGAACGGACGTTCTTCTTTTCATGAAGATGCTCAGGAATGCTCATCTTCTTTTCATGAAGATGCTCAGGAATGACCTTAGAAATTGTAACTATGCAGTCAGAATAAGCCTTGTGACTAATTCAGAATTAATCAGATATTATTCAAATATCTATGTAAGGTATGACTGTAGGAAATAGGAAACACAGGAAAATAACATGAAGTCCAAAGGTCATTAGGCTTGCCAAAAAGACATTTAAATTCCCAAAGAATGGAAGAAATATAAAATGTGACAGACTTTTCCATATAGATTAGACAACTGATATGTAACTTGACCATACCCTTTTGAAGTTCTGGAGACAGCACTATGCAAATAGGCTCAGACTGGCAGTTGGGCTAGGAGAAAACTGCCTGGAAGCTGCAGCTTCAACCCTCAGACCTCACTTAGCATCTCCAGTTCAAGAACAACTATTGACAACAAAATTGTTTAGAATCATACATTTGTATTCTTCGTGGGTTAGAAATGGAATCTTTTTTATATTTATTTAAGCATACAAGAACTGGGGGGGGTGGCAAGAAAATTCACTAGAAACAGAATAGGGAGCAGAATAGGCAGATCCACTGAAACACACTGCTGAGGGGAGCAGCAAGACAGGAAAGGTCTGCTGCACCATGTGGGTCAGCCTCCTGGCCAGCCAGGCAATAGAACTAGGGTCACAGTGGCTGGCAACATCTTGACAGTGCTGTGTCTCTAACGCCTGCATTATCAGGGAGGCCCCTGAAATGGAATCTTATAAGAGATATGAAATATTTAAAATTAAAGTATGAGAAATAATTTGTTGATCTTGGTATTTTAAGTATATCATGTTTAAAAGAACTTGGTGCTTTAGCTATCTGAGACAGATCTTTTGAATTTAATGTAAACATATATACAAAATATACATTATGGGTGTAATGTAAAATTGTTTTAGTGTGTGATTTAAGGTTGAATGTTACTAATTTGTTAACAGTGCCAGAATAATCAAAAGAATATAAGACTTACCCAATTTGTAAGTGTAATTTATTATTGGAGTTATAAGACCTAAGGTCTTAGGACGGTCTATTTAAAAGGGAGTTGTAGCTCTTTAAGGAAAATCAAGTGCATTAAACGTGTGATTGTGAATCTCCTTAGTGGCCTAGTTCGATCCCCAGCCAGGGAGCTAACTCGCATAAGGCACAGCAGACCTCTCCCATCTTCCCTACTGCTCCCCTCAACAGTATATTTCAGTAAACCTACCTGTTCTGCTCCCCACTGTTTCTGGTAAATACTCTAACCCCTCTCCCCTCCACACTCATACCTTTAACCTATATCCCAGTTCTTCTATGCAAAAGTAAGTTTACAAAAAATAAATATATGACTGCATCTCAAATATTTAAAGGGATTTAATTTACTAAGTTGTAAATAACATAGACGTTTATAATTAAACTCTCCTTCAGAGTGATGATTAAAATATGCTAGAGTGGGCCCTCCCTGGTGGCGCAGCGGTTTAAAGCACAGCACCGAGAATCTAAAGCCGCCTCCGCATGAGTTCGATTCCCGCCTGCCCCGGAGGTGACCACATGGTGTGGCAGACCTCTCCTGACCCGCCCGCTGCTCCCCTCAGCAGTGCACTTCATCGGTCTGCCTGTTCTGCTGCCCACCACTCTGTCTCTGGTGAATCCTTTCGCCACCCCTGCACCTCTGGCCTGTACCCCCAGTTCTGTATGCACAAATAAATAAATCTTTAAAAAAAAAATATGCTAGAGTAATACACTTACTATTACCATCTGTAACCTAAACTTAAAGTTTAATAACTAGGTTTTAATTTTGTAACCTTAAAACCTGAATATTAATTTAAAAAAAATAAAGTAGCTTCTCTGAAATCTTTTTGGCCCTCAAAAGCCATTCTAAAAGACCCTGAAAATCTACATTTACAGAGTTGGTCTCCTTGCTAATAAGCAGTTGGTGCTATTGCCAGCAGGAATCTTTAAGTAGCAGCTTATAACCTCTGCCTAGATGCTCTTTTTTGTTTAGTAATGGCAGAAGCTGATCTTTCTACCTATTGGAGGAGCCAAACACAAGTAACCCATACATTTCTCCATCAGGATCATGACCATCTAGGTCCTTCATTGTTAGGGGTGACTAACCGTCGGAGATAGTTTTACCTCTGTGATTCCTTCAAGGGTTTTCAACTTGCCAAATGGGATGTATTTTATGATCTTAGTTATTTCTGATTGCTATAAAACTGGCTCAGACCTTGTCTGGTCTTTTTTTTTTTTTTTTAAGATTTATTTATTTATGCATACATATATACGGTACAGGCCAGAGGTACAGGGGTGGTGAGAGAATTCATCAGAGGCAGAGTAGGGAGCAGAACAGGCAGATTGACAAAGTACACTGCTGAGGGAGCAGCAGATGAGACAGAAGTCTGCTGGGCCATGTGGGTCACCTCCCCGGCCGGGGATCAAACTTGTGCTGAAGCAGCTGCAGCTAGCTTTGTAGTGCTGCGTTTTTACCTGTTTCACCACCAAGGAGGGCCTACCTTGCCTGGTCTTCTATAGTATTTTTCTTTTAGACATGGCTTTACCTAAAGAATTTACCTGCTTTGACTATTTTAGCTTTGCCTTCATTCAACAACGTATCTACTACTGTTCTACTTAGGAACATTCTCTTCTGGTTCTGTCCACTCTCACTCTAATCTTCTCTTGATACACCCATCCCACTCAAGGTGTGACAGTACCTTACTCTGAGTCTAGCCTGTTGGATGCAGAAAACATAGCTCCAGTTTTTGTGTCAATAAACTTGGTACTGAAAGAAAAGTCAGGCATTAAGATGCGAGGATTCTCCATATGAATCTTCAGACCTTTTGACTCCTTCACCTCTTACCCTCCATCTCCCTCCTGTCCACCTCTCTCCAGTCTGTATGGAAAACCCCTCCACTTTAAACAAGTATGTTTTTCTGCACTTGAATAACAAAAGAATCTTTGAGTCTTTGTTCCTGTTTCTGTCTGACTTGAGGAGCTGCTTCTATGTGCCAGTGAGAGAGCAAGGAGGGAAATACTCAGAACTATATAGATAGGATGTTGTGTTGGCAACATTGCACTGATAAACGGGAGTCATGGAGCAGGCTGCACAATGCAGGAGGCTGCTAAGCAAGCAAGAGCCTGGAGCCTGGCCTTTTTATTGATAGAAGAAGCATACAGCATCAGTAGATGGGGTAGGAGGACAAAGAGAAAAAGATGGATGATGCTAAAGAATGTATTTTTGTCATCTAGGGCTTTGAGGTGACAAGAGTCTGCTGACCAGATAATCCTTCTCTGCTTAACAACCAAGTGTTGTAGTTGAAACTACACCCCAGCCTCCTGGCCATCGTTCCAATCTTACCAACAAGGTGTTCCACTGATATGCTTCTGGGGTCCCTTGGTCCTTGGCCCACCCCGGGCACTACTGGTCATGCCTTTGATGTGTAATTTGGGAGTACATTTTATGCATGAGTCATCAGCCTCCCAGGTATTCCTGGTCATACCTTGTGATGCATGGCCTTCCCAGGGTGGTCAAGCTTTCTGCTCTTAATTGATTTGAAAGGCACCTTGTTAGGTTTGGCTCCTATTACTGACCAGGCAGTTCTGACCTTTTATAGGCATGCAGAACTGCAGGTTAAAAAGAATGGTAACCAAACAAGCCACTTAATTCTAGCAGACCCACAATAGGATCCTACCATGTTGGAAATAAATGATGCATTTATTTCATCTTACCTTTTCCTTCTAAATTTGAAGAGGGATTGTGAGCTCAAAGAAAGACAACTTTTCACTTTAAGTGGAGAAATTGGATCCCATGTGTAAGCTCTGGGTTTGAATCTAATTTCTATTACATTAACATATAATGGCTATTTGAAAAAGGCAGGTCAGTGCCATGCTGAATAAAAGTGTGAGGGTGAGGGTGGGGCAGGGGGGTAAGAGGTGTTTTTACACTTATAGGAGGATGAACTGCTGCTCTAAACATACTGGTTCTTACAATGTAGGGTTTCTGCAGGCCCACTGCTTGGAGCTGACAGTGTACATTTTTGCCAATATAAAGCTCCTCTTCAAAGGAATTAATCCTGTAGAGGCTGCCGGTGCCAGAGTAGCATTTGTTTGCTGAGACAAAAATCCTTCAGGTTAATTAGTGTTTTGAAAACATCAACCTAAAACAGTAACAATCATGGTCAACAAGAAAGGCTTGATTTCTTTTCTTGTTGGTTAGAAGGGAAGAAAAAAAGCCTAGCTGAGGGAGAAGTCTTCCTTTTGTCATGGTAGAAAATTTTTTCCCCTCTTCCTTTTTGGGTTCTTTGACTGGTCTCACAAATAAATTGACATAAAACAGATTAACAAGAGAAAAACAAATTTAACTTCTCACTTAACAGGAGCCTCAAAGATATGGGACCCAAGAGCAGGTTGGGCAATTGAAATTTAAATACCATCCTGAGCTGTGGAATGGAATAGGGGTCTGGGGTTTCAAAGAGAAGGAGAGCAATTCACAAGGTTTTAAGAACAGATGTTTGATAATTAGATGTTTACCTGTCATACATATAGGTTATTTAGATTAAAGTTGTCTCTGGTAATCGCTTTCTCTCTGGACCAAAGCCTCTATATAAATTCTCTTAGGTAGTTTAGGGAGGGGCAAACATTTTTCTTGATTCTGCTGTGTCTTGATTGCCTTCAGTTCAAAACAATCTACATGCCAAGAAGGCACATTCTGCCCTTCCCTTCACTGTTCTATAATACCCCTATAGTAGGCACCTTGACAGTGGACTGGGCATTGAGGTAAGTGCCTTGAAAGTAGATTATATAATTCTTTGGTGGAAAACAGTTAAAGAAAATATTTATTGAATACCTACTAGATGCACAATCCTGCTCTTAACAAATTATATTGTGATTTCAGAGGTGTATTTTCCTCACTCTAAATGAATACTTAATGAGATACATCTTTTTTTTTTTTTAAGATGTATTTACTTATGCATGCAGAACTGGGGTACAGGCCAGAGGTGCAGGGGCAGTGAGAGGATTCACCAGAGACAAGAGTGGGGAGCAGAGCAGGTAGAACTACTGAAATACACTGCTGAGGGGAGCAGTGGCAGAGTTAGGAGCGGTCTGCCATGCCAGGTGGGTCACCTCTGGGGCAGGCGGGGATTGAACTCGTGCTTAAGTGATTTTAGCTTCTTAGTGCTGTGCTTTAACCTGCTGCACCACCAGGGAGGGCCCATGAAAGATGCATCTTAAGGTCCCTTTGTGGTGACACATCAGGTTAAAGCACAGCACTATGTAGCAATCCACAACCACTGTAGCATGAGTTTGATTCCTAACCAGGGAGGTGACCCACATGGCATGGCAGACCGCTCCTAACTCTGCCACTGCTCCCCTCAGCAGTGTATTTCAGTAGTTCTGCCTGTTCTGCTCCCTGCTGCCTCTGGTGAATTCTCTCAACCCCCATACCTCTGGCCTGCACCCCAGTATGCATAAGTAAGTAAATTTAAAAAAAAAAAAGAACATTTTAAGAACATTTATGAATACTGCTTAAAACACTATCATATGTATTATATGATTATTCTTAAATACTTACATGACTCAATATAAAGTCTGTGACTTTAGGACATTCAATTTTAATAAAATCTAGCCTTTGATACTTTTTATAGTGATATCCCTAGACTATCTACACTGTGCACTGAATTCAAACCTTCCCTCATTCACTAGTGAATGAGTATTTAAATTTCTGTTTGTACTGCTAGCCAATCACTGGCTCAATTTTGGCAGTCTTTGTCTTTGCTTGTGCAGCACTCTTTTGCAATTATTTGAATATTTCTTTTGCCTTTTGCTGTTATTTTCTGAAACTAAGTGCTAAGTAGGAAAGGAAAAAAAAAGCACCAAATGTAAAAGGAAGCATACATCTCAAAAGCAACATAATGGAAAGAGATGGAAATTATTAGGAATGCTAAAAGCATTAAAAAAAAATTTAGCTTCAATGTAATAATGTTCACTGAACTTAAGCCAACATTTTGTGTGTTTGAATGGGAAGAATAAAACTAAACAACATGCAAGAAAGCTGGAAATAATTTGAAGATTGTATCTGAAGGAAAAGATAGTTAAATATTTTATCATGTTTCTGGTTTTCTGGAAACAGACCTTCCTTTACAACATACAGAATTATTCAACTTTCTAATATTCACCTTGTGCATATATAAATTAAGCATGCTGTACATAGATATAGAGTACTGCCTACAAAGAATTCTGCCTATAAGTCTTTTGAAGAACAAAGGAATCATTTTAACTCTTGTTGGTGAAGTAAGTACTAAGTTTGCTTCTTGTCCTCCTGAAACCTCATTGCAGACAAATGTGCTATTACAAAAAGAAAGAAAAAAAGAGAGAGAGAGAGCAAAGAGAATGGGAGGGGTAAATCACCCACAAATAAGAGTGTTCAAGAGATTTCTGAGAGAGAACTGACAAAAGAAGCTTGTAAAGAAAGGAAAGTGGCAGCAGGAGCTGCTCCAGAACAAGTAAGGGCTCTTCAGGCTTTTGTAAGATTCTAAATGAATTGAAGACTTTGCAGAGTGCCTCTAATGACAAAAAGACAAAGGGTGGGAGTGATTTCTCCCACAGTAAGATGAGGGCACAAGATCAAAGGTTAGATGTTACAGGTTGGGCAACAAAGAACCCCTCTGACCTTGAGGAAGGAGAAAAGCCAAAAGGGGATTAAGGTCACTGATGGTGCCCCCAGGTTAACTAGACCCAGAGCACCAGGATCCCCATTGGCAAAGGGTCCTCTACTCTTGGCACAGAAATAGAAAATCACCGAACTTTATAGGACCAGATTTTCCAGTCAGAAACAACCGAGGCCTCCATTGCTGACAGAATTATGATGCAGCCCCTCTGGGAGGCATGTCTGGAATTGGACTTAATTGTATTAATCATAAATTAAAAAAAAAAAGAAAAATGCATGACTCTTTTATTAAGATCCACAACTTCCACAGTAAGAAGAACTACCCTTCTAGTAATTTTGATGATCCTGTAAACACACAAGAGAGAAGTTTTTGGCCAAAGGGGCCTTTGGAACTTAAAATTTAAAGTGGCAAGTAATTGGTCTTACCTAGAATTACCTTGCCTTTCAGGAACTTTTCTTATCCTGTGAGCACCATCTGTCACTCTGTCACTACTGGGTCTGCATAGGTTCGCCGAGTTTCCCAACACCAATCAGATATGTTCTATCAAGTAATTAAATATCAGATTGTGTACCTTTACTAGGAATGGGAAGGAACATACAGAAAAGGAAGAAAGTATCAAGCCTTCCAGATAGATAGGTGAGGTGACCAGGAAGTTTAACTTGACAGCTTCACAGTCAATACCTGAGGCCTAGATTAATTCATGATTGCTAACAAATGATTAATGTCACTCAGCCCACTTTGCATGCTGCCTCTCATGTATTGTCTCATAGTATTCTTTCTCTGAGGTGTCATGTTTTCAGCCTGAACCTCTGGAAATAAGGGGTTCAAGGAAAACACTCCAGAAATTTGATTCTGAAAAAGTAATATTTGCATCTGGCTGAAAAATAGCCCTGCCCTCTTCCATTCTATCTTCCCTAACCTCTACCTCCCACTCCCAACCATGCCCCAGAGGTTTTCTTTCCTCTTGTAGTGATTTCTATATCATCTTCAATTATGCCTAAACTACTTTTCTGGATTTATGAACATTAGATAGTATCTACTGACTTTTTGCAATGTCAGTGAAGACAACTCATGCACACATCCTGCTCTCCAACCATCCCTATACCCGCCTCCTAATATACATTTTGCTCACAGGCTGCATCTTTGACTTCAAACTATGTACTTGGACCTTCATTTATTGTTCCACTTAGTTTCCCTTGTTTGGATAAAGGTTAATTATGCCCTGCCTTTTTTTTGCCTCCTTTCTTTTCCCCTCCAGTTCCATTCCCTTATCTCTTGCCAACACTGATGAGATTAACACTCAAGTATGGATAACATTTACATTCTGTTCTGCAACCAGCTTGTCTCTGGTGATTTGCCAGTTTGTTCATTCATTTATTCAATAAATATTTATTGAGTACCTATTATATGCCAGATATATAGCAACTGTTTTTATTTCACATTTTGATAATGACAAATTCTATAAGCACTCTCTACCTTCTGCTATATAAGAAAGGTCTGGAAAAAAGAGGAACTGTTGGTTGCCTTATCTTTCCCTCTTCTTCTATGCCATCATTTCATTATTAGTCATTAGCTAATAATACATGGAATAATAGGAGTATGGTTTCTTGATGGTTGATGATTCTGAGACCACCATTGTTTTCTTCCCAAATTTAAAGCAAGTTCTTATAATCCCTTGAGGCTGTCAGCATTCCTGCTCACTCACCTGCACATAATACTTTTACCATATACTTGCTTGGAGTCTCACTGAACTTACATTGTGGATGCACTAGAATTCTGTGTTCCTAGGTATTGTGAATGCTAATTGCAGAAGAGGTGGTAAGGAAAAATAGACATGAATACTGTGTATGAGCCTCTATTCACACATGTGCTCCATTACCCATTTAACTTCATTTAAGAGTACAGGATCAAAGATAAAATAATTAAGAATTCCAAACAACAACAGCAAAATGTTAAAGCTCAAGGATGCTCCAGGGCTTCCCAGGATGTGTTAGTGTGTAGAATGTGAGCATAGGGAAGATAGGATAATAGTTTCCCATTGAAACCAAAGTTACCTATCCCTTCATAGTTAAATGTCCAGACAAACAGGGTTGGCCCACTGCAGTACTGCAAAGCCCCAAAAGCTTGCCACAAGTCTAAGACACCTTCTGGAAGGGAACTGTAGGAAAGGGGCTAGGCCAGTCTGGAACAAAAGGAACCAAAATCAAAATGCAAGTCAAATTAATGGCTGTCATTGTCAGCCTCGCCACAGATCTTTCACTTACATCTCTTCCAAGTGTCTCTACTCCATGGTTCTCTTTCCATGTTCCCCAAGCCCCTAGTGCTAGTTGAATGTTGAGAAGCAAGTGGGCCTTCTTAACACATGTCTGCTCCACCTCCCTCCTCCCCATTTTATCAAGTCCCCTCTACCTTCTCCTTTCCGCTCAGCTCCACCCTTCATTAGTTGACTGAGAACTTGGATCTTCCCTTTTTATGGCTATTTACAGTTAGGATTCTTCTCTGTAACAGATGCACACCCTGAAGCTGGTCCTGTGGCGAGGGGTGGGGGGCATGAAAATTTTGATAGGCAATTACTTTCTTTTCTGATGTGTAAGTACTTAAAAAGTAGGAAGGCTTATAAACAATGGAAAACATTGGGCAGTACCATGGCTCACCAATATCCACTCCCTTCTACCTTTTCGCTCAACCCATTTTGAAGAATGCCCAAATAACTTGGGCTTATAAAATTTAAGTAGAGAGACAATTTGGGGGAAGCAAAACATATATTTTTTTAAAGATTTATTTACTTATGCATACAGAACTGGGGTACAGGTCAGAGGTGCAGAGGTGGTGAGAGGATTTACCAGAAACAGAGTGGGGAGCAGAACAGGCTGACTGATGAAGTACGCTGCTGAGGGGAGCAGTGGGCAGGTCAGGAGAGGTCTGCTGTGCCATGTGGATCACCTTCGGGGCGGGGATCAAACTCATGCTGAAGTAGCTTTAGCTTCTTAGTGCTGTGCTTTAACCCACTGTGCCACCGAGGGCCCAGGAGCAGAACATTTTAAAAATTGGTGTGTGATTGTCTTCATCCCTTTGATGCACCAAAATGACCAACATTGTCCAGAGGGTGGGATGAGGCCCCTCACCCAGTCCTGGGTCCCTGAGGAAAAACAATGTGAAGCAGAGCATCCCACTCCCATGGATCCAGTATAGACATGTAGCAGGAACAATAAATAAACCTTCATGCAAATATTTGGGGATTATTTGCCATTGCTCAAAGAAATACTAATTATTGGGGCTCTTTTTCCTCTGGAATAGCATTCATAACTAGATGACAGCTTAAAAGTATCTTTGGAATAACTATAAAATGTATATTTAAAAACCAGAATCTATAGCTTTTTATAAAGGTGACTTAGCTTTTTCTTGAAACAGCAGAAATTACCTTTGGTAAATTTTGTGGGTGTTTGTTGAATATTTAATCACCACTAATAATTATATGTGTTTGAAGGACAAAACACCAGGGTAAATTTCTAAAGCTTGAACCTAATTTTCTCATGTATCCAGGGATCTCCACCATACTGCAGAGTCACTGTAATATCCTAGAGTCTATAATTCATGTTATTGGGCAAGGTCTTTCCCTTTTAGTACAGCTTGATGAATAAAGAGAAAAATACTTCTCTTTTCCCTCTTTTCCAGTAGTGAAATGATCAGAGGGGGAATTTTTCCCAAAAAGGAAGCAAAGAAAAACAAAAGACCTGGACAACTAAGGCCTGAATAACTCTATATATCTGAAATTAATACCCAAATTTTCACATATATGGTGATTTTGCAATTCACGTCAAATTCTTCCTGTTTCTGTGTTTTCTAACATTGGGAAAGTTCTGTATCAGAAGCAAAGAACTTGGAAAACCTGTTTTAAAAGCAACTATTAAAACTGGCATCAGAGATTTTTGATGGATTCTTTTGTACTCAGAATTAAGGCTCTGAGGAGAAAAAAAGCCAATGAATGCAAAGGTCTGCACAGAAAATTAACAATTCTCTAGGTTGGTCTTGATATTTGATGTCAGATAAATTTCAATGAATCAAGTCTCCAATTTATTTCTTATAGCAAATATAAAATCTGTTCTCTGTAGATTTTAACAGATGGAAAAGAAATATACTGAATTATGTAAAATGCTAACTCTGAGATTCAGTTATTTGAAAGCTCATAAGGCTTCAAGTAAAGTCTGTGTTTGGAAATACGTAATCACTGGCATTTGTAGACTTAATATCTTGTGATTTGACTATTTTAGGTAACCTAATATTTCACTGCAAGTAGAAGCTTATAGTTTTCTGACAAATAAATGTAAATAAACTACCACAATTTTGGGGTATCTAATCCCAAACTTGTGGCACTAATCCAGGGTGTGTGCCTAAAGTTGTGGCACTAATCCAGGGAGTGTGCCTAAATTGCTGACCAGGAGCTCTATCTCAGTACACCTTTGCAGGCTTGGTATAAAAATTATTTTGTGAGTTTTGGAAAGAAAGCCTCTAACCCTAATGCTGTTGAAGAAAGTTTAAAAAAAATTTTTTTAAATTGTGATTATTCTTAGGCAGAAAATAATTTTCTGATAGCCTACTATCATTAATTCTTGTTATTGAATAAGATCCTTACAACCACAAATTATATGTGGTTAGGGAAGGTACTATGTTCTCCACCCCCTCTTATACGCAGCCCCCTCGGACTAGCTGCTGAGTGACCAAATGAAACTGTGTAACATGAAAGGTTCGTGGGGGGGGGGGTTCCCTGGTGACTTAGGGGTTAAGTCTCAGTGCTATCACCTGTATAGCCTAAGTTCGATCCCCAGCCAAGGTGCTAACCCTCATTGACAGCAGACCTCTCCTGTCTCACCTGCTCCTCCCCTCAGCAGTGTATTTCAGTGAGTCCTCCTGCCCTGCTCCCCGTTCTGTCTCTGGTGAATCCTCTCCCTCATGCCTGTGGTCTACACACCAGTTCTTCTGTACAAAAATAGGAAAAAGAAAAAGAAAAGCTGGTGGACTCTGGGCAAAGAACAGAGAGCTCTTGTTGCAACCCAATTTGTAAAAGGACATGGAAGGAGATATGTGGATGAGAGATATGTAGACACTTGGAAGAGGCACGTCAATAGGAGACATATAGGGAGGCTGATGATGGCTGCCATTATCTTGACATAGTTTCTCCCTTTGTCCCATCTTTCTGGTGCTGTTTCAGAATGCCTTTTCCATGGTTCTTCATCAGAAGATGCCTAAGAATTATTATAACCTTTCAGACTTCAGTTGCCCTGCTTTGGGCCGACCCTGTTTGACTAGGCATTTGCCCATGAGGAGGTGGGTAATTTGGGGTGTTTTATTAAGAAACTCTTATTAGGAACTTTCTTCTTTCTCTATTCACACACTAAGTTCGTTAAAGATTTTTTGTTTTGTTTTGTTTTAACAATGAAGAATCTGCTTTGCTTTTATGGACACTGATGGCCAGCTCCCTTTAGAGAGTGCAAGTTTGGGGTTCCCTGGGTCCCACATCACAGGCATGTGCTAGCACTTTGATGAGTCTCCATAAGAGAGAGCAAGGGGAGGGGGATAGAGGAATGGGAGAGAGAGTTTTAAGAGAAAGAGTAATTTCCCAGCCAGGATACAACTGTTTTCAAGTGAGAAATAAAACAACAGAACTTTAGTGACACGTGAAAAGCCTTTAAGAGAAATGCACTGGAAATAATTTGCTTTCATAAAAATGGGACTCAGGAGAAGGTCTGTATAGGTATGTCTATGTAGCAATAGATGATGTAGATTCTTTCCTGTGGTTGAAGGCCCTAAGTATATTGGCTCAGTGTTCTGCAACTGATAGGGAAGGGAGCTTCCAATGATCCTCTTCTTAGCTAAAGAAATTCATACAAGAAACATGCCCAGGCAACAGAAATAGTATACTCTTGGAGAATCTGCCTATATTCAATGACAATTAATTTGTTTCAAAATACATTTAGCATTATATTTATTTATGCATGGAAATGCATAAAGTTGCAAAGGAGACAAAGGCATTTGTCAATAGTGTTGTTCTTTAAGGAAGCATGTTCAGAATTAAGAATGCTTTCTGATCTGGCTCCTTGGCTTTCTACTTTAGTATTATATATTATACCCCTTTCCATACTTCTTCCAACTATGATGCTGGGTAATCATTAGAAGAGTAGGGGGAATCTGATGATCTCCTGTGACATATTCACAATACCTTTGTGTGACCATAATTACATTTTCTCATCAGCATAGACTTTATTTTTCCAGCTTCAGATCACTTTTACATTTAAAGTTACTTTGGTTATTATGTAAAGTGGGATAAGTTTATTTTAATAGTTTTATAAAAGATTCTAATACTATACTTAGAAACTTTAAGAAAGGTAGAAAGTATTCACAATTTTAATAGCAATTTACTATACTTTAATGAAGGACATTATACATATGGTGATACTAAGAGATTTGATTGTTTATTATAAATACATTAGTTGAGGTATTCTAACATATCAAGGAACGGTTTTCTGTTTTCATACAATTTACCACTTGCACTTAGCTACTTTGCTTCATTGTGCATGTTTTAAAATCATAATTTCTCATCTTAAATAAGGTATAATGTTCAAATAACAAAAAGATTTATAAGATTCAAGGGGAGAAAGTTAACATAAATTAACTGTAACTCATTTCTGCTGCTGTGTGCCTCTAAGCCTAATAGTCAGAACATTGAGAAAGTTGGAAATTAAGTCACTGTTTGAAGGTAGAGTTAATCTTGTGAAGAAAACATATTAGACTGGTGTTCTGAAGTTGTCTTAAAAGACAGTCTCCCAGCCCCTCTCTGGTGGCGCCGAGGGTTAAAGCACAGCACTAAGAAGCTAAAGTCACTTCAGCAGAAGTTCGATCCCTGCCCTGGAGGTGATCCACATTGCACAGCAGACCCCTCCTCACCCACTTGCTGCTCCCCTCAGCAGTGTACTTCATTGATCTGCCTGTTTTGCTCTCCTCTCTGACTCTGGTGAAACCTCTCACTGCCCCTGCATCTCTAGCCTGTACCCCAGTTCTATATGTATAAATAAATAAATCTTTAAAAACAAAACAAAACAAAAAAGACAGTCTCCCAAATCAAAAGGAAGAAATGCCTGGAATGTAGCAAAGATCTGCCCAAAAATTAAAAAGAAGCTATATTTTAATCATTAAGGCTATTCTTACTACAGAAAAGATGTTTATTTCCAATACTATGACAAACTAGGTAAACTAGCCAATTTTTCAAGTGAAAACAAATCAAGGAAATGCCACTGAATGAGGGAGCAGGTGCAAGACCCCTCAGCCTGATCCCAACCATACCCCCCAACTCCACCCCCGCCCCACATGGATGCACAAGCCAGAAGAATGTCAGGCACTGTCCACTCTGCTGCTCCACCCTGTGGGAGTTGGAGGAATTTCCCTCCCCCAAGCCAGTAAAGGGGCTCTTGTTACCTTCTGGTCTGGTCAAAATTGAAAAGAAGATTCCACAGACACTGGTAAAGATAGTGAAGGAGTCCATGTTTATTGATTAGCAAAAGAGCAAGGATAGAGAACTCTGGGAGTCTTCTCTAGTCATGAGAGTCTTCTCTGAGGGGCCAGGACTATAGGTTATACAGGTGTAATGAATGCAGTTTGCGAACAAAGGAACCAAACTTTATTCACTGAGAAAACAAAGAGAATGGACTTGGCTAAAATCCATTTATCATTGCTAATTGTGAGCAGCAATCAGCTGCAGCTCAGTGGTTGTGCTTGGCCTCATGACCATCTCCAAGGTGAACATCTTAGGGAGGCTGTGTATCCATGGCTCCAGTTTGAACCAGTCTGGTCTTAAGGTCTATAACTCCTCCTTTATGGGTCTGTAAACTCCCTTTTCTAACCATAATAGCCAACTTGAGTCTCATGGAAAGATTATGTAGAAATGGAAAAAAATAGTAAGAAAATCAGTGGAACAAGATTTCTGGCAGCAGTTGTCTGGTCTAAAGTCATCAGGTTTTTAACTCTAGTTTATCAACCTGTAGCAACAGCAACATTTCCTGTCCTGTCCTGTCCTTATCCCAGTACCCTTGCTGTCTCAGTAAAATTTACAGCTATCTTTAAACACGTTGCTGATCTAGCAAGGAATACTAAGGCCAAAAGCGAAGTAAAAAGGGATAACACAACCCAGAGGTATAACTGAAACAGTGAAAGTTATTTTTCTTTGAGGGTATTTGCTAAACTGTGTAAATTTGAATTTTGCTATTTATGGTTTTATAAGTATTGGAGACAGAAGACAAAAATACAGGAACCCTTAGATTTAGGGGGACATCCATTATGTGACCTAATGAAATCAGAACCTCATCCCACTCTTACATAAGAATGAGTGGACAAAAAACATATTTTCCCCTCTCTCTACCCCCAAGAAGTGGAAAGGGAAATTCTCTACCAAACTCTTATTATTAAGTGGAAAATTCTAACTTGAAATCTTTTTTAAAGAAGTATTTATGCATACAGAACTGGGGTACAGGCCAGAGGTACAGGGGTGGTGAGAGGATTCACAAGAGACAGAGAGGAGAGTAGAACAGGTAAACTGAGGAAGTACACTGCTGAGGGGAGCAGCGGGCAGGTCAGGAAAGATCTGCTGTGCCATGTGGATCACCTCCAGGGCAGGGATTGAACTCATGCTGTAGTGGCTTTAACTTCTTAGTGCTGCACCACCAGGCAGGGGCCCAAGAATTTGTAGTTTTTATATGTTATGTTTTGTTTGCTTTTATTGAGGTTGCATTGGTTTACAACACTATACATGATTCAGAAATACAGTCACACCTCTCCAGATGTGTTCCTCAATAAATTCCCAGAGATAAAGTTCTATAAAGTTTGCAATTTGAAATCATAAAATACAAAAGAAAACAAAATACCATGATCAAAAATCAATAGAAAGTAGAGTTTGCACAGATTACTAGTCTTTTTTATTTTTTTAAAGATTTATTTATTTATTCATATAGAACTGGGGTACAGGCCAGAGGCTCAGGTGTGGTGAGAGGCTTCACCAGAGACAGAGTGGGGAGCAGAACAGGCAGATCTATGAAGTACATTGCTGAGGGGAGCAGCGGGCGGGTCAGGAGAGGTCTGCCACACCATGTGGTCACCTCCAGGGCAGGCGGGCAGGCGGGAATCGAACTCATGCGGGAAGTGGCTTTAGCTTCTCAGTGCTGTGTTTTAACCCTCTGCGCCACCAGGGAGGGCCCCGATTACTAGTCTTAAAATACAGGAATTATCATGTAAGAAATCCAGATTACCTTGAAGCCACCATGTTAGAAAGGTCAAATAGAGGAACTGTTAGAACTAGAGAGGCCCAAAGAGTATCAGATTCCAGATGCTTATGGCCTTTTAGCCCAGACACTAGATATGTGAGTGGAGAAGCCTTGAAGATGACTCCAACCCTAGTCACCCTCTTGACTGCAATTTTATGAAACCCCAAAATCAGTCAACTAAGATGTTCCTGAATTCCTTGACCTACAGAATTTATAACTTTGGTTATTTTAAAGAAGTAAGTTTGGGGATGATTTGTTACACAATAATAATCAAAATGTGTAGCCCATGAGGAGAAACCCCATGTAGCTAGACAAGCCTGAAGTATCCTGCCTCTTCCAACTCCCTGATGTCTAAGTTTTCCCACGTAAGGCATTCATCAAATGTGTGATTGCAGAAGCCTTTGAGAGAAGCCCCTCCTCAGCCACTTACTGACTGTAACATCATGAGACTCTGAGCAGAACCTCCTGGTAAACCTCATCTGAATATTTGAACTCCAGGAGGTTCACATGATTTGTTACACAGTAAAAGATTAGCAGATTAAATTATGACAAATTTTTTCAGAATTTACCATTTCACTAATTTTTTCTCTTTTAATCATAAATAGATATGACTTCATCAAATTATTTCCCATGTCTTTGGGATAGTCATATCATTTTATTTTATTTTAATTTTCTCCCATGAATTACACCAATTGATTTCCACTGTTAAGACAGTCTTCTTTTGCTGGGATAAATCTGGCTTGCTCATGATGGATCACCTTCTTAAGAATCATTTCACAGATAATTAGTTATCATTAAACTTGGCTGTATAGTAGTAATAAAACAAAAAATGATAAGGCAACATTCTCATCAGAGATAGCATAAAAACAAAAGAGCAGCATTTACTCACTTATCAGTTCTTAAGTAAATCCATAGAATTACACATGCAATGTACTTTCAGTTTTGCAAATTCATTTTAAAGGAAGTAGATTTATCTGTTACTTTACATTGATTTTATAAAGATAGAATCCTTTCCTTCTTTTTATTATTTAAAACCATATGCCCTGATTATAAAAATTAATTTTTATTAGTCCAATTCATTTTTTCACTAAAGTAAAATGAAGTGCTTCCTGAAATTTTCATATAGTCTTAAGTTTTTGTTTTTTTCACTAGCAATGGAAAAATTCTAATCTTATTAAGAATACTTAGTAGTTTGTTTTTCTTCATGTGATTTAGTTTGTGTGTGTGGTTGTTTGTTTTTTGTTTGGACTTACTTTATATCTTGCTTGATTCAATTTCCAAAGATTTTGTTTTTACTTAGAATTTTGAATTTTGTAATTATAATGCTATTCATATATTCTAATTCTCCTTGAAATTATTTAAATAAATTGTATAGCTATATTTTAGCCATTAATTTATTTTTCAAATTTATCTTACAAGACCAGCTCATTAGTTTTCATTCTTTCTTTGATAAAATAATGAAAAATATTTAAGGTTATAAATTTTCCTTTGAGTACAACTTTAGCCATTTTCCATAAGTAAGTCTTACTATGAAGTCCTATCCTTTGTTAATGTCTAAATAAATTAGGATCTGAGATTTTGTTTTTTCTTTGAATCAGTGGATATTTCAGAGAACATTCTTTTAATTTTGAAGTATTAAAGTCTTTTTATTTTGTTGTTTCTATATTCTTCTGTGGCTTTCTAGATTAATTGAATTGTGGGCAGAGGCTATAGCCTGTAAGTCCTTACATTTTGGAATTTTCTTTGTCATGGTCAATTTTTATGGATATTCCATATGCAATTAAAGAGAATGTTTTCTCTGCTCATAAAAACACTGTGTAAACAGGGATCATGTTTATGTTTTAAATGGATGTGCTTTTCTCTTTTACATTTCCATACATGTGTTCTGCCACTTCCCAGAGTAATCTAGTGCCTTACGTTGGAATTTGGAAAGTTACAACAATAATAAAAGGAAAAAGTGGTATTCTGTTCAGTATTTGTTCACCAAAGTAGGATTTTTAAAATCTAAGGTAATATGATATTCTTTAGAAATCAGGTTTTCATGGGAGAAAATGGATTTTTAAAATTCCTTATGTTTTATTAGCATAGCTAAATCCATGCCTCAGGGATTTGCATGCTGAATTTAAAGTAAAGCATTGGTAGACAATTCTGACATCTTTGGTAGATCACTTTTCCTTTCTTGATCTTTTCTTTTGCATTGGATAGGGGGAAAGATCTATGTTCTATAAACATCTTTCTCTAGGGAGGAAAGGTTTTGAGGGCAATATTGGTGGAAATTAGTGTTTGCAAAAAAAATAGTTTTTATTCTTTCTTTGATAAAATAATAAAAAAAATATTTAAGGTTATAAATTTTCCTTTGAATACAACTTCAGTCATTTTCCATAGGTCTTACTGTGAAGTCCTACCCTCAAGAAAGTTGAGACCAGAATTGGCTGTGCCTATCCTTCCATTTAGAATTCCTGAGAATATCTGTCACATAAAGGAACCTCCTCACTATCATGTGGGGAGGAGCAAGACTGGACAGAATAAGCATGGTCCTGTGGTGAAGTTAGGAAGAGAAAGGGGACAAGTTGGACCTTTTCCTCCCTTACCAACTGTATAGAAAGGCCACATGAGAGTGAAAACTTTCAAAACTTTGCTTGTCTGATAATAGCTTTATTATGCCCTCATGTTCATTTGCCATGGCATGACATTTTAAGTGGAGGTTAATTCTGTGGGCATTTTTCCTTTTTCTTCTGGCTTCCAGTGTTACTGCTGATATGTCAGTAGCATGGTTTTCTTTTTCCAAATATTGTGTGTGTGATTTCCCCCCCTCCTAAGACTATTAGGATATACTTATCTCTGGTAGGAAAAGCAATATTGTTAGTAACTCTATTAAACATCCAGAGATTGTTCTTCCTGTTATGTATGTCACTCATCCATTTAATCCTACCTCCATGAGGTTCTCAATACTATATGCCCATTGTATAGAGGTAGAAACATTGACAAAGAGAAAGATTAGTCAGTTTTCCTAAGGATACAACAGCTAGTAGGTGATAGATCCAGGCTTTATATCTGGTCTGACTATACAGTTCTTACTCAACCTTTATCGTTAGCTTCTCCAGGAGGACACAGTAACTTCCCACTATAATGCAGTTTTTCAGGCACTAGATCCACGGTGTGGGAACTAACACCATGTGGAATTTGGGCTCTTAAACTATGCACTAGGTCAATACTAATACTAATTATAAAGTAGTTTCTCTCTGTCCTACAGATCCTTGGACATTTCCTAATGGAAACCAGCCATCAGAACTTTTTTTTTTTTTTAAAGATTTATTTATTTGTACATACAGAACCGGGGTACAGGCCAGAGGCTCAGGGGCGGTGAGAGGCTTCACCAGAGACAGAGTGGGGAGCAGAACAGGCAGATCGACGAAGCACACTGCGAGGGGAGCAGCGGGCGGGCCAGGAGAGGTCTGCCACACCATATGGTCACCTCAGGGCAGGCGGGAATCGAACTCATGCGGAAGTGGCTTTAGCTTCTCAGTGCAGCGCTTTAACCCGCTGCGCCACCAGGGAGGGCCCCATCAGAACTTTTTACAAACTGTAGGTGGGGAGTTTCCAAGGGTGGACAGGTATAATTTCAGGTCATTCTCTTACTGATAGCCAAAAAGGAACATTACAAAAGGGTGAGTCATTATTTGCAAGGCCAACCCAGCTTCATCCTTGTCAGTACCAAGTACTTCTCTTCGTGACATCTTGGGGTATTTTGTACCCTGAAGTTGTGAGATGTTCATGCCTTATCTTCTATACATAATGTGGTCATATTGACTTTCTTTTTCTTACCTCCTAGAAAACCACCATAAGTGCCCATCACTGGCATGTAATCAATCTAGGTTGTGTGAACTTCTTTGTATTTTTTCGCATTTATTTCCATGAAAGTTATGTCAAATAGTTCTACTTTCTACACTATAAACAGTGTAGAAAGATTCATCTCCCCTATCATTCCAGTTCCAAATCATATAGCTTTTAAATTATGTAGCTAGGCTGTGGGCAGAACTTTCTTATATATCTTCTAATTTTTCATGGTGACAGAGAGATACATACATAGAAAGAGAGAGAGAGAGAGATCTTCATGTCATCTCTGTCATGAGAAGTTCAAAAGCAATCTAGATGCATATAGAAAGGGAATATAACATATGTGTATGCATGTGCACATGCTGTTTGAAAAGTTTTTTTTTTATTATAAATGTAATAGAGTTTTGTATTATGTTAAGAAAAATGAATCAATGTAGAAGGGTGGAAAATCAAAGTTAAGTTTTCTCAATTTTTCTGAGTCTTCTAGTCCCAACTAATTCCTTTGTCTACTGCCTTCTTACTATCTGTGCTCACTCCACAGAAGTAGCAATCATTACTTATTGGCTCTTTCCAGACGCTTTTGTGTATATATAATAGCATATATATATATTAGATATACATTATGTATTTTTACATAAATGAAATTGTGTTATGCATATAGTATAGAAAGGTGGCAAATTTACTTGTTATAGTCATAATATTTTTCTGTAGATGAAAATTCTTTCCTTTTTAAACAGCTGTGTAGCATAAAGGAATCAATTTTACTAATCAGTCATCTACTTATAGACATTTAAGTCCTATCTAGGTCGGATTTTATTGTTGTTGCTTGTTGTTAAATTTGCTGTTACAATGTTAAGATAAACATTCTTATAAAAACATGTTTAATAACTATGCAAGTATATGTATAAATAAACTCATTGAAGTGTAACTTGAGGATCAGAGGGTATTTATGTTTAAAATTATGGTACGTACGGCCGCATTTATTTCCATGAAAGTTATGCCAAATTGTTCTGCTATAATAAACAGTGTGTGAAAAGGCTCATCTCCCCTATCATTGCCAATTCCGAATTATGTAGCTTTGAAATGTTCCTTCACCTAATATGGAAGAAAATATGCATTTCTTTGCAATTTTAATTTCTCTAATAATAATTGAAATTACACATATTTACTGGCTCTTAGTTTCTTTTTTGACTTTTCAAATCCTTGGACTGTATTCTAGTAGACTATCCATTGGTTTTTTGTTTGCCTTTTAAGTGGTATATTTGTTTTTGTTTTATTTTGGTTTTTGGTTTATATTAATGTGTTGCTAATATTCTCCCTGGCTTGTTGTCTAACTTTTAACACAACTTTTTGTCTGTTTTCTAACTTTGTTACTTTGTGTATATGTGCATGAGCTGAAGCATCTGTATGAATTGAAGCGTTGAGTGGGGGTGAGTGGGTGGGTGGGTGGGTGGGTGGGTAAGAGGAGAAGAGGATTGCTTAAAGCCCCAAAATACATAGAAGGGAAGAAGAAAAGGGATCAGGAAAGGAATCAAGAAAACTTTACAAGTCCTTTTAGTCACGAGCATGTTTGTCTTGATTTTTTTTCCACGAAAGTCATAACTTACAGAACATCCAGGAAATAACTATTATCCAAACTTGAGACTCCTGTTCACATAGTCCTTTGTGAAAACAGACACTAAAAATAATTTTTGAAAATTACATTGTTAGATAAAAAGTGGCTTTTTCCTCCAAAAATATAAAGACTATGGGATAGCCAACATTGGTTGACAAATTAATATGCAACTTGTCCGTGCCAACACTTCCAGCTAGCTTAATTCTCATCAGCCACTATAATTTATTAACAGTGAGGTGAGAAAAGACATGAATCAGCTTAATGTGATATAAGTAGGGCGTTGCCATAGCAACAAGATGCAGTCTGTTTTCTACTATTTATGTATGGTTTATTTTCTCCAGAGCCTCTGAATTATTGCTTGAAACAAATGGAATGAGAAACATCTTGTTCTGAACACCCCTCCTCCCTATCCCTCAGTGTGTATGTGTATATAAAACCACATTTTTTTTCATGGGAGGAAAAACAAAAACACTTTAAATTAAAAAAAAATATGTTTATAGCAAAAATGCTAACTGCATAATTTCCAATCCACTGTGATGTTACAGAACTCATTTAATTTTTTTTTTTTTAACCTCTGAGACATGTGATTTCTCACTGAAACCACTGGGAAAAAACCCAAAACACAAGCTGAAAGCAAACTGGAGGCTAATATTGCTTGTTAAAAGAAACATTCATGATCTCTACCCAGACTCCCAGACTTCAAGATTGGCTGAAACCAATTCACACTCCTGAAAAGAGAGAACAGACTAAACCTCACAATTTTTAATTTTACTTGATCTCAAAATTTCAGAAGAAAAGCCCAGACCAGAGAGGAAGCTGGGACCAAGTTTGTGATCTTGTCTGCTTGTAAAGGGCACCATAGATCTTTACAGAATCTTACCAGCAGATAAACAATCCCTTCCTTGACTGTATGCCTTGTATGGAATACTCCATGAAGAATCCCCATAGTTTTCTCCATTCAATACTTTGCCTACGGGTGTAGACTTTAGAATTTGTAGATCAAAAATGGACTTGGTCATCTCCAGGCCACAGAAACCATCAGACTTTCTAGTCAAGTGGAAAGAGAAACAACAGACTCTTTCCCTTTATTCCTCATTCCAACTTCTGATTTTTATCATAATTACCCCCATATTCTATGAAGACAGAAACATAAAACAAATGGGAAATTTGACTCTCAGTATTTTCACCCTGCATTAAATATGAACTGATGTTTTTATTGGACTATTTTATTTGAATAAGTTCTGTGATTTTACAGAACTCATTTTTAAAAAATTCACATTTTTATTTTCTGTGTCTCAGAGCTCAATCCCCCAATAACTGGTAGGACCAGTAAGAACAAATGACCAGTAGGATTTCCCTCTCCTGAAAACTACTCCCAGACCTCATATTCTAACATATTCACCTTTATGATCTCTGTATCTCTCACTCTTCAGACTCTTTCACTGTCAGGACTGGGAGAGTATTGTTCCCAATTCCAGGGCCCCTTTTGGTGGCTGGGACCAAATGGTGTGTTCTCCCATCCGATTTTTCTGCTGGAGGGAACAGACAGAATGTAAGATGTCATACATCAAGTAAATTCCAACAATTTTATGACACCCAGTTTCATTAGTTCATGAGATCTAGATATTACTTTAGGTACACCCATAAACACTGTAATTAAACAACAAAAAGAGTATCTAATTCAAGCTACACTGGAATATTTGAGTCATTTTTCCTTCCAGAGTTGCAATATTTCCAGTTATAGTGAGAAGTAGTGTATCTTATTTATTGTTTAGGCACAATTTACATACAGTTCAGTGCACAAATCTTAAGTGTTCATTTTGAAGAAGTTTTACTGCTATATATACTCCTTAGCTTCTCACCAAAATACAGAATATTTACAATACTTCAAAGATTGCCTTATGCCCCTTTTCAGTCTATACCTCAACCAAGGCACAACATTCTCAGTTTCTCTCATTTGCATGTATCACCCACAAATATTACAATATATAAGTGCTTCATTTATTTTCAGTTGTATAGTCATCTATGAATATACACTAATTGTACCCATTCTATTGACAAAATTTGAGGATTTCCAACTTCATACAATCATGAATAAAATTCTATGGATATTTTTATATGAGCATGTGCAATTATATCAATTTGAATTGCTGAGTCATAAAAAGATGCAAGTTTAATAGTTAACTATCAGTTTCTAAAGTGGTTGAACAAATTTACACTCCCAACATATCCTTGGCAACACTTAATATAGTTAGTCTTTTTAATTTTTGCCATTCTTGTGGAGTACCTTATTGTGGCTTTAATTTGCACTTTTTTGTTGACTAATGACATTGGGAGTTTTTTCAGGTGCAGGGCTTACAGCCCTTGGGGCACTATAAGGATCCTGGTGCTTGAGGGAGTGAAACATTGAATACAAATACAAAACAGATAATGATGAATAAAGAGATCATGAAAGGAAAGTTTTCCTGTTTTGTGAACAATGGGTGCCTAGATTCTACCTGCTGAATCTAAATACTCAGGGTAGGGTCTAGAATGTTGTGTGTTTATCAGAATACAAACATCATTGCTATATTTTGTTCAATTCTGATTCTAGGCTACACAAACAAACAAGCAAACAATAAGCAAAGCACTCAATACCACAGTTTTTCACTGTTGATTTTAAAAAGTCATCACTGTGCAATGGGTTTAGTTTTCCCTCAGTCCACCTCTTTGCCCACTGTAAATGGATTTCAGTTGATATCATTCCATTGAAACTACTCTTGCCAAGGTCAACATGTACATTTCAGCTTCAGAAGCCAAAGCATTCTGTTAGTTCTTGCAATAGATCCTTACTCTTTTCACGCCTTTTAATTGTTTCAGCAACACTGCAGTGATAAAGAATCAGGGATCATGGAGCACCTGTAGGATTCAGGATGCTGCTCAAGAGTAAGATCCTGGCCTTTTTATTGACAAAGAAAAGGGTGGGTCAAACTGAACACTGGATTTAGGGCTAAGGGAGGGTGAGTCTGCTGATATACTCCCAAACCCCACCATGACTTCAGTCTTATTAACTAGGCATTCTACTGATCAGTTCCTGGGACACAAAAGTACATCAGTTAATAGCCCACCCCTCCACCTTTCCTGATGTGTACGCTATCGCCTCTGGGTGATCAAGCAAGCACAGTACTCTAACTTGAAAGGAGCCTTGTACACACACACCTTTTACCAATCTGGATGAATCCCTAATAACCCAATTGATGCTTGTGATCAGTCCCTGTAGTCACAGATGTCCATATCTCTCTTTCTCTTTTCTCCTTTCCAATTATCTGCATCTCTTTACACCCCTCTACATTCTTGCTCTTCTTGTTCCTCTCCCTCTTCCTCATTTCTTTTTCTACATCTTCATGTCCTGCTGCTTCTCCTTCTCTTCCTTTCTCCCCCATCCCTTTCCTACCCTTTCTCAAGAATTAGATTCTAGTCTAGTGTGAACAGTCTCTTAACTAGAAAAACTGTACCATCAAATACAGGATGACAATCTTCTAATTTCTATGTGGTCTCTTAAGTCAAGGAAAAATGTCTGCAAGAAAGGAAAGGAACAGATATGCAGAGAAAAACTAGAAAAGTACTAAGAGCTTTAAGTTCTTGCTTATAGTCCTTTCTGCTCTTGGGTTCATCCAATACTCTCACACCCCCCTGATCCATTATCTCCCCCTTTTTTCATCATAAGTAAAGGTCAGATTTAGGGATAAAAGAGAAATGAGACTGAAAAATAAGCAACGTCCAGATATGGAGGACATCAAATTTCAGGCAAAAGTTTGATTTTGATTCTGTCAGTGAGGAATTGGAAACATTATTCCCCAAATTCATACTCACTCAAGATGGCTTGTTTTTTTCATCTCCCTGTTTAACAGTCTTTGCCCTTTGGCTTATGCTGATCCCATCCAAAATTCCTCTCTTGTTTCTATCACATTTTACCTGCCCTCTGAAGTTGACAAAGTTTTCCCTGACTTATCCAGACTCTCCCTTTCACCCTAAACTTCTAGAATGTTCTGAATGGATACTACATATTCGGTTACCTGATTGTGGCCTCTGTGTCACTGTTTGCTGTAATATGCTGTAGGTCATGTACTCCTGTAAACTAAGTTATAGGGAAGAGTGACTTTAAGCAAACGAAAGAGGAGATTTTATAAATAAATATTGCTGTGTGTCCAAAAGAACAGTATTCTTTCAAATACTCCTTATTTAAGATAATTTTGGAAAACAAATGCTGAAGAGAGAATCCTCATGGTAGGATTTATAAATTGGTATAGCCACTATAGAAAAAAGTATGGAATCCTCCAAAAATTAAAAATAAGACTACCATATGATCCAGTAATTCTGCTTCTGGGAATATATCCAAAGGAAATAAAAACACTTTCTATACTCCTATGTTCATAGTAACATTATTTACATTTATATAACTAAAGAATGAAAACAACCCAGCTGTCTATCAGTGGATGAATGGATAAAGAAGTGATGATGTATGAGTGTGTATACACACACACACACACACACACACACACACACACCCATCCTGGAATGTTACTTAGCTATAAAAAATGTGGAAATGGGTTGGACCTTGAGGCATTATGCTAAGTGAAATAAGGCAGAGAGAGAAAAGACAAATACTGTTGATCTCATTTATATGTGGAATCTAAGAAATGGTAATGCTTGTCATTGCCAGAGGCAATGGGTATAGAAGAAATTAGAGGAAGGTGGTCAGTTTCAAATTTCCAGTTATCAGATAAATAAGTATTGGTAATGTTCATAATGATGACTATAGCTAATAGTACTGTGTGATACATAATCAAAAAAATTTTTTAAAGATTTATTTATTTGTGCATACAGAGCTGGGGTGCAGGCCAGAGGTGCAGGGGCAGTGAGCGGATTCACCAGAGACAGAGTAGGGAACAGAATAGGCAGATCTATGAAGTACACTGCTGAGGGGAGCAGCGGGGGTGGGGGTGAGGGGGTAGGGCGG
>NW_004567121.1:13130537-13170918 GCF_000260355.1 Condylura cristata
TTAGTGCTGTGCTTTAACCTGCTGTGCCACCAGGGAGGGCCCCATAATCAAATTTTTAAGAGAGTAAATTTTAAGTGTTTCTCATGACAAGGAGAAATTGTTTCCATTTTCCTTTTCATTTTCGTGTCTATATGATAAAATAGATATTAACTGATTGTGGTAGCCATTTTATAGTATATGTAAGTCAAACTATTATGCTATAAACCTTAACTTTACACATCATGTATGTCAGATATTTCTCAATAAACTGCAGAAAACTTAAAACTCCTTTGTGGGAAAGGCCTTCAGATATATTTTATGAACTATATAAGAAATAGTTTTGTTTTTTATTGTAACCCTTATTTTTGGGCCCCAAACAGTATTTACTCAACTTATGTTCCCATATAACTGATTTTTACATTTAATTGTAACAACAACATTCAATCAAAAAAAAGCAGAACCATTATGAGTGCTATAGAACTAAGGAAATATTTTACAGATTAGAATACACAGTTGTGGAAGATGATGAAGATACTGCTTCTATATCTAGTATGGGTCTGAGGTGGCTTTAGATTGGCAGGACCAGCAGTAAGGAAGAATATCTTATAAAGTATTAGGACAGCTGGACACTTCCCTCCACCCACCCTGTAGGTCCCTGTGAGCATCAGTAATAATGTGCATGTCTACAGAAGTAGTTTTGCCACAGAGCTGCCCTGTGTCTGGATTCTGGCATTAGAGACAGAGAAGCTGGAGCATACAATGCAGCAGTAGCTCCTTTGAACACTGCTGCTGCCCCAGGCCTGTAAGAGGACTCTCCTGGATTAAGTTAGCACCCTACAGCAACCTTCAGAGCATTATGCTGCTGATTTAATTCCATCTTCAAATCTTGCCTGCAAATTCTCTCAAGCCAAACTCTAACCAAACACTCTACAGGGGCAGGGTATTTTGGAAATATCATTCAGCTTAGCAAATTGATGCAGCAAACTAACAGCATAATTATAAAACTCAAGCTGACCTCCAAGCAATGATTTGCCACCACTGAACTTGGAACATAAATGGCATAAATTCCCAAAAATGTAGGACACAGGATAGAATCTTTGGAATGAGTAACAGTTGCTTCCAAGAATGTCAAGTTGATTAATTTTAAGAGGGACACTGCTCATTGAATGTATCACATTCTGATTACTTTATGAGAGAAAAGTGAGTCATATTATTTGATAGCCATTCCATCAATTTTCATTCCACCACCCCCTCCCTTAGTTCTGAAATTAACTGACCTTTTTGTTGTTGCTATTGTTGTTGGCTATGTCTTAGCTCAACTGAGTATTATGATTAATTCTTAAATTGTTCAAAAATAACAAAGAGAATTGGGGTAAGTACTGAGACAGTGTTGTAGAGCTGGCTAACTCCTTCTTCTTTCCCGGGACAAATATTCTTGCTACTTTTTTTCTCCCTAACTGTAGATTGTCCAGTCCATTTCTCCTTATGGATCTGTGACCCTTTCTCCTTTCACAACATGTATGCAAGTCTTGTTGTATGACATAGATGTTCTATCTTTATCTCTTTCTAAAGGCCTTCTCTTTTACTGTTAACACTTTAATATGGATGATCGTGTTCTTGACAACCTACACAAATGCAGGTCAGCAAAAATGATCTTAGTGTAAAAAAAAAAAAAAACCCTGAATAACAAACAGTGTGGTTAATGACTTACATTTCAGTCAGTCTAGTCTTAGTTTCCTTTAAAAAAAAAAATTATTTATTTATTTATGCATACAGAACTGGGGTACTGACCAGAGATATAGGGGCAATGAGAGGCGTCACCAGAGACAGAGTGTGGAGCAGGACAGGCAGTTCTATGTACACTGCTGAGGGGAGCAGCCGGCAAACACAGGAGAGGTCTGCTATGCCATGTGTATCCCCTCTGGGGCTGGGGATTAAACTGTGCTGAAGCAGTGGCAGGCTAGCTTGCAGTGCTGTGTCCTAACCCGTTGCGCCATCAGGGAGGGCCTACTTTTTTCACCGTGAATGAAACTAGAGTCTTTTGAGCCTTAATATGAGCTCTAATGAATCTGCCACTTTGATGATTGCTACTAATTTTTCATTGTGTTAATATACATAAAACATAATGTGTACTATCCTAGCATTTTTTAACAAACCGTTCACTAATGTCAAATATATATATCTAGAACTGTTTTCTTCTTGCAAAATTCAGATTCTATTCTTATTAAACAATTCCTCATTTCCTCTTACACCAAGCCCCTGTTAGCTACCAGTTTACTTTTCTATCTCTGTGAATTGACTACTCTAGGTAACCCATAGTAGAATCTTATAGCACTTGTCTTTTGTGTGACTGGCTTATTTCACTTAAATAAATATACTCAAAGTCCATCCATATTGTGGCGTCTGTCCAAATTTCCTTCCTTTTTAAGGTTTTAACAATATTCCATTCTATGTATAAGCCATATTTTGTTTGTCCGTTCATCTGTCAATGGGCATATGGATTACTTCTAGTTTTTTGCTATTTTGAATAATGCTGCAATAATCATGGGTGAACAGATATCTCATTGAGACCCTATTCTTTTGTGTATATCCCCAGAAGTTAATTGTTGGACCATTTAGTAGTTTGAGTTTAACTTCTTGAGGAATTTTCACACTACTCTCCAAAGGCTGGTGCACCATTTCATGTTTCCACCAGCCATGTGTATGTGTTCCATTTTCTGCATATCCTCAGCAACACTGTTTTCTCTGTTGTTTGTAGTAACCATCCTAATGGGCAAGAGTACTCACTAGTGGGTGTTTCCTTGTGGCTTTGATTTGAATTTCCCTAATAATCAGTAATTTTGAGCATCTTTTCATATTTTCTACTTGCATAGCTTCTTGGAGAAACTTTTCTATCACTGAATAATGTACTACCGATTGATTGTCCATTCACATTAAAGGGTTTTTTGGTTGCTTCCAAGTTTTGGCAATTATGAATAAAGCTTCCGTAACAACTATGTGCAGGTTTTTACATGACATAAGTTTTCAACTCATTGGGGTAAATTCCTAAGAGCATGATTACTGGATCATATGGTAAGAATATGTTCATTTTTCTAAAAGATTTCTTTATTTACTTATACATACATACATGCATACATACATACATAACTGGGGTATAGGCCAGAGGGGCAGGAGTGGTGAGAGGATTCACCAGAGTAAGGGTGGGGCACAGAATAGGCAGATTGATGAAGTACACTGCTGAAGGGAGCAGCAGGTGAGACAGGAGAGGTCTGGTGAGCCATGTGGATCACCTCTGGGGACGGGGAGCTAATTCACACCAAAGTGACCCTGGCCAGCTTTGCAGTGCTACATTTTAATCCACTGTGCCACCAAGGAGGGCCCAGAATATTTTTAATTTTACAAGAAACTGCCAAATGGTCTTCCAAAGTGACTGTACCATTTTGCTTTTCCACTAGTAATGATAAGGCCATTTGTTGCCCATGTCTTCATCAGTATTTGGTGTTGCTAGAGAATGGAAGTGAGAGTATATGAGGTTATGCCTGCCCCTTACACCAAACCACCCTCTGGAGCTTCCACTGCTGTACTAAATAGGCATCTGAGTGTCTCTCTTCAGGACAATGGCAACTTGTCCTGAAGTATAGGATCTCAAACAGACTGGATGCTATTTGTAAAATATAATAAATAAGTCAGTAATTAAAATAGTCATCAAGTATTACTGTCAATCTCTAGAAATAACCCTAATGTCAACAGAAATCTTTGCAGCAGTGATTCTTAGCCTTGGAACCAACTGGGGAATAGTAAGCTGCAGAAGTCTCACAGGATTTCTAATTCAGATGTTATAGAATAGGGCCTGGATATGAGGATTTTATAAATCTTGCCAATTCACAGCAGTATACGACTGCTGTGAAGTATTCCTTGCAGGCTTGTTGAAACAGAATGCTGAACTCTACCCTCAAGGTTTCTTATTCTATAGGTTTAGGGTAGGGGTCCAGAACTTTCAACTTTAACAAATTCCCAGATGATGCGGATGTTGCTGACAGGGGGGTATAGTAAAACCAGACTAGAGAGAAGAGTCACATCACTCAGCTGTCTACACTCATTTCCCCCTCTTATTAACTTCATAATTGGTGCCAGGGTGAACTTTTAAGTGTTACTATTAGATATTAGTTTTATCTTGTAATATATACCTTTCTATTTACCTTAAAAGAATCTGAGATGGTAGTGAGGGGAAATGAAAAACAAGTTCTCCTATAATAACTTATTTGGTCTTATGACTATTAAAAACTTATTCAGGCCTTATTACAAATAAAGCAAACTTCTGCCTGAGAGGAAATAGACCCTTGAACTCAATGGGAGAAAGAAGATAGGGGATGTAGACTTGGATGAGGAGTACTGCAAAGTTACTGACTTAACATTCATGAGAATGGACCTTTTTTTGAGCCTCAGGTTGTCCATGGAACATTGACAATCCAGGGATTCCATCTTCATTCACTGCTATTCTGTGCCTTATCTCCCACTTGTCCCCCATCCCAGCATTAATCATCCTGTGGATCCCCAAATCAAGCATGTACAGCAACCTCCACAGTTGGTCAGTGTGATTTTATACTAGTTCCCTGACTTTGGTGTAGAGAAGCACACAGGGAATCCTCCAGGTGTGCTCTGGAATACCCAGTTTTGGAAAAGGATTGAAGAAGAATTAGTCAGTTCTTTCCTGTTTGTCTTACCAGTATAAATTGGTATAGAGAAAAGACCCTGGATGTGGTCCCAGTTGTACTCTTTACTTTTTTCTGTGAGGTCTGTAGTAATCATTTCATCTGCCATGGTCCTTCATTCCTTCATTTCTTGGAGTTATCTGTGGCTTGACGCTGTTTGGAAAATCAAATGACAAAGTGGAAAAGAATGCACACAGTGTCTTCAAGTATTTATAGTATATTGCAGCCCAGTAGCACATCCTACTTCCAGTATAATTAAACTCCAAGGGATACAGTGCTTTTATCCCCACCCTATTCTATAAATATCATCAGTACTGTGGGACATGCTCAAACAAACCAGAATGCATTTGTACTGTAAAGGAAGGCAAGACAGTTAGCCAGTCAGAAATTCAATCCTGATTGGCCCCAGAAAAAAACACATACTTCATACTGTAATTGGCATCCACAATATCTCTATCCCTTTTATGCATCCTACCTTCCTGCCTGGTCCCCAGGCCACATTCTTTCTCTCTACCTCATAATCCCCAGAACTTAAGGAAAACATCCTCAAAAGGAGGAGAAAATATTCCCAATGGCTTAGAAGGAACAACCCCTCACACTTTCTAAAGGAAGCATCACATTGTAAGTTGTGCTGTCTTAGAGCAACAGTCCTTGGCCAAATCAGAACTACTTCCCTCATTTAACATTTAATAATCTATTTTAGGTTGTTTTGTTTTAGAATAAATATATAAACTTAGTTAGTAGTAGTAGAACAAATATCTTTTTTCATTTATAAAAATGAATACATTTTATTAATGATAGAGCATAGTTAGAATTGCTACTTTTTCTATTTCTATTGATTGTTGTATGGAAATATACATATGTAACAAGGACAATATTTCAAGATGACTGAACCAACTTATTTTCAACCTCTGTAACCCACAGTTCCAAGTTCTACTGGACTCCCATATCAGCTCAGACCTATGTTTCTTCTGAAGTTTAGAAAAAAATATTCCTTCAGCCATTTAACCACAAGGTTATGGTGATAATTATTCATTCTGAACAGGTCAAAGTATAGGAAAAGAGGGGTAGATTGGAAGGGAGATAGAGATAAGTAGTTATCAGGATTCTAGGCTCTCCTTCCCAGCTGAACCTCGAAGTGGGAGAGACTCTATAGACATCTAATTAGGCATTGGGGAGCCCAGGTTAATTACGTTAGTTGTATCTATTCCCTGGGCATGCTGAAGAGGCCAGATGTCTCTAAGAGAACTGAGCCTTTAGTTTCTCTACAGCCAACAGGGATAAGGGGAGTAATGATGATGTGGTGTCAGAGAACGAAAGAAATCAAAGGCAGCATACCTTGCTCCCTGCAGCCTATGTTTTTACACAAAGAGTATCTAGAAGTGTTCATGTACTCTAGTAAGGAAACAAATGGGCAGAGGCTTAATGGAATAGTTAACATCTGGGGTCAGGAAGAAGAGTCTTACTATGTAGTTGTTTTCAAAATTAGAGGTTTGTTTCTGAGATATTAGACTCTAAGTTTGTGTGGCAGTGGGATACAAAAGTCTAAATGAGGTCAGTACATGGGCCAGGCTAGAGAGATGAATAAGAAGGTAGAAGGATCTGAGGTCTCCTTCTCTCAGTGCCATAAGTTCACATAAACTTCCATGTACCAAAAATGTTGTCTCAGAAAGAAATGGGAGAGGAAATGAGAACTGTGCACTTATGCAAATTTGGGCTATTCAGAGATTATTTAAATGGCATAAATAGAGACACTGGTGATCTTTAAGTTTGAAGATTGTATCCTTCTCTGGTTACTCATGGGTTGGGAGTTTGAGATGAAAATTGGGTTAGTTATGCACTAATAAAGTTTCATTTCCTTTGCACGACTGAGTAGTAGAATGTGTAAACGTTCAACCCTGTCGGACATGTGTGCTATTCATTGAAGGCTATATACTGCTTGCCTCTTGGTTTTGTTTGCTTTCTTGATTTGTACAATATTCAGTCTGGAATCCTGGAAAAACAAAGCTTTCACAAACATGTGACAGCGGAACCCAGTTAGTGACAAGACCATTTCTCTGATTCTGAGTCATCAGGGTCGTCACCTGCTCTGAGACATTTAAAGTCCAAAAGTGTCCTAAAATCCTTAATTTTGCCCTCCCGGTGTGTGAGAAACACTCACAGCACCAAGTATTCTTTATACTTCACTTATAAAGTGTCTCCTGCAGTGCTGCTTTAGGAGCCATTTAAGAAGGTAGTACAGTCTGGTGCTTTGGAGAAATAGATCTGGAATCAAATCCCAAAGTCAGCATTTAAGAGTTGTGAGGCCCTGGGCATACTCCGCATCTCTAACCCTTGGCTTCCTTCCGTACAAAATGGACATAATAGCTATAGCTGGGGCATTAGAAGGGTAATGCAGGTGCCACGTGTTCAGTTACTATTAACCCCACTCTCATTCACAAGGGTAAGCAGATGCAGGGCTGAAGAGGGCAGAGGCCAAGCTTGGGGCCAGCCATCCAGCTCAGGGCTCCCCTCTCAGGTTCGCCAGGGCTGGCCAAGTTCCAGGCTGGAGAAGGAAGGGTCCGCCCAAGACTGCCACAGTCAAGCCAAGAATTGGAAAATGGTTGGCCAGGGACCAGGCTCTGCAGCCCACGGGGTTTCCTTCCATAAACTGCACTTGGAACCTCATCCTCTGCCCGACTTGGAGATGACGATCTGTTTGTTTCCTAATAGCTCTACATTTCAAAGCAAGTTTACTTCAGCCCGAGACAAACGAGGGTGTGGCGGTTCCGTAGATTGAAAACGAAACAAAAGAAAAGAAAACAAAGAGAACCCCCGCCCCAGCCCCCGGAAGGACTGAAGATCTTTTCCCAGGCAAAAAGTGCAGCCTGAAAGGAGGGAGCGCCTTTGTGCCTGCTGTCGGGAGACAGAGCCTCTCAGAGTGTATCCCTGTCGGAGGCTCAGGTCCAGAGTTCTCAGTCCCACCGGCAGCAAGGCAATTTCTCTTCTGAACGAAGTTCTCGCCCTTCTCTGGTCCGAACGGTCCTTTGGGCTCAGGGCCGGGAAGAACAGAGGCACGGCGGGGCTAAGTCCGCGCCCCGCCCGCAGAGACACCGCTCCCCCTGCTGGAATCCCGGGAATGTCGCCGATCCGGGAAGCTTCAGGCCGGCCACTGAGCAGAGGGTGGGGTCAAACCTGGAATTTCTCCGGGGCTTTTGCACAAAATCTCCCTAAGGATCTCAGCTTCGTGAAGCCCACGGGGTCTTCGTGAAGCCCACGGGGTGAGAAGGAAGCTGCCCACTTCTCCTTTTCTGACTGCCTTTGTCTCGGCGGGGTTTGCGGATCTCTGCTCTGAGCGCAACCGAATGCCTCTTCCCAGCTAGGAGATCCCTTCTTTGTGTCTAAACCGGGAAGCCCTTCCCTGCTTGGAATCCTTCAGGGCCGTCCCGGGTAGGCGTTTCCAGCTGGATTGTCGCCATCTGGTGGCAGGATTGGGTGGCCACACTGGCCCACGGGCCAGACCAGCACGCCCACAACTTTCTTGGATTCCAAATGTGACTTTCCTCCTTTCCCCAAACAGCTAGAGACAGCAATTTTAAAATCATGTTCCCTGGGCATAGGATTTGCACTGTGACTCTGTTTTCTCCTCTCCATATGCACACTCATATTTATCTAAAGCAAGTGTTAACTGGAGAATACAGGTGAAACCAGGTGCCTCACAGAGGGGCTCTGCCTTTGAGGCAACATAACCAACCCGAATGACGTGCCAGTCCCCCACCAATTTCCCATGATAGGAACTAATGATTAAGAAGACAGACGCATTCTGTCGTGTTCCTACTGGTTAGTAATGTTATTATACTTGATGAGTATTATTAAAGAACCCCTGTTATTAAAAGCTCCCTATTATTATTATTGTTATTAGTATTTAGCATTTATAATGTATTCTGTATTTTCAAAGCACTCAAAAACCATTATCTCCCTGGGCTTTCCAAATGCACGAAAGGCAGGCAGATAACAGCTTCATTTTATAAAATAGGGAAACTGAGGCATTGTAATTAGTGCAAAGTTCATAGATTGATGACTCAACAGTAGTCACTTCTTCCTGGATAATTACTGTCTCACTCCAAAGTGTCATAGATGCCGGTAGATGGTAAATAGATAGCCTAACTTGGGAGACTTGTTTGTCTCACCCCGTTTTATGACCCATTGTAATCACATTAGAAACCCAGCCCCAGAAGTGTTAAAACTTACAAGTCATGTGCTCATTGCATTGAGCATATGGGTGATATTAATTTAATTTTATTTGACTTTTATAAGTCAAATACACTCTCATTTCCCCCCCCCCACCCCTTTAAAGCAGGTTATTACAATCAGTAAATTAGATGCACCTTGATTTGGAGAATAAATCTGTTTCCAAGACAAATGCTCCCATTTGTTAGATGCAGTAAGTATTAAAAAGACCTATAAAAGGCCCTCCCTGGTGGCGCAGCTGGTTAAAGCACAGCACAGCACAGCACTGAGAATCTAAAGCCACTTTGGCATGAGTTCCATTCCCACCTGCCCGGAAGGTGACCACATGGTGAGGCAGACATCTCCTGACCCACCCGCTGCTCCCCTCAGCAGTGTACTTCGTAGTTATGCCTGTTCTGTTCCCCACTCTGTCTCTGGTGAAGCCTCTCACTGCTCCTGAGCCTCTGGCCTGTACCCCAGTTCTGTATGCACAAATAAATAAATAAATCTTTTTTTTTTAAAGAACCTATAAAAAACAACCATTTTATTTTTTTTTATTTTTTTTTATTAAAAAGTTCAACCATTTTATTTTAAAGTCTGTTTTCTTCCCAGAGACAAGAAAAACTCTTTTATTTTCAGATTGTTTCTTCTTTTCAAAAGTTTTCAGTCTCATCAGTAGTCTACTCATTATATCTTAATTTTCTTCAGTATTTAATTTTCTCTCTAGAAACAACAATAAAATAAGTTATGTTGCTCTATTCAAAAAAAACAGCCATGTTGTGTGCTGCCTGTTTTAGGAGTCTCAGTGGAAAGCATGACTTGCATTTGGAGCTGGGTCAGGGTTGAGACAAGGAAGGCTTGAGGGGCTTATCCTACCATCAGTTGCTGACTTAGCCTAACTCCCAGCAAAGCTATAATGTAGAGGAAATTTGTCCTTTAAGAGTTCCTAGACAACCTTTGCTCTTTTAACCCAGTTCTCACCCAAAATGATACATTTCTAAATGTACAGTTTTAAAGTCTTAAAAAATTGCTTGCTGGTTTCAGGGGAATCAGGTCAGTGTTCTCAACTTTCCCTTCACCTCGTTCCCTCAGAAGGAAGGTATAAATTGCACTAACAAGTAGTTACTCTTTATAGGCCTCTGATAAGGCACTTTACATTCTTTCCTATGCAGTTACCCTTTAAAACAAATTCTCATCTCCACTTTACAGGTGAGAAAACTGCAGTTCAAAAAAGCTCCAATAGATTGTCCACCACACAGCCAGAATGAGAGCTGGAATAGACATAGAAAGCTGTAGTTCTACACACAGAGAAATATGAAGAGTTACCTTCACCTCCTGGAATCTTTCAGGTAGGAAAATGAGACTCACGAGTATGAGAAAGTAAATAGGAAATTGGTTATCGGAACACAAAGTGACAAAATGTTCCCAGTCAATAGAGAAAGGGTTTTTGTGCACACCCAACATTTATTGTCTGTAGAGATGACACCTACAGGATCAGCTGTGCCAGATTTGCTAACCAGCTCCTGAAAATCATCTTTTTGTCTTCTTTTGTAGGCCAGTTAAAAGTCTAAAGCCTAGGCAGTCCCAGTTGGAAAACAGAAACAGGAAACACTTACTAGCATGGTAAATGGAAATTTTCCAGGTAGCACAGAAAATACGGGGGGGGAGGGGGGGGAGTGCCAGGACAATTGGGGAAGGTGATTTCTGTCACCATTAATAACTGCTAGGAAATTAATTAGAAATATGGAATACTGCTTGAGAGTACTTCCCCAGAATTGGGCTGCCTGGATTGAAATCCTAGCTCTTAACACTATCAGCTGTGTGACCTATGAGCCAGTTATTTGGCCTATTCTATGCCTCAATTTCTTCATGTGCGAAAGGGGAGTAATTATATAACCTATCTCATAAGGTTGATGTGAAAATTGTAGTGAGTGTATATGCTTAAGGTAGTCTCTTGTCCAGGGTAAATATAATGCAAATGTTAATATTTTTTTATCATTATACTAGAAAGATGTTTTTCAGCCAAAATTACCTGGATTCTATTCCTGCTGGGTGGTCTTTGTAAGGTACCCAAATCCCTGAGCCTTAGTATTCTCTTATAAAGTGGGATAATAACATCATCTTGTAGGGTTAAGCTTGTTAGGCTAATCTTGTGAGGTTTAAATGAGCACATGAAAATGCTCATCATAGTATTGGTCACAGAGTAGTGGCTCAATAAATTCCCATTTCCTTCCTTTCTTTATACTTGAGTTTTGGGTGTGTGTATGTGTGTGTGTTTAGTAGTAGGCAAAGCATAGTAAAAATGGAAATCTGCATAATCTGTAACATAGCTTTAATTAAATGGTCTAAATTAACATATTTTATAATTAAGAAGGGAGCCCTGTGGGATTATAGAGCTATCACAGCACCCAAACCTAACATGGCAGTGAGACTCATCAACAGCAAGTCTTTATCCCCTTTTCTGTTGAGAGTTTTGAAGGGTTGAACCTTGTCTTCCTGTTCAGACTGTTTCAGAGCAGATTCTGGGGGAAGGAAGGGGCAAGGGTGAGGAGAAGAACTCGTGACTCACCTCAGGGCCACTGTGCTCACTCCTGCTCCTTTTTCTCTTCCCTGAACACAGAGCTGGGGTGGAGGGAAAGGCTCAGGTTAGGTTACTGACCCTCTCAGAAGTTCATGGTAGAGGTGAGGGTAGTTACTTGTGTACTTGCTCCTCAAAGGACTGCATCCAGAATTCAGAAAATGCAGAATGTCAGGTCCCACCCAGACCTACAGAATCAAAATATGTGTTTTAACAAGATTCCCAAGAAATTTAGATGCACATGTAAGTTTGAGAAACACAGTTTTAGAGTCTACTAAAGCCCACTATAACCAAGCGCTCTGAATGGTCTTTTTCCTTTGAATCCATGTGATGTGCCTTACACATGAAAAAGAACATATTCTATTATGGTGAAGAGAGGCCACCTAAATGATAGGAGATACAGAAGCAGAAGATGTCCAGGACAACTGAAAACTCATGTTGAGGGCAGGTAGGATAATGAGCAATCACTGAGGCAGTACCTATCTCCAGAGTATCTTCTGTGTTTGTGGCACACAAAATTAACACAGTGGAAAGCACTGGGCTGGGAGTCTTTAGGACTCCCAGATCTCATTTTTAAGTCATTGGGTAATTCCCCTCCCCACCATAGGATCTTAGTTCCCCATCTGAAAAAAATGTGTGGGTCAGATTAGAGAACCCTAAATTTTATCCAACTCTTAAGAGATGTGATTCTTATAGCCCTTTAGTCTAATTAGGTAGACAAATTATTTTAAATTATTACACATGAAACAGAGGGCAACTTAGGACAAGATGTGATTAAGGGCTGATTGTGTGGAACTGGCAGTGAGCATAGGGATGAAGGACTCCTGGAAGCTGCCGGTAAAGGGCAGTGTCTGGAACCTCCCAAAACTCCTCCTCCTCTCACTCCCAGAGCCAATACAGAGAACTGATTGGACATTTTTACTTAGTCACTAGGTGTCGCTGTCATGATGCAAAATCCATGGCTGGCAGGGATGCTTCTAGGGGAAACCTTTGCTGCCCCTCAGGGTAAAAGGATAACACTGACTTCTAGACTCAAAGCATAGCTTTCTTAGAGTGCTGAGGAGCTCAGAGCACAGGATCTTGTGTCTGAAAAGGAATCTGCAAACACTCTGAGTGACCAGACTGGCTCAGATGACATGAAGAAGTACCAACAAGAACATCAGTGGAGAGCACATATAGAAACCCACCTCCTTACACACACACACACACACACACACACACACACACACTTTGCAGACATTGAGGTGCTGGTAAGCCCCGTTTCTACTCTGGCTCTCTCCCCCACACTCTGGCCTTCACTTCCCCTATCAATAATCAATAAAGAATTTGAGCCAAAATCAAAGCTTTCCCTCCAAACACTCCCCTTCTCCTCCCCTCCTCTCCCACCCCAAGAGATTTTTACCCTAAGTGATAAAAACAAGAGTTTTGATCACAAGCCTTAGACTACAGCCTGGGCATTCTGTTCTGGGTGAACATTGTCCACTCCATAGCCATCATCTGTCCATGTCATTTCCCTGGAAAGGGGGATGTGTGGAAGGGCTGTATAGCATTTATAATGCCCTACCATGTGCCAAACTCTGAACCAGATGCTTTACATACATTGCTCATGAGTCCTCATCTTTAAAGCTAGTTCCCAGTAACTACTCTTGTTTTGCCCTAAAAAACAGTGCAACAAAGCTGACAACCTTGTGTACTCTCCTAGGGGAATAACCAGCATTTTTTCTAAGGTTTAGGCGAAAGTGCACAGAATTTATAACCCCCACATCTTGACCATTTTCAGTTCTGTTTCTTGACAATCATGTGACAATGGGTATGTCATTTTGACCTTTCTGAGCCTCAATTTCCACATCTGTAAAATAAAGTAGAAGTTACATAGAAACCAATTTTAAAATCTCTTGTTTTAACATTGTATTGGCACATAATTTACATACTACACAGTGTAGTATTTAACAGTCATCAGGACACAGGCCATTGAATTTTCAAACTAAACATCTCAGCACCCAAATAATAGAATACTGCCAGTCTCCCAGAGTCCCCTTGGCCTCTTCCAGTCACTAGCCTCCTCCTTTTTCACTAGGGTTCACACTAGCTTGAATTTTAAGAGCATAAATTGGTTGTGACTATAATTATACTTAATTTAAGTAGAATTATATAATATATAGTCTTTATCTCAGGCTTATTTCACTGAAGATAATGTTGTCGTTTTTTTTTTTTTAATATAGCAGTAGTTTATTCATTTGGATGCTGGACAGTATTGTATTATGTGATTATTTCATTTATCCACTCTACAGCTACATACATTCATGCATTCTACATGGATATTTGAGAAATTGACTATTTTGAGCTATTATAATCATTCCAATGTATATACATGTTTATATTTAATAATTAGAAATTGTGGTGAAATAATATACTAAAAATTACATTTTAATTACTTTTAAAAGTAAGGTTCAGTGATATTAAATACATACATGTTACACAACCAACACCACCACTCATTTCTATAATATCTTGTAAGACTGAAATGTTATATCTCATCCCTTTCCTCTTCCCATCCTGTGGCAACCACCATTCTCTTTTCAGTCTCTATGATTTTGATACTCTAAGTATATACATAAGTGGCTAGTGTATATACATTCACATTCGCTAGACACAGACCTGACTTCTAATATTTCCTTTTTTGAGCCATTTTCAATTAAATTTGAATTTTAACATGTTAAAGCAGCTGTATTTTGGTGATGAGCACACCCTCTTCCTGGCACGTTGGCTGTGAGTGGATTTTGGAGAGCATTGGAGCCAGCAGAATTTTGCTAGCTCTTAAATGTGCTTCCTTTAACAGTTGTATAACCACATTTTAGTCCCACACAGCAATCACAGCCCATTTCATGTATTTTAGTTGTCTCTAAATTAGGTTGTCAGGGCTTCCCTAAGGTGGTACAGGGGTTAAAGTCTTAGCACTATGGCATTATTGCAGCCAACGCCTGAGTTCTATCCCCAGTCAGGGAGCTGACCATATATGATGCAGCAGACCTCTCCTGTCTCACCCTCTGCTCCCCTGAGCAGTGTGTTTCAGTAGATATGTCTGTTCTGCTCCCCACTCTGTCTCTGGTGAATCCTCTCACACACACAACTCCCTGTACCTCTGGTCTATACCCCAGTTCTTAAATGAATAAGTAAATGAATAAAATTTTAAAATTTTATAAATAACAAAATTAGGTTGTGAGATTATGAAACAAAAACAACTTTATCTTTCTCTTGTATGCCTCCTGCAGAGTTGACTAGACGTGGGAAACAAGGTGGATGAAGAGTCAATTGATTATTTTTATATTAAATCCATTAGGTTGGGTCACACTAGAGCACCAGACCATACCAGTCAGTAGAGGAGAAATTGGTACTATGTTGCTGCAGATCATTCTCAAGTAGAAGGCAGTGGAGAAAAGGGCAGAAATCTCTTCCAGAAGGCTCAGTAAAAGAATCACTTGTATTTCATTGTCTTTGACTTGGACACACACACAGTCAAGTATCTATAATGCACATTTGCCTGAGTTTTAAAACTATGTGCGTATTTACTTTCTATTAACTTTTAAAGCTATGAAATGAAGAAAATCACATAAAATACATAGTGAAGAACTAGTCAGTGAACAACTGTGTAATCATTGTGCAGATCAAAAGATAAGCCTAAAGCCCTTAAGCCTGTGTCTCCTCCTAATCACAACTTCCTCCCTCCTTCCTTTCAGAGATAATTACTATCTTAGCTATTATAGTTTTCATATGTCTTTATAGTTCTGTCAAATAAGCCCTAAAAACATTTAATTTTGCCTGTTTAGAACTTTAGAACATAAATATTTTCTTTTGTGTCATTGTTTTCACTCAGTATTGCTTTATGGTGGAACCATGCTGTTTCATGTAGCTGTAGTTCATTCATTTTCATTGCCATTTAATATTTCAGTGTATAAATAGGCCACAATATATTCATTCAATAGTTGTTGAGTATTTTGGGTTGATTTAAGTTTGGACTGATAATGAACAAGGATGTCAGTCTGGCCATTCCTTTACATATTTCCTGATATAAGTATATACATGTAGGAGTTGTACCAGTTTATATTCCCATAAGCAGTGTATACAAGTTCCCATTACTTTACATCTTATAAACATTGTGTGTACCAAACTTATTTTTTACAATCTAATGCATCTATGGTGAGTTTTCATTGTGGTTTTAATTTGAATCTCCTTATTTATCAATGCAATGAGTGTATCGACCATTTGTACTTCCACTTTCAAGAGGTGTCAAAATCTTTTCCCTTTTTATTATTCATTCCTTATTGATTTTTTTAATGTCTCTTAAATATTTTCAAGCCAGATACTTTGTTAGTTGACTGTTTTGGGAGTACTATATTTTGGTAAAGAGAAACTTTCTAATTTTAATGTCAAGTCTTTCAGCCTTTTATATAGTTAGTGCTTTGTTTCTTATTTAAGGTATTTGTTCAAGATATTTTCAAGGTCATGAAGATATTCTTCCATATCATAAATTATTCTATCTTAGTTTTTATTTTTTCCTTTCACATGTTGATGTGTAATCCAGGTAGAATTAATCTTTATGTATGGTGTGAGGTAGGGATCCAATTTAAACTCTTTCCACACAAAATACCAACTACTTGATGTTGAAAAGACTGTTCTATCAATATTCTACACAGACTCTTAAATAAATAACACAGTGATTTGTGGGTGGGTGGGTATCTATTCTTTTCAATGGTTTGTCCTTATGCAATTATCACATGGCATTGTTTGCTTTAATTTTATAACAAATGCTGATATCTGAAAGAGCAGATGGTGATGAATTTTTAACATTGTGGGCATTTCACTTCCCTGAAATATGAATTGGGGCTCTTAGCCATGTAATTCTTAAGTTTTTTCTTCTCAAAAGAAGAGTGAAGGAGATCCTTTGCAAAAGACATGTTCTTATGGGGAGGTCATCACCAATGGAAAGGTACAGTCTATCTTAAAAAAAAAAAGTCTTATATTTTCTTATCTCACTAAGTATATATTAATTCATTTTTAAAATTTCTTCTAATCCTTAACTACACTCATTTGTTTCCATTCTCTTTTTCATTTTAGAGGCTTTCTTCAAATGTCAGCTTATCATTGGTTGTTTATTGATATTTAGGGAGGGAAGATAATAAAACCATGAAGGCATTTTGTATGCAGAAAACATAATGACTGAGGGCTTCCAGTTGAGCATATAAGAAACTGCATCCTCTGTGGTACATATATATAATGGAATATTACTCAGCAACCAAAAAAGAGAAACACATGTCTTTTGCAGCAACTTGGATGGAGCTGGAAAAGATCATGCTTAGTGAGATAAGCCAGAAAGAGAAAGAAAAATACCGGATGGTTTCACTCATAGCAGGAGTATAATGGACCAGGCAAGAAAATAACAAAAATAATGAACAACCATATACCAGAGACATTCTGTGGGGGTGGAATGGGGAATGGGATCAAAAACGGGGGGGGGGAGGAAGGGAAATGCATGGGACTATGGTGGTGGCACAAGGGTGATTTGGTGATGGGAAACCCGCGGGGATTACAATCGAGATGGAAAAAAAAAAATGTGCAAAATGATGTAAAAATAAACTTTGAAAAAATAAATAAAATAAAATATGTAAAGCAAATTGATATTACTGATAGTAAAGAACTTAATAAAAACTTTTAACATACCAAAAAAAAAAAAAAAGAAACTGCATCCTAATCCTAACATCAAGCAAAAATCTGAACAAATTAAAAAGTAAGAATTCTTTCTAGATCCATATGAGAAGTGAGGTCATAGGACAAACTTTCCCCACAGGTAACCTGAGAACAGGTAAATATTGAGAATTAGAATTTACATGGAACAAAAACCAATGAACAGCAATTTCCACAGGCATTAGGGCAAGGTACGAACCTGAACTATAACTGACAAATTGCTAGACAATTTAGTCAGAGACAAAAACTCTAGGAGATCCCTTTCATAGGGGAACCCCTCCCCCCATAATTTTGTGAGTTTTACCTTCAATTACCAAAGTGAATATTGGAGAAAAATTACCTCATGATTCCAGCAAAAAGAAGAAAAGGGACCTTTTTGAAAGATAGTGGCATATTCTATTCTTAAAGTTTGCTCTCAGCAGAAACTGCTATCTATTGAAACTTAATCTATTGAGTAGTTACAAAAAATAAACCTCATAGATAATAACATACATCATAGTGAGAAATGCAAAACTTTTGCACTAAAATGTAGAACAAAACAAGGGATGGCACCTCACACCCTCTTCTTTTCAACATCATACTATATGTTCTAGCTAGTACAATAAGCCAAGAAAATGAAGTCAAAAGCACATAGATTGAGAAGAAAGAAATAAAATGTCTTTCTTTGTAGATGACATGATCATGCTCATTTATCCAAAAAGGTTGAAAATTTATGTCCATAAAAGACCTACCCATGGATGCGTGGATATTTCTTTATAAATGGCAAAATCTGAGAGCAATAATGTTGTCCTTCAGTAGGTAAATGGATAAATAAACAGTGAGACAACAGATAATAGATTATTATCCAAACTGACTGCAGAAAACATGAAATTTCTTTCACTGCCTACTTTCCTCTTTGTTTTTCAGTCCTTATATAATTACCATCTCAGTTATTGGTATAATTGCCCATCTTCTGCCCTGCTAGTAATCTATATGTCATTCTAAATTCCTCTTTTTCCCCTCTTTAATAGCTATTGACCAATTCTAACTGAATTTTATATTCTTAACATCTGCTGGGTACATACTAGACTGTAGGTTTGTCCCTTTTCCTTGGACCACTAAAAAAGAGAGAGAGTTTGTGATCTAAGGGGGAAAATAATCCTTAAATTAGTATTTTCCTTTGTTTCCAGCACCATCCAGGAACAGAAACAGTCCCAACATGAATGCTTATGATTATTTGAATAGTGTCCTCTAATAAGATAGTTGTTACAGCAAAATACCAGTATTTCTTGTGGTAAATATCCTCTATTTATCCTGAACCTCTGTGTTTATCTTTGAATTTTCTGTAATGAATATTTTCTTTCACATCTCCTTCCTTCTGCAAGGAATCTGAATTGTACTCTTGGCAGCTATTATGAAAAATAACCACTAGGTATGGTGAGTGGGAACCCTGCACCCTGATTACTCTGATTGACTAATGAATTGAGACCTGGATCCTAGGTTCATGATGATCCCAGGAAATTTAGATTCTCTGTGAATATGCAGTTATTCACAATACATCTCCCTCCCTTTGACTCTGCCATACTGACTATAGTACAATTTTCCGAAAAAATATTTGTTGTAGTTTCAGTGTTACCCAATATATCATCAAAGAATAAGCAGCATGGTTACAATATAAGCAATCAAGAAGACCTTATTATATCACAATAATGGCTTCTTCTTTATTGTGAAAATCACTAGAACCAAGTATATGAAAAAAATATACACAGAGAATTATCTGTATACACACACACATACATAATTAATATTTATAGCTATATCTTTAAGCTGCCCCATCATAACACACTCCTAAAAATTATGACTCCTTTGGCTCTGCTGGTTGCCAAGGTGATTCTTGCTGGAGTAAACAATTTTGCTGGTTGACTCAGACAGAGTTTCATTTAGGACACTTCAGGTCCTCTCTTGGGGAGCCCTCCCCTTTCCTGAAGTTCTTCTTCCTGCCCACACTCCCTCCTCAACACAGGCAGAAATGCATACTGCCAGCTGCAGAGCTGGCTCATGGTCTAAGGAGCTCTATGTGGGAATCCTCAGTTAACACATGGAGCCCAAAAAGAAACAGGAAAAAAAATCTCAGTGCTCAGCTGAATTCCAGAAGCCTACTCATTCCAATACTAACAGATGAGTAGGAGAACAGGAAAGCAAGTGTCATGATCCCACCCCTCCCATTTTCCCTGGCTCCCTCTTCTGATCATTCCAGCCTCCTCTCTTTCCCCCAAAATCTGCATCTGAATCAAACCTGTCTTCTTTCTGTCTTTTAACATTACAGTCTTTGAGTCAGCTAAGGCTATACAAAAACCAAAGTCATTTTTGAATACAGATCAAATGAGCTTTGGAAAAGTTCAGTGCTCCGCCCAGAAAAACAGTGGTCCCTTAAAACAGCACAGCCTACTCAGCTAAGACTTCCCCTTGAGCCCACCTAGCCAGCCTCTGGTGGGCCAAACAGGAAGGTAGTCCAATAGGACTAGTCCCTTTCCCAATTTTTTTTTTAATCTCTGAACTCTATATTTTAATTTTATTCTTTTAAAAATATTTTCTCTGTCTCATTGCCTAATATGAAATGGAACAGAGGGACTTAAATTCTGAGGTCTGGCCGGGCCTTTCAATAAACTGTATGTTTCTCCCCAGTTCACCCCAGAGGCAAAACTTAGTCTTTGCTGGTTTTTCCAAGAAATTCACTCACACCAAATTTTAGTGCATTTACTAGAATTTGCTTAAGTTTTGGTGGGTTTACAGGAAGAGGATCTATCATACAATGAGATTTTCCCCCTCCCTATTCCTTCTTTCTATCTATCCACTACACCCTCCAAATTTTCTCACTGGATTAAGTGTAATATTTTTCCTGTGTCACTGAAACTGTAGTGGTAACTCACATCCAGACCCTGATATGGTTGGGGTTGGGGGAAGCAGGGAGGCAGTAGGACTTAGACTCTACCACCCTGTCTCTGGTGACTCTCTGGTCTGCACCATAGTTCTCTGTGCATAAATAATAAAATATTTTTTAAAGAATCTTGTTTCATCAAATAATCAATATTAAAAAGCTGTAGTAAGATATTTTGGTATTAAATCTTTGAAATCTAGTATTTATTTTACATGAAAAGCATAACTCCATTCAGTCCAGTTACACTTCAAGTTCTCCAGAACTACCTATTGCTAATTGCTGTCATATTGAATAGCATAATTTTCAAGTTTTGAAAGTACTTTCAAACAGGCAGTCTAGTATACAAAATATACTGAAATGGATCAAGTACAAACTTATTAGCTGAGCTTTTAAGGCCCTCTGTAAGTCACCCCACTCTCCAGGCAGGCCAATCTCACTGGTACTTGTCACTCCACTTGCTTCTGTGCATGGCCTTTGCTAGTCTCCTCACCAGTGTTCTAACTATAAGTGTAACAGGGTGGTCCCTAGGAAAAGGGGAAGTTCCAAGTTCCGTGCCCCACCCAGAAGTAGGGTAGAGCTGAGGAGAGAAAAAGGAGAGAACAGAAGGAATCAAGAGAAAGAAGGAAGCAGGATAGAGAGCCAGAAGGAAACCTGAGAAAGCCACATGGAGCAGCAAGCATGTGATGAAGAAACCGTGCTTGTTTCTTGACCCTGGACTGGTTAAGGCAGATGTGGATGAGATACCTGTAGGGAGGTGACTATGGTAGTGTTTATATTAATTTTGATTGCACTCTTTTCATCCCAGACTTGTCTGGCCATTTCTGACCCTTTTTAATGGGTCCCGGCCAGAAGGTGCTTAAGGCTCATGGTGGGCTTTCAGGCCTTGATTGGACTAATCCCTTTTGGGTTGACTTTTGCCCACGAGGGGATGAGTAACTTCAGGTGTTTGATTTAGAAATTATATTCTTTGTCTTCCATATTGTATACTCACTGTATTAAAGTTCCATTTCATTAAAGTCTTTTATGTTTTGTCTTAATGCAGCAGATGGCAGAACCTATTTGGATCAGGCAGGTTTGGGGGTTCAGTGGTGCCCCTCTCTCTCTGCCCTGTAACTAAGCACAGTTAAAGTTCTATCTCATGGATTATAACAGTTTCTATGACTCTTACTTCAGAACATCCTGGTTGTTATAAAGGAGACTTTTCTCTCTACCAAAACTTGGAGCTCTTTGAGAAAAATATACTTCTCAATCACCCATATGATCAACCATAGCATAGAGGTCATGTTATACACTGAAAATGCCTGTTAGTGGCTTCATAGACTGTCAGAGACAGTGTTAATGCCATTTTACTTGGGCCTTATCTCTCCAGTTAGATTGAAAACTCATCCAAAAGTCAGATGCTGGTTCTTTTTCTACCTCCCAAGTCACTTAGGACAAATTCTACTAAGATTTAAGTATCTAAGCTTAGTTAAATTACAGAGTACTTGCATACTTGTCATACAGAGTCTCATTTTGTTCTCAAGGCAAACCATTGACGTAAGACTTAACTGATATCATCATCACTTTATAAATGGCAAATGTTAAAGCCAGATAAATTGATTGATTTGCTTGGGGTCACACAGCAGAGAATTACCCAAAAACCATTTGTGTAACTGCAAATGAAAAACCTTGCTTTCCACATCAGTGGTTACCACCTATATACCCCTGCTGAATTTCAAGCTCACTTTAAATGAGGATAGAACCCAAAGGTTTTTATAATTAATGTTCTTAGGAAATTCTTGGGTATTAGAACTTGCCATCCCCAAGATTAAGGATTTGGGAGCTACTCAGACAATGTTACATAAAAAGCAGCTGCTTTCTCTAGTTCAATGGGGAGAATTTTCAGAGCAAGGCATCTTTGTAAGGGATATCCCCACCTGCTTCTCTTCCTTATTCTGAAAAGAGAAAGGAAAACCAAAAACTGCTTAATGTATTTGGATGAATGTTATTCAATAATAGTTTTATCTAAATGTAAGCTGTCATAGTCATTACTCCAAAATTTCAACAATAATTATTCAGAACTTTGAGCTACATATCCCCTCTCCATCATAATGCCCCACACCCATTAAAGGCAGCATTATTAAAAACAGCAGCTACTGGGCGTGCTTAGAAACAACCCTTCTTGAGTAAATAACTTGGAATGTTTTTATTTTAGAATATCAAAGAGAGTCTGGACCACATTATGGCTAATTGACTACATATTTCCATGAGCAGCAATGAAGCTATATTTTAGTTATAAGGATACTAACCACATTATCTTTAACATTGGTTACCAGCTTAAAAAAAAAAAAGAGATGAGAGAGAAATAGAAAGTGTATCACACACTAAATTTCAGTCTGACTTAAATATTAGCTCTAGTTCTAGAACAAGGAGTTAATGGGGAATGTAGCACATATATTTTGGCCTAATTACAGGAATTGCAACCATGCTGCCGCCATGGTCTACTTTTGTGTAGATCTATTCAGATAAGAAAATGTTCATATAGACAATGTGCTCTCTCTCACTCTCTCTCCTCCCTGGAGGAAGGTAGGTAGAGCAGCCTAGATTACTACAAAACAAAGAATTCTGAAAGCTAAACAGACTTGAAAAGAAGAGTCATTTCTAAAGTTGAGAAACAGCAAAGTTGATCTAACTCTTTTAATGATTTGCATAATTGTTTTTGTGCTACCTGTTAATTAGCCTTAATAAGCACTATTTATTTTAGGACCTAACCAATAATTTCTGGACTTAACTAGGGGGGAGAGTTTAAAAGGGGGAGTAGTAATTCCCAGAGCTGATCTCCCTCCCTGCTGCTCCTCATCCATCTCCCCCTCTCAGGGGAGGGGTCACAAGTAAAACTACACCTAACACCCCATCCTTCAGTTGGTCTCCCTGTTTACTTTACTGGTGAATAAATGGCTCAACTGGGGACTTCTCAAACCTCTAGGCTATGGGTGGCCTTGATTAAGTAAAGGAGAGGAAAATCTTGATTATCCAGAAGACTTGGATAATGAGTCTTTCTGGGAGGTGGAAATTTCCCAGATAACTGAACATTTGCTCCTTTATTTATTTTTTTTATTTTAAACACTTTAAATGGAAATATAAGTCAAATGTACCATAATCTTCTCTGGGTTTTCAAACAATAGATGTAATTTAAAACTTTCTTGATTGAGTCACAAAAATTATAATTTATGACACTGATGTGATAGAAAGATGAACTCAGAGGTTGCTAAAACATGTAAGATGGCTTATTCCTATATTAAATTGAACCAGATTTATATGCATATAAGTCCTTGCAATGGCTTCTATGGTTTTTCTGAAACATGTCTGTTATCAGTATGCTTATACTGTCTCTTTTCCCTCGTTAAACGGATACATTTCAGAAATTAAAATAACTAGGTCTCTACCTTGGGTGTAAAGTGAAGGTAAATCAGGCTTTGAGGGACAACAAATAGGTCTGTTTTTCAGCTGTGTTCCCCCAAACTCCCTCACTCTTACCTGCTGTTTGGGAAGTTTGTCAGAAGGCTGAGTACTGGAAAAGTGAAAAGAGTTTTGCAGTCATACCACAAGGAAGTTCCTTAGTAGTTCATTAGTAGGCTTAGGTAAGTTATGACTTTACCTTCACAAAATTTATAATAAAGGAGACTTTTCTGAAGACAAACCAATACATCCTAATATTAAAATCTAGATATATATAATGTGGAAAGCCCCCCATGTTACCTCTACGTCTACCACCAAATAGCTGTTTGTGTCAAGTACTATAATTCTTTTTTTTTAAATTCACATACTAACATGTTTCTCTATCCACATACTAGAATATTGTTCCTACTTTCGAGAAAGATGAATTTAGTATCACAAGCTCCTTGTTCCTTACAACTTGATCTTTCAACTTATCAATTTATCTTGACTGTCCACAAATTCATATATTTTTAGTTACTTCATTGGCTTTTAACCACAGCTTATTATTCCATTAAAGTATCATAATTTATTTAAACAGTTCTCTACTGATGGATATTTGGATAGTTTCCAGCATTTCAACATTACAATCAACAATGAAATGGACATCTTTAAATATGTATAATTGAGTGAGTATTTTGGGCAAAATAAATTCTTAGATGTGAAAGTTATCCTTTGTATTCATTTCCTAAGGGCTGCTGTTGACAAAGTATCACAAACTGGCTGGCTTAAAATAACAGAAATGTATTGTGTGATAGTTCTGAAGATTAGAAACCAAAATTAAAATGTTCTCAGGGTCATATTTTCTCTGAAACCTATCAGGGAGCCCTTATTTCTTCTTTCAGCAGCTGGTGGTAGCTGGCAATCTTGTTTCCTTGGTATGACTGTTGCATAATTCCAAGCTCTGCCTGTGTTGTCACATGGTGTCCTCTGTGTCTGTGTTGTCATAGGCTCATCATAGGACAGTAGTCATATTTGATTAGGGGCCAGCCCACTCCAGTATGACCTCACCTTAAGTAATTGTATCTATAACAACTTTATTTCCAGTAAGATCACATTCTGAGGTACTGGAGATTAGAACTTCAGTATATCTCTTTTTGGATCAAGGAATGACACAATTTAGTTTGTAACAACCTCAAGGCTTTCAAAATTTTAGTAGGATCTGCCGAATTTTCTTCAAAATATATTATGTAAATTTATATTCTAATCAACAATTTCTGAGAGTGTCATTTCTCACTTTCTCACCCATGTTGGATATTATCAACTTTCATTACTTTCTAATCTGATAAATAAAAAATTATAACTCATTATTTAATTGGTATTTCCACTCCCTTACTTATTAGTGACACAAGAAAATTTTCACTTTCGTTTTACTTGCATTTTTCTATGATTTGCCCCTATTGTCTTTTGTCTATTTTTATCTTGCATCGCTCTTTCTCTTATTGATCTATAAGTGCTTTTTGTTTATTAAAGGATCAATAAGCTTATTGCTTATACTGCTCATTCATTCTGTCTCTGATACTCAGAAAACACAAAAGTATGTTTTTGAGATGTAATTGATATGTTACAATGTGTTAGTTTCAGATGCACAACATAATAATTTGATATATATACATATTACAAAATGTTATCACAATACATTTCGTTAACATCCATCTCCAAATATAGGTATAAATTTTAAAGATCTATTCTCATAGCAGCTTTCAGATATACAATACACTATTCTTAACTACATTCACCATACTGCTTATTACCTCCCCAGGATTTATTTCTTATATCTGGAAATTTGTGCCTTCTGACCACAGAAAGTTATTTTATATAGTTAAATTTTCATACTCAAAAAACCTTATTCAAGCTGATAAGAATGCTTATTTTCTTCTAATAAAGTTATAAGCTTCATTTGTCAAAAAAATCTTTTGACATGCATTTTAATGTAAGGAGTGAGATGAAGCTCTACTATTATTCTTAGTCTGAATAATATCAGTTGTTTTAAGGTTTTTTTATTGGTGTACTTTTCCCATAGGTTGGAAATGGTAATACCTATATCACATATTGCATTATGGATAAATGGGCACCCTGCTCTGATTCTTGTCCTGCTGCTCACAAGTTTATGCTTCTAAATTAAGTTTAAATTTCATCATATTTTTTAAGCCTATTGATATTTTGATGAGCTGGCATTGAGTTTATAACAAAGAGAAAATTAGCACTTTATTTTCTTTTGTCTTTTCACTCAAACATGGAACTGTCTCTCCATGAATCCAAATCTTCTTTTGCTTCTTTCCATGTTATGCCTTTGTCTTCATGTAGTACATTAAATCTGATTTTATTAATTCATTTTTGCATTTCATTTTTTCATTGCTATTTTCAATAAGATCTCTCTCTCTTTTTAAAAAAGATTTATTTATTATACATACAGGACTGGGGTACAGGCCAGAGTTTTAGGGGGTGAGAGTCAGAGACAGAGTGGGAAGTAGAACAAGCAGATGGACTGAAATACACAGCTGGCGGGTCAGGAGAGGTCTGCTATGCCATGTGGGTCACCTTCCTGGCCGGGGATCAAATTCATGCTGCAGTGGCTGTGATAGCTTCATAGTGCTGTGCTTTTTACCTGTTGCACTACCAGGGAGGGCCCAAATAAGATCTTTTTTTTTCCCATAAATTTTCTGTTTGGTTGCCAGTTATATGCAGGTAAGTTGTTGCTTTTATATGAAATATAAGGTATGTGACAGACTACTTCCCCAACTAGGAGCTTTTCAGTTGTTCCTCTTGGAGTTAAGTTGTATTGTCATATGATGTGCAATAAGTAGAATTTTCCCTCCTTTCTTAACAATATTTATATTTTTAACTGGTTCTCTTATATAATTGCATTAGCTAGTTCTTCCAGAAACATTTTAGATTAGATTATAGCCCACAAGTATGATAGTGGGCATGATTGTATTTTATTTTCTGATTTTAATAGAAATACCCCATTGTTTTCTTGTTAATTGTGACATTAAGTTGTGATTTGGAATACATATGTCTATTGTGTCATGGAAGTATTCCTAGATTTCTATTTTGATACAGTGAAACCATGGTTAAGACTATCCTAATTCTACTATATCCAATCCACCTCTTAGCTATATGACCTGAGGCAAGATCCTCAACCTTGTTAAACTTTAGTCTCCTTATCTATAAAATAAACAGAGAGATTGTATTGCTGGTTTATTGCATAAGGTGAGTACTAAATGAGAAAACACATACAAAGTATGTCAGGCAGTGTCTGGAACATAATGGTAAAATAAATGTTAGCTTTTACTATTGTCATTGTTGTACTATAAATGAATATTCAATTTTATTGCATTCCTTTTCTGGGAAAGTAACCATGGCTTTTGTCCTTGACTGTTAAGAAGATGCATTATATTAATGGGTTTTCTAAACTCAAAGCACCATGAAATAAGCCCTACTTTGTCATAGTGTATTTTTTTAATGTACTGCTGGACTGTGCTTGTTAATTTTTTATCAGGTTTTTATATAATGTTTAAAAGTAAGAAGACCTCACTCTATGGTATATGTGTATTATGGGTAGGGTGTGTGTGATATGGATATGCTATGAGTTAACATGGTATGGTATGCATAGTGTGTGAATGGTGTATTGTGAGTAATGTAGGTATGTTAAGCATGTTTGTATCTGTATGTTATATGTGTTTGTGCATGTGTGGTGGGGACAATGTGTGCATTGAGTATGTAGATCACATATGTGATCTCTATAAAGTTTTGGTACCAATGACGTGTTGACTTCATAAAATAAATAGAACATTTTTCCTTTATGTCTTGGATGAGTTAAATAACATAATCATCTCTCCCTTCAAGCTTTGAAAATAGCTAACTTGTTAAATAATCTGAGCCTGGGTAGTGTTTGACATCATTGTCAGTTTCTTCCATGGTTTGGATTTGTAAAGATCTCTTTCAGAATTAAATTTTATGAGAATGTCTTTGAAAAATCTTCCATTCATCCTCTTTATATAGAATATATATATATGGACAGTTTTATATATATATATATATGTATATATGTATTAGTTTCCATATGATGTCAAAGAATAGTGGAGTACAATTAAAATGTTTTCCTAACACTTCCTGTAAAGAGAAAGGGCGTGAAGATTTGAGAGGAGATTTTAGCACCAAGGCACTACATGGATGGTAGAGAGGAAGGGTGAACTCTTGACAGATCTTTGAGTTTAAAAAAAAAAAAAAGAAAATATGTAATTGGTAGCCTAAAGGTTAAGTCTCAGTGCTGTCATGCTATCACTAAGTCTGCCTGAGCTGGATTCTTGACCAGGGAGCTAACCCACACATGGCACAGCAGACCTCTCCCGTCTCACCTGCTGCTCCCCTCAGCAGTATATTTCAGTAGATCTGCCTGTTCTGCTCCCCACTCTGTTTCTGGTGAATCCTCTTTCTCCCTGTACCTTTGGCCTTGTATGCATAAAAAAATCTTAAATATATGAGTTATGTGTATGTGTGTGTATGATCGGTTTAACACGATTTACCTACATAGTAAATGTAGACAGTAATATAAATCCTTCTAAAGATGGTGGCTCTCAAGGAAAATACCAAAATAATTCTTTAGGGGTGGAAATGCTAGGAAGCAAGTCAGTGGAGTGTGCTCCTGTTGCCAGGAGGACTTCCTAGGGGAGAGAGAGATTGAAACTGAGCTGAAAAAAAGGAGAAAGCTTCAGAAAGGCCAAACACATTTAAATTAGAAGTGTAGACACAACATGAAAAATCCAGGAGTAGGGTGTATGCTTGCCAACTTGGAAAGGAAAGCACAGGTATTGAGACTAATAAGACATGAGGTTGCTGGTGATCAGGTATAGCATGCCAAGCTAAGGAAATCTAACATGACTTAGGTGTCTTTCAGAAGTAAGCTTACCTCTGGTCCTTATTTGAAATCTTATTCATGTTTGTACTAATTTCTCTTCTAATTCATTATGCTTAAAGAGATGGTACTGAGAATTGTACTCAGTTACTGGTTTGTGCAGAGATGGTTGAAATGCAGAGTTATGTAGGCTTTTCTCCTTTAGCCCTTCTGAGTCCTGACACTTCTTCAGTTTTCAGGTACTTCTTTCTTGGTTGAGCTTTTCTCAAAACACAGAAAACTCTGTGGTTTTCATATACTCAAAAGTACTTGTCACTGGTCCAGTTAGCTGCTTCTTCCATCTCCATAGAGAACCTAGAAGAACACAGCACAGAAAGGAGAAACAGAAATAATCATTAATTCTCTCAAGGGATCTTTCAGAGGGAGATGGATTTTATTTCCAGCAATAATATTCTAGTTACTTTTTTGTTCTGTCTGTCCTCAGACCTCGGGGGACGCTTAAAATGTAATAGGCTTTATTTGGTTGCATTCAACCTGAAGCAGGGAGAACTTCAAGAAACCTTACACCTGAGAAATCTGGGGTCCCTGCAAAACAGCTGCTCAGTAAATTTCTGAGGACTTTGGTTAAGTGGTCCATGACAAGATCAGTGGCAGAGTCCAAAGCAAGACTTAGAGCCTTAAGCCCATTCTCTGGTCCCCTTCCATCAGATTTACCCTGAACGCTGAAGGGGATGAAGTTATAGGACACATGATAGTGATTAAGCAATGGCCCTGAGAGAACCAGAAGTTATACCAGGAGAATAGGATGAAGCCGGGGAGTCACTGAGACTTAGTCGGAATCAAAAATAAAGCCTCTAAACAGAGTCATGTTTCAGAGCAGAAGAGCCTCATAACAGTCACAGTCAAAAATCAGGGTCTCTGCAATCAAGAGAAAATTTGCAGGATCCTTCCCAGAGCCTGAAGAACCATCAGGTGCTACATCAGGCCTGGTGCTTTACTACACCCTTCTGACAAGACTCATATATCTTTCGTGTTAAGGATGAAGTCTTATTGATAGCTGGTCTGAGAATCCCTCCATAGAGGACGACCTGCCACACACCAAATGTCTCCTGCAGTGTTTCTTAAAATGCAGTATGTGGATCACCTCGCTCAGGAATTACCCTAGATGCTTGTTAAAAATGTAAATTCCTAGGGCCACCCAGACCTACTGTATTAGCACCCTAGGAGTGTGGCCCGGAGTTTGCATATTTAATAACATCCCAGATGATTCTGATTTATGCAAATAACAGTTGAGCTCTCTCTGTATTTGATATCAAAAATATACAAGTTCTCTGAAGGTGGCTAAATGTTGATAACAGGATCTGGCTACTTTGTTCATTCATTTATTCACATTTATTCAACAGATAATTTTAAAGATTTGTTTCAAAATTTAACTAGTTAGTACATTTTAGCAGCAAACAGCTAATAGATGTTAATTGTGCTCCAGGCAAAGTGCAAGATGCTACAGATCCAAAATGGATTAGTTTCTCACTTCTAGAAAGTGGTTAGGAAGGGGTGTTCATAGACTCAATGCCAGATAGACACTGATGTTAGGAATAAAATACATGAGAGCAGAAATGAGGAAATACTTCTATTAAAGGGCAACAATAAAAAAAAGATTTCAGAGATAAGACAGCATTTGAAGTAGATCCTGAAGAATGAGTAGCATCTTGCCCAGGGGAATGGCAAGATCAAAGGGAGCCTTCTGGACAGGGTGTGCTACCCAAGCAAGGACACAATGGTACAGGACATATTGATATTTGGGTCTTAGCACCAAGACGAAAATCACTGAGATGAAGCTAGGAAAGGTAAGGACCAGGTTGGAAAGGAACCTTCAATGTCATTCCAGAGTCTGGATTTGGTTCTACGAGTCTGTGGTTTCCAAATCCAATTGTGCAGATTCCTGAGCTCTGTGACTAGCCTGAATCCATCTGGATCAAAAAATCCCATTTCCATGTTTTCAGGAAAGAAAACTTACTGACTAGGAAAAGATATTGTTCAACATATATCTGAAAAATTTCCAGTATCCAGAATATATAAATTATTACATGTTGTTATTATTATCATTCATCCATACTTATCTTTGAATACATATTATCTCTGATTCAATATGCCAGATACTATGAAAAATAATTATCATAATATTATTCAGCCTCTTAGTGCCTAACTCAGTTAATCTGGGTCCTTAGCTGGATAAAGGAAACTGGGAAGGTTTCTAGTAAAGCTGGGAGTGTTGGGTTCCAATATAATCTGACCTCAAGAGAAAGGGATTGAATGATTGAGTAAATGCAAGTGAAGAGATTGGGTGGAAATGTCCTGGATGTCCAAGATAGATATAGTACCAGGAAAGTTCAGCAAGGCCATTGGAAAGTCCTTACACCAAAATTGGCCTTTAAATGAGCCTGTGTTTTCTAGGAACGGGCCTCTCAGAATCTTTGTCCCATGAAGTAATTGGTTAGGAATGCCATAGATTTCAGTGTGGCAGCTGGGCCTTGAGTCAGTTGAGCTCCCCATAGGTGGAGATCTATGAGGTATGTTTTCATGGCTGCCACACTGACAATGTACTGAGCGAACATAGGCTGCTTAACAGAATGCTTGTGGGAACATGGTCTCCAAAGCCCCTTTATAATATTTTGTGCTACTTCTGTGCTTTTGCTCAAATTTTCCTTTCTTTCACTTATTCTTTTCTTTGGAATCTACATTCATAGTCAGGTTAGGTCTCACCTCCACGAAGCAGCATATTGAATCATTCCTTGAATACCCTTGTAGGTCTATCTGTTCAAAGGAATTTGGTAAAGAGAGATTTTATAAAAAAAGAAAAGAAAAACATTTCCAAAAGGACAAATCACTGCACCTATATTTTTTGTGTACATCAGATTTCTCAGAAAATAGTGTGGCTGGAATCAAAGCATATTGGTGTTCCAGCACTTTCAGTGGGCTGGTGGCTAAATGCAGCACTAAGCAGCAGACATCTTGGTGACCGTCTAGTTCAGGTTCATTGGTCCTGTGATTTCTCCAGCAGAACACTAAGCATGTTGTCAAAGTTTATGTGCCTTTCTAAAGCTCATTTATATGGTAGAAAGAGGCTTTACGGCCAAGGAGGCCTCAATCAAAAACAAAACTAACTCTTTCTGCATAATCTCAAACTAGTTCTATAACCCTTCTCAACTGCTGTTCCCTCTTCTGCAAAATAGGGCTAGCACATGGAACATGCAATTACTGGGAGCATTAGAGAGGAAAAATGTAGACTTCCAGGCACTCTAGAGTTGGGAATTCTTATGTCTGCTAGTTTTATCAAAAGTGGGATTGAGTCTAGCAGTAGAAAATGAAGTAAAAGAATTGAGGTCACACTGAAGACTATTTCAGGTTAAGAATACAATGTTCCTTTCTGTCATTGCCAACAAAAGGAAACAGTTCAAAATCAAAATTAAAATCATCCAACAGTTTATCCTAGGGATTGTGCTTTTAAAATACTTCTTAACTGGTACAATACCTAATGGCACATAAACCTCTGTTTCTTTCCACCAGAGTAGTCACAGTTTTGATCCTGTGGACCAGGACTGTTTATGCTAGATATGTTTATCACATATAATCATAGGCCCATATTTTTCTGATTCCTCTCAAAGGGCAATCCCAGTTGTGTGTGTGCTAGCGTGGTACCTATCAGCTCTGTGCTGGATTAAAGATGACTCCTCCTGGGCCCTCGCTGGTGGCACAGCAGGTTAAAGCACAGCACCAAGAAGCTAAAGCCATTTCAGCATGAGTTCAATCCCTGCCCCAGAGGTGACCCACATGGTGCAGCAGACCTCTCCTGACCCGCCCACTGCCCCCATCAGCAGTGTGCTTCCTTAGTCAGTCTGTTCTGCTCCCCACTCTGTCTCTGGTGAATCCTCTCACTGCCCCTGTACCACTTCTGGCCTTTATCCAGTTCTGTATGCGTATTTAAATAACTATTTAAAATATATATATATATATATTAAAAGTGAAATAAAAAAAAAAGATGACTCCTCCTGTAAGGGAATGGGCTGTGTTGCTGCTCCCTTAATTCCAAATTGACAGGGTTATATTAGTCAGAGTTCTCAGAGACACAGAATGAATAGGAGAGTTCAGATAGAAAGAGAGAAGAGAGAGAGTAGATATTATAAGAAATTTTTTGACATGAATGTGAAGCTTGAGAAGTCTCAAAATCTGTCCTCTACAAACTGGAGATCCAAGACAGCCCATGGTATAAGTTCCAATAAGAATCCAAGGACCAGGGCATCTAGAGTGCTGATTGTAAGTCTCAGTCCAAGGATAAGAGAAGACCTACATCCCGGCTCAAGCCATCAGGCTGAGAGCAAATTTTGTCATCATCCTCCGCTTTGGTCTATTTTGGCCTTCCATGAATTAGATAGCACCTGCTCACTTTGAGAAAGGCAATCTGCTTTGCTCAGGTCATCAATTCAACAGCTAACCTCATTCAGAACCACTTTCATAGACACACCCAAAAACACTCTTTGAGCAAATATCTGGACATCACATAAGCCATTCAAGTTGAGACATAACATCAAATATCAGAATACAGTGAAAGGGTAATTATATTAGTTCTAGGACTAACCCTTTTAGACAACAGGAAGCTTCCTCCTCACTGCTTTGAAACAGGAATGTGAGAAAAGTCACCTTAAACCCTCTAGATCAGACCATGCAGGTGAATATCATGGAGCAAGTCTAAACAACCCTAGGTGAAACAGAAAATTACTTGAGAACTGCTGAATTTCCAACCAACAAAACAGTGAAATAAAATCAAAAATTGCTGTTTCAAGTCACTAATTTGTGCAGTCATTTGTTAAATAGGAATGGATAACCCCAAAGGTAAAGTTTGCACTTAAATTGTATTGGTGCTCATGCAACCCTAAGGACTTGAAATGACTCAGCACCCTGAAGGCCTTATTAGACTGAGATTTCAAGTACCTTTAAATTTGGCATCTGCTTACTTCTCTGGGCTCCAAGTGTATGTATGTGGGTAAGTGTGGGGATACACAAAGGATATTCCCAGACTCTGTTAGAGATCATTTCCCTCAACCCTAGCCTGTCCTCTTGATCATTGTTTTTGAATGCGGGAAGCTTAAAATTGTACAGAAGAGAAAGAGAAGCAATGGAGTATAGAAAAGGGGAAAAGTTAAGAAAAGAGGAGGTGGTTCCAGATTGGTTGGTTCGGCCCAAGAAATAAAACTGAAACTGTTAAGTGAAGAAATGGGTCAATTCTCACCCAGCCTATGGAAATTTCCAATTGTTAACAGGTAGGTTACCCACATCTGAAGATGAATCAAGATAGACTCCTAATGGCCAACAGAGCACTTTTTGTCCATAGTTTCTATTTAACATTAGTTTCACTCAGTCTGCAACATTTATTGAATAATGATGCTCTATGGGAGAAACCAAAAAATATGGTATAATCAAAATGTCTTACTTTGCCCATTTGCAGCTCAATATATATATATATATATATATAACCAAATCAATATAATTCTGTAAATCCCATTCCAAGGACAGGAAATCTCCTTTCCTAGGACTACCTGTCTATAATATATTGAAGTTCACTAATGTATACCTAGGTCACTTCAGAGAAAATCCATTCTGTCTGCCAGTAGAGACCATTCTCCACTACTGTTGCTGCAATGTGCCTTCACTACAGAGCTACTGAACAGGGAGTCCATCAAATTTTTCAGAGAAGTGCTACAGTGGCTGAGGTCCATGACAGAAGATGTTGAGGTCAGTGTGGTCAACCTGCCGCCAAAGCCAACAGTCCAGTCAGTAGTGGCCTTATGCCATGAGGAATCACCATCAAATCTGAAGTTCTCTGCCAACTTGGCAATGGTTTCTCAGAGTGCAAGGAAGATGGACACACACCTCCCTCTCAATGCCTATTCAACTCTGGGCAGTTCAGACATCAGGTTGACAGATCTTAAGGGAAGAATCAGTCTACCCAAATCCTTCCCCTGATTAGGAATGCCATGTGGAGGTTCAAAAGTAACCATACGACACCCAAAATCAGACTTCTTCCATGAACAATCAGACTTCTTCCATGAACAATCAGAGGAAGGAAATCTCTTCCCACCTGTCCTAAGCCAACATCTTTATGTGCAACCCCAGTACTAATCACTTGTCATCCCCATGGTCTCAAGAGAGGATCAAAAATTAACTATATATTCCCAACATCCCTGTCAGTTCAATGCAATAAAATACTCCAAAAACCATATAGCTCAACCTCCCCATTATTTCAGTGAGGAAACTGGTCCAGAGTCTTAACAATTCTGGGCAAAGCCAGACACAGCATTTGATAGTTGAGTCCAAGTTCTAATCCCAACATTAGTCCAAGATTCTTCCCATAAGATTTGCCTCCATGTTTTCATGTAACTACCTCTTTGAGCTGCTAAACTAAACAAAAAAATACTTAAATAATTCAAGGACTTTACTTTTTGTCTTTGGCTAAGAAAAACAGAAACATTCCTTGTTAAACCAACGCAGGTTCTGACAGAGCTTGGCAGCTGGAAGTGTCTTTCTAAATCTGGAAACACCGCATCTCCTTTGAAAAGTGGGAGCAACAATTTGTGCCTCTTAAATGTGAAGAAGCGTATTTTTTTTTTTTTTTTGGTGAGAAAAAAATAGCTGCAGTGAAATTACTGAAGACAAATATTGGGCAAAGCAAGAGATACTGATTGTGTCAGAACATTCAGTTTATTCATGTGGCAAAGGCGGGGGGAAATATCAGCAAATTATTTGCAAATATGTTCTGAAAAATATGAATTTTTCTGGAATACAAATATACAGGAACTCATGAGTTTCAAGAATTGAACATTCAAGTATTTGATAAAGAAGATAGACTAAATAGAATAGGGCTAAAGAGGAAAAACATTCTTTGTTTATCATATGTACATACCCCCACTTTACATATCCAGGATCATCAATAGGCTGACTCATATACATGAGATCAGTGATTGCCAGGGAGATTTTAGTTTAAAAACACTCCATTTACTAATATATATGAATAACGTGAAGATGATATAGCTTACAAAGAAATACCAGTAGGATTTTATTTATTTGCTTTCATTTATTTAATGCTAAAAGTATAATGATTTTGGGACATACAAGGAAAAAAATAAGATGAGGGAACTGCCTCCAGCTCTTCTGGTCCAAGAGAAGATAGACAAATGAGAGTCACAAACCAACATTATGCTGGGAAAATGTATAGAGAATGCTGTACCGGGGGCACTTAGAGTAAAGGGGTTAAGGGAACTGAAACTTAAAAGAAGTGACCCATGTTTATTGCTGCTTTATTTACGATTGGAAAAACATGGAAGCAGCCCAAGTGCCCAAAAGTAGATGACTGGATTAGAAAGATGTGGTACATATATACAATAGAATATTACTCAGCAACCAAAAAAGAGAAACACATGTCTTTTGCAGCAACTTGGATGGAGCTGGAAAAGATCATGCTGAGTGAGATAAGCCAGAAAGAGAAAGAAAAATACCAGATGGTTTCACTCATAGCAGGAGTATAATGGACCAGGCGAGAAAATAACAAAAATAATGAACCATAGACCAGAGACATTTTGTGGGGGTGGAGTGGGGAATGGGATCAAAAATGGGGGAGGGGGAGAGAAATGCACGGGATTATGGTGATGGCACACGGGTGATTTAGTGATGGGAAACCCGTGGGGATTACAACCGAGATGGAAAAAAAAATGTACAAAATGATGTAAAAATAAATTTTGTAACAAAAAAATATATATATTTGTTTAAAAAAAAAAGTGACCCATGAGATGAAATCTAAAGGGATTAGGACTATAAGTCAACACAGATGGAGAGTATGGGCAAATGAAATGACTTGGTGATCAGTTGGATGCGCGGGGTCTGTGGAAGAGGAAGGCAATAGAATGAATCCCAGGGATACATCCTAATCACATGCCTAGAATACTGAAAACAGTGCAGGCCTGTGGGGCTCAAATCCTCTTTTTACCTAATCACACATGACTGAAGCAGTCAACTGTTGTGATTTCAGAGGGATGCTTCATCCATATACCCCATTCACCCATCCCTCACTATTCCTGTCCAACAAGCCCTTGTCAACAACTCTCAGAGACTTTGTACTTATGGCACAGGATACTTTGTGATCTACAGCCTAGACTTTGCTGGCTTAGCTACCTGCTTGGAAATATGCCTTCCACTCCATGCTCAGTCTTTGGAGTGTTAGTCTTCATTGTTGCTTTAGTTCTAGATTTCTAGCTGAATGACTGAATGGTGCAGTCAACCAAGTGAGAAGACTTTAAACGTGAAAGACCATTGAATTCTGTTTTAAGCTTGTGTGTTTCAAGTGTTCATGGGTCCAAAATTCTTCCAAACCGCAGGTAAAATTACCTCTTTTACTCGGCATTTAGTGCACACTTTAGTTTGTCAGCACTTTGTTTTTTAGCTAAGAACCTCAGCATTTTTTGCTGGTTTACCTCCCTTTTTCCTTACTTTATTGCTTCATTTTGAGAAACAGTTGGCCCTTCTGTTTTGGGTGATTAACTCCTCTATTGTAAGACACAGATCTCAGATCTGGTCCAGCAGAATAGCCAGTGTTCTCTCATTTTGAATCACTCAATTTTATGTGTCCACTGTGCCACACCAGATTGTACATTTGAATGCACATTGTCTTGTATTTGTTTTCTCTCTTCTTACTCCCCTTTTCCTGATATAGTTCAAGATGCAGCAGCATGTCAGTGGTTGACTGAAATGTGCTTGGGGATTATTCATGGAGAAAATTCTCAAATTAGGTCTGTTCACTAAATTAGGAGAAAGGGCAGCTACATATTCTAGGGCCTAGACACAAGTCCACTCTAGGAAGAGCAACGGATATGACAAACCAGGTAGACCAGTTGACACTGGCTTGATAAGCTGTAACATGTATTATGGGATAGTTCATACCAGAGTGGTATGGGTAGCTGATGCCATTGCTCCTGGCAAGAAAAAAATCAGAGGTTTGTCCTGAGTTATTAACGGGTACTAAACAAGGCAGTACTGTGGCCCAGAGGAGATGGTAACAACATCTGGCTAACAGAAATGAATTCAAACAAGAAGTAGACTGGCAGCCAGAGTAAGCCTGAGGCCTCCTGGAACTTCTTCAGCAAATCTCCCTCAAGTAAATTTGCTTTAGATATGTTAGGTACTGGGAAATTACTGAAGGAACTTGGGATGGGATATAGTAAAGAAGAATGGTATGCGAAGAGAGAACTATGGTTTGGGGGGCTGTAAGCCTGACATCTCGCAAGTAGGCTGCAATAAGCCCCTTTGTGGTCAAAGTGCCATGTTGTTCCTCTGGCCTCCAATCAAAGTATACATGTTGGATGCTTAATAGGTGAGGTGCAGTTGGGTAAAATTAAAGGTCCACTTTCCAAGATTATTTAAACCCTCATTGTAACAAATAGTTGCATGGATTTAATGTACTGCAAAGACATAGATGGCCTCAGCAAGGATAAAGGTGTGAATACTAAGAGCCTGATGGTAGTAGAAGAGCATGATTGATAAAAATACCATCATGACCCCTCGCAAATACTACTGTTGATGACTTAGATAACTCAGATGGAAACACAGCAGGCTTCCAGCCCCCAGAGGGGCTTCCCTGACCTCAGAGCCCAAGAACAACCCCACTGCCCACATAGTGATACTACTAGACCGAGGAGCCCAGAGTGTCTTCAGGAGCTCCCTTTCACATTCTCAAGGAAGTGGAGCCAGGGCTGATTAATCTCTTAGCCCTTTGTTCTGTTCTGCCCACCAGACACAAATAATCTGATAACCAGCACATTCCTAAGTGCTTATGGAAAAGAGAAAGAGAGCTCAGGTTCTCAGAATCAGTTCTAGGTATAGCTACTGGAGGGCCAGCTTTAGTGACTCCCTCACTGGCTTAAGTCCACACTCTTAACACCCTAATGTAGGTGGGCTTGGGGAGCTGTTGTACTTGGATTCTAGACATAAGTTCACCTACAACTGCCAGAAAAGAATATATCCTGTGGAGCATATGGGAGAGATGCACACTTTTAACTTAAGAACCAGGATCAACCACCCAAGTGGACACAAAATACATTTACAGAAAGCTGTAATCTCTTTCCAGACAAATGTGAAGATAAACAGATACTGCCTAAAGCAAAATCATGAAGTTGAGGTTGGTGCACTTTGCCCTGGGTATCTCCCACCTCTCCTACTTCCAAGTCCTTTCCCTGCTCCTTCCTGGTTCTGGGTGCCTTCTCAAGTTTCCTGGTAACTGCCACAGTTATTCACATTCCCAAATCATTTGTTATATGATCAAATGGTTTTGTAGGTCCTCCCTCCAAGGGATTTTAAACAATATTAAGCAAGTAGAGGTTTTTGTGTTTTGTGAGTTTGGTTTTTTTTTTTTTAAGCAGTGGAGTTTTTGCTGGTTTCCAAAATTACACTGCACTCTATCAAAAGCTGGTTGTTACCAAATGTTGATAATTTATTGTAAATTTGTTTTAGATGCATTAGGTACTAGGAAGTTACTTAAGCAGGAACTTCTTGGCCTTCTTCCCTCCCCAGTCCTCACCCCAAATACTCTCATTTCTCTCCTAAAGAGAAGACTTAGCATTTCCAAACTTCTATGAATCACTAAAATATTTTTGTATGCGTATCTCGTTTAATCTTCATGATTCCTATGAGATAAGGATTCTAATTATTCTAATTAAAATAGTAATTCTAATGCCTCCTTTAGAAACACCATATCCTGAGCTCAGTGACACTGTACTCTCAGGTTTTCCTCCCCCTCCAACCACTGTCCCTCCTTGGAGACCCCTGTGGCTCAATTTCTGCCTGCTCCTTAGATGTGGAGTTCCCTGGACTTTTGCTACATTCTAACTGTAGCCATCTCATTCATTATAGCATGTGTGCCTAGAGTCTTACAATTGCTATTACCAGGCAGAATGAGGGGCACCCTAAGACTTCCAGACCTGCCTGCTCTAAATGGGTTCTTGCCATGGACAACGTAAAGACAAACAATCTTAAGCTACAATTAACTTCCTCTTGCAATGTGTGTTCTTCGAGCTTCTCCTAGGGGATCAGACTTAAGCTAGCCTCAATTGAAACCACATTCCTCCCATACTGTATCTACCCTGCTTCCTTCACTGCCCATCCCTGGAATGAAGCATTTGAACAAGAATCCCAACTCCAGGATCTGCTTCTAGGGAACACAATATACAGACAGCTACCTTCAAGGTAGTTTGTGTCTGTGTGTGTCTGTACAAATGCATGTGTGCATACTATGGGCTGAATGTTTATCTCCTCCCCCAAAATTCCACATGTTGAAACCTTAACCTCCAACATGATGGTATTCTGATTTGGGACCTTTGGAAGGTACTTAGGTATCAGTGAAATCGTAAGGATAAAACCCCACAATGGGCGTAGTATCCTTATAAATGGAAGGCATCAGAATCTCCTCTCTCTGCACCTTGCAAAGAAGTAGCAAGAATGGTGGCCATCTGCAAACCAAAAAAGAGGTCTCTCCAAACACCAAATCTGTTGTGACCTTCATCTTGAACTGTCCAGCCCCTAGACTGAAAAAGAAAAGTTTGCTTTTCAAACCAACCTAGTCTATGGAATCTGTTACTTCAGCTTGAATTGTGTGAATGTGGTTGACTATCTAAAATTAGGGAAAACAAATAAAAATCTTCTTGCTTGAGGAGACTATTAACCAACAAAGAAAGAAGGCAAAACCTAGAAACTTTGTTAAATGATTTAAAGGAAATAAAAAAAATGTAACTTTCTATCTTTCTATTGTAAATAGTTTGTACAGTGTCAGTCTGATGATGCTAGCACCATTTCCCCCCAAAATCTATATTCCT
>NW_004567121.1:13171433-13263026 GCF_000260355.1 Condylura cristata
CCATGTGGATCTCCTCCAGAGCAGGCGGGAATCAAACTCATGCGGAAGTGGCTTCAGCTTCTCAGTGCTGTGCTTTAACCCCCTGCGCCACCAGGGAAGGCCCGCAGCTATCCTCTTTAAAGAGGCATTGTAGATGGGATAAGACAGAAGCAGAAGTGCTGATATGCTTAACTTAGCCTGGCTTTCCCCCCACTTCTAGCTCTTTTACCCCAGACCAACTATGTCAAATATTGTCATTGAAGAGATCCTCTCCCCCATACCCCCATGCAGATTATTGCAGCTTCTCCCTTGGAGTCTTCCAGCTTGATAAATGAGATCCCATTCATCAAGGTACAGAGATGACAAATGTAGTACAGTGGCACAAAGTTGTTGGATAGCTGAGGTAGGACAATAAAGTTGCCCTTGCTAAGCAGTTATAAGATTATTAACTGTCTTCCCAATGTCAGTGGCATTGACTTGCTTTACTAAGAAAATTGCATTCAGGCATTCAGAACAAAAATTGCAGTTGGATTTGCCAATTGATTAAACTTAAGGGAGTCCACTCATTTTTGTACCCTAGTACTCATCCATCTTCATGGGCCAAAATGAAAATGAAAGAAATTTGGTAGAAATTCCCACTCTATCTTTCAAGTCTTTGATGATGGCACTGATTTTTGAAATTTCTCTCAGAAATTTAGTCACTGTGTAGTCAAAAAATATTTATTGAGAACCTACTCTGTGTTTATTATTGTCCCAGGCACTGGGGTTAAAGCAGTAAACAGGATAGGCAAAACACCTGCTTTTAAAGAGATTATATTCTATGGAGGGAAACAGACCATATCCAAACAATGGTACAATACATTGCTATTAGAAAGTGATCTCCATGAAAAGGAAAGCTTCCCTGTGATTGCTCTCTAACATTGCTATGTAGTGATGGGTACCATGAGATAACATTGTTTTTCCATGATTACTTTGCTAATGGGAAAGAGCTCTAAGAGCTTAAACTTGGCCATTCCTATTATACTAGCCCATACTCCTTGAATCAAAGAGTCAGTGTGAGATTCCTTTCAATTTTATATATTTCTTTTAAAGATTTATTTATTCATACAGAACTGGGGTGCAGGCCAGAGATGCGGAGGGTGAGAGGATTCACCAGGAACAGAGTGGGGAGCAGAACAGGCAGATGGACAAAGTACACTGCTGAGGGGAGCAGCGGGCGGGTCAGGAGAGGTCTGCCGCACCATGTGGATCTCCTCCGGGGCAGGCGGGGATCGAACTCATGCGGAAGTGGCTTAGGCTTCTTAGTGCAGTGCTTTAACCGCTGCACCACCAGGGAGGGCCCTCAATTTTATATTTTTAGACAATGGAGGGACAACCAGGGACATGTTTGAGGTCCCAAAAAATTTACAGTAAGATCAATTGTGTTAAAATTCTATGTAGTACCTCTCATACGTCTCAATGTTTGTGGGACTCTGCATCCCAAGAAATTAATGTGAGGTCAGGGTTCAGTGTTGAAGAGCTCCTGAATGTTTTGAGTGTTTTCCTTTTTCTTGGTCTCATTTCTCCAGTAAGTGGAGAGATTCATTGTTTTCTTGTGCTGTTGGTATCACAAGACATTTTCTTCCCTAGGCCACATCTTCACATAAGGAGTTATGCATTATGAATTCATCTAGATCTAGAAATTGGGTGAAGTGCTGTGACTCACCTTGGGGGTAATGTGAGCCAAGCTCTTATTCACCAGACCTATCACTTTACAACTATAAATCAAGTAGGTCAATCCCAGGGGGTCTCATGAACACTAGCCAACACCAAAGACCTCTGTAGATTAGATCTCTGTAGATCAGATCATTCTGATTACCATCTGACCTATAATCTATTCAGAAACCATACTCAACTTTGCCTCTGGTAGTTAAGTCCAGGACTCCTTTGCATCCATTGTGTCCTTCTGTCCCCATCTTTTGTTAATTAAAGCCTCAAGCATTATGTTATAGTACTAATTATCTTAACTAGAGTTAACCTGACCCAAGGCAGAAGTCATAACTTACTAAAGTCTTTGCAATGACCTGTAATAATTCTGTTAAGAATAAGTGTTTCCCCAATTCCTCATCAAACAAACTTGTCCTGCAAAGAATACCACATAACTAACTTCTAATCATTCTACCAATAGAATTTTTTTAAAGATTATTTATGCATACAGAACTGAGGTACAGGCCAGAGGTACAGGGGTAGTGAGAGGATTCACCAGAGACAGAGTGGGGAGCAGAACAGGCAGACTGACAAACTACACAGCTGATGAGACAGGAGCGGTCTGCTGTGCCACGTGGGTCAGCTCTTTGATCCAGGATCAAACTGATGCTGCAGCCCTGTTGAAGCAGCTGTGACTAACTTCCTAGTGCTACACTTTAATCATTGTGCCACCTGGGAAGAACCCTACCAATATAATTTTAAGGTGAGATTTGCTTTGGACTTATGCTGAGGTATTCAAATGATGCTCCAAAGAGCTAGCTGGAACATTTTGCAACAATCTGTTCTGTAAAAAGGAGTTTAGGGACCACTCCAAATTCTTGCAAATACCATGCTCATTTTATTATTTGAGTGGAAGTGTTTGGGGTGAATTCCATGAGTTAAAAAAAAAAAATTACTAGCAGATCCTCCAGTGCAGGTCTTCCTATATACGTCTCCATTTTTCAGAAAGATATTCATCACTCTTGACTCATCTTTAGAAAGTCTTCACTACTGGTCTTTCTTGAAGAAACATCTTACTCAGCTTTTATTGCTTTATTCATTTCAGTGGTGGGGAGATGTACTAGCTGAAATGATAGGTCAATAATTTCTGGTACTTAATGTATAGTACACTTGAGAGGGAGCTCAAGATTTAAAGGAATGTGCCAACTTGGGGTTAATAACTGTGGAGTCAAAAGTGATTTCATCAGATGCCATTTGAATTTCTAATTCGACCCCCATCTCTTCTTCCCTGCATCTTCATTCTCAAATCGCAATGCTGGAAAAATCCCTAGTGTGTTCCATTTTCTTGGACCTGTGAAACATTGCTCAAGGGAAATATTGTTCAACCTCCTGTGACAATTCTGTGCATTTGGAAAAGGACATAGAATTCAAGGGATCACTTCAATATGAGTTGGAACCTTTCCCTAATGTTTCCAAACACTACTATCAATATTTCTGTTGTGACTTTCTATTATGCCTTCTTTTTCCTTTGTGCTTACTTTGGGTTGTTCTTGATCTTAAATTCACTGTTAGTGCCAGTGATTTAATCAATCCAGCCTATGCAATGAAACTCTATGAACACCCAAAAGGGGAGGGTTCAGAGAGCTTCTGGGTGATGAACACCTGGAGGTTAGAGATAGTGGCAAGCCTAGAGAGGACATGGGAGCCCTTTCCCACTTATCTTGCCGTATGTGTCTCTTCCAACTGATTGGTACTAAATAATATTCTGCAATAAAACAGTGAGTGAGTGAGTAAATGGGTTTCCTGAGTTTTGTGAACTTCTAGCAAATTAACTGTACCTATAGAAAGGGTTTTTGGAATCTGATTTATAGCCAGTTGGGCTGGCACAGGTAATAACCTGGGCTTTCCATAGGCACCTGAAGTCTGAGGAAGAAGTTGTAGGAACCTTCCCTCTGTATCCAGCTGGTAAGAGGCACAGGTAAATGTCTGGGCTTGAACGAAGGACAGCCTTTGAATATTGAGCCCTTCTTCTTTGGAATCTGACACTATCTCCAGGTAGATTGTGTCAGAATCTATCTGACATGAGTTGAATTCTTGAACATTCTGCTGGTGAAATGCTTGTTTGTGTAGGGAAGGCTTCACACACACTCATGTTGGAATTGGGTCCATGAACCCTAAGCAGCTGCTGTTGTAGTTGCAATCTACTCCTCAAAACATATTGTGCTATTAGTAATGAGGCCATAGAACAGCAGAAGTTATGTGTCTTTGGTGCCTGCCAACCTTTAAGTCATAGATTCCTACTCCTAGAACCTTTTTGTCCCACCCCCAGATACCCTCAGAAATTTGTCCTGCCCAAAGTAACTTCTTGCTGACATTCTGTGTAGGGCTGTACCAACAGCCAACAACTTGGATTGGCAAATTACTTCCCCCTTGCAACATTCCATCACCAAACTCCACTTCAGACCACAGTTGCTCTGAAGTTGTCACTAGTGCTACTTTGCCTCTCACTAGTTGTGTGATTTGCAGCAAATCATTTTACCTCTCTGGATTCATCTTTCTCTTCAGTGAAATGGGATGTCTAGGGCACCTTATGATTCTATAAATTTCACACAGTAAGACAAAGAGAAGTGAAGAATTTCAACCAGGTGGAGGAAGAGATTTGGGGTCAATTGGTTTTCAGGCAGTCAGTGACACTCTCCCCAAATTTTCAGGGGCTAGCAAGGGTTACCTATAAATTTGTGTTCCAAGGGCAAACAGATAATCCCAGTCACATGTATGCACACACACACACATGAACACATGCTAGCAATCAGTAGTGAATATCACAACAGGAATAAAAACATGCAGTAAAACAGAGATGGGCCCAGCTACAGGGATGACCTAAGGGATGAAGGTGTGGGGAATAAGGCAATGAGGTTAGGTCTAATTTTGGCAGAGTTGAGAATTCTACAGAGGGTGGAGAATGTGTGGGTATTGCTTTTATAGGCCTATATGAGCCATAACCTGAGGGTATCTCTGAAGTGATTGTTTCGACCTTCCAACTACAGGGTCACATCTACTATTGGGTTGACCTTATTTTGCTTTTTTTGCTTCCTAATTTCAGTTGCAGAAAGGCTAAAATCCAAAAAAGAAATCTGTTTCTGTTATATTTTCTTGGCTGCTTAAGAGACCTCTCTTGGCAGGCTTTCTGGTGATTTGTCCAAGCCTGGGCTTCTCTTCCTTGGAGTTTCCATCACCTTGTTCAGAGAGAAGAGATTTTAGTATCACTACATAGTGTCTGAAAGACAAGCGCTCTCTTTCTTAACCTGGAGTCCTTCAGTTCTTTCCCCCTCTTTGTCTCCTAAACAGATCAGACAACCTACACAGTGTTGGACACAGTAATAATTACAATAGTGATAATAAAAGCAGCTACCATTTATTACTGTTGCTCAGGCATGAAATTACACACTTTATATATTATCTGAACTACTAATTAAAAAGGAATGGAAAACATTAACTCAGTATAAAAACATTAAAAGGGGTAAAAATGGGCATTTCATATTGATAAAATGTACAGTCCACTCAGAAGCTATACCTATCATGAACTTACATGCCTAACAATATACTTTCAAAAATGTATAAAGCAAAACTGCTTTTTTTTTAAGAAATTGATAGTTACTGTATGTTAAAAGATGGTAACACACCTCTCTGAAATAGATCCAGTAGACAAAAGGAAGTAGTATATAGATAATTTATAGAGCATAGTGACAAGTTCTATAGAATTTTGCAATCTAAGAGAGATTATGAACTGTTCTAAAGCATATGTGGGAACAGTTATAGCAATTGGCTATAATATATTTAGTCATAAAGAAAATTTTTTTTCATAAAGAAAATTTTAACAAACACTAAAAGACAGTTTTCATATATATACATTGACCAAAATATAACAGGACTTAGAAAATAACAACAGAAAGATAACAAAAAAATATAGAAATATACCTACTTGAAAAATTCAAACAACTTTATAAGTGATTATTGAGAATATCAATTGGGGCCTAGTCAGAGATGTAGATCCCAGAAAAATATGTATATGTAGACTTTAATAGATTCTTGATCTTAATTAAGTGTAGGAGCTGGTTAAACTCTACGTTGTTGTCATTGCATCTGATACTAGAATTTAAAGCCCTCAGGGCAGACAATGATTATGTAAAGTTGGGAGACAAGAATAGCTGGAACTCACAGGCACAAGCTGAAACACAGGAAGACAGGCTAAAATCCATGTCAGTTCTTGTTTCTGAGCTTGGCCTTGCAGAAGTGTGAGCCCTTTGGCACTGATAAACACACACACACACATATGGACATACATTAGCACACACACTGTGTGTGTATTAGTAATCACTAGTAAAATAAGGTCATCATACAACTCCTCTGAAAGAACAATCAGAGAAGCCAGAGGAGGATCCAGGGAAAGAGATGGAGCAGTTCTGGTCTTGGCCACTGTCCAACACCACCTAGAAGAGCTAACTGACAATATGTGAACTACAGAATTACTATTGCTCTACTTACACTCTCTAAATCACACAGGTGAATCTTTATTGTGGTTCAGCCTAACGGGAAGCACACAGGAAAGAGAATTCTGGGGAATGTAATACATCCTAGCCAAGGGAACATATACAAAGCCACTGCAACTTGGCAACCCGGCATATCTCAATACTTATCTCCAAATAAAGATAACAAAGTTATGTTTCTGCCTGATATAATACAAACTACTCCCATACAACCAAAGGCATGCTAACCTAGGGACAGATAATAAATATTTTAGTAATGTTTTAAGTTTTGCAATTTACATGGTTTCTATTACAAACTATTCAATGCTTTATCACACAACAGCAACCATAGACAATATGTGACTGAGTGAATGTGGCTGTATTCCAATAAAATGCTATTTACAAAACAGATGGCCAGCCCTTGGGCCATAGTTTGCCAACTCCTGTGATAATCTTTTCACGTAAGGAAAATGAAAAAAGGAAATTCTTTTTTTGAGTGAGCTGATCTTTACTCTCTTCCTTCCTAATTCACAATGTCACCCTTTGATTACCCTATTGCTTAAATATTGAAATAGAAAGCATATTGCCCTTATCACATCTTGTGTCCATAAAGATGAAATAGAAGGAAGGAAACAAAAATATTTACATATATGACATATACTTGGAAGAAATTCTGGTAATTGTTACAGTCTTCCTTTCTGCAACCAGTTGTGTGATCATAGCTGATATTTATAACTACTTTCTTCTACTATCCATTTATGTTTCATGCTTGCAGTTCCTTGTCTAGTTCCAAATCTTATCACTGATGTGTTTGGGCCATTAACAATCTTACCTAAAATGAAAGTTGCAGTTTTCATCAATTTAATAATCACAAAATATGACTATTCTAAAAGTTGCTCTAGATTATCTCCTACAAACCAGACATACTCATTGTATGATAGCAATTCAATTTCCCCTTTGATAAAAAATTGCATGGCCAGTACAGAATATCTCTTCTTTGCCCATTAATTCAGTAGCTTTAGGAACCCAAAATGGCCAGGTGGCACTCTCAGCTTTCAATTCAGGAAAGTCATTACTGTTTTTCTCCCATAGGAACTAAAATCTCTTTTAAAAAAAATTTTTTTTTTATTTGTTTGTGCGTAGAAGAATTGGGTGTAGGCTAGAGATAGGAGAGGTGGGAGAGGATTTACCAGAAACAGAGTGGGGAGCTGAATGGAAGAGCTACTGAAATACACTGCTGAGGGGAGCAGTGGGTGAGATAGAAGAGGTCTGCTGTGCCATATATGGGTCAGTCCCCAGGTCAAGATCAAGCTCAAGCCGCAGCAGTGATAGCTATGGGACTTAACCCCTAAGCCACAAAGGAGGCCCCAGAACTAAAATTTTTTAAGCACTAGAATCTGAAATTGTGAAATAGAAATTGTATCTTGGGATAATATTAAATACAATGATTTCTTTTTCTACCCCCTTGATTCCTAGATTTGTTAATCCTAATAGAGGAGAAACAGTAATATAATGGATATTGACAGTACATTTACACAATCTGGAAGACCTTATCTTAACTCCACAGGTGTTGTCACCTAGATAGTACCATAACTAAGACTTCAAAAGATAACCACCAGTCCATCACATCAGTTGTGTAGTACAATGGGTAACATTGTAAGACCACTAATTTCAAGAGCATGGGTCCATTACTTACTTCACTTACCATGTAGTGAGTTCTTTAATCAAAAGTGATAAGTAGAATACCGTATTTTGGGGTCAAGTATTCTGAAAATGTACAAATAATAATTTTGGCATTGTAAATAGAAAAAGAATATTAATAGCCAATAAGGAAGGACAAAGTGCTATCCCTTCCATGGTAAAAGCAAACCAGATGCCTTTAACATGTCAATAGGTAACTGGCTGATCTAGGGAGTAGTGTCTTTGGGGCTGGGCAGGGCTTGGTGTTAGTCTCTGCTGTTGACAGATTGGGCATCAAGCAGTGGTTATATCCAAATAGTGCATGGACAGTAAAAGTTCATGTTGCTGAACCCAGCACAACCTCTATCCAGGATTCCATGGCCACTTATTCATGAACCTGCTTGGAGAGTAATAGGAATGACTAGTGAAAAAAGCTCACTGGTATCCACACATTAGGTCATCCTGTTCACCTGATTATTAAAAACATCCTTTGTTGAGTCAACCTTTGGTAAGCAGTGATATGGAACACAAATATCTTCATATTCTGTGTCCCCCCCCTTTTTTTTAAGATTTATTTATTTATGCATACAGAACTGCGTGTAGGCCAGAAAGAAGTGCAGGGGTGAGAACATTCACCAGAGACAGAATGGGGAGCAGAATAGGCAAGTTGACAGAGTACACTGCTGTGGGGAGCAGGAGCAGCGGGAGGATCAGGAGAGGTCTACCATGCCATGTGGATCACCTCCAGGCCAGGGATTGAACCCACACTGAAGTGGCTGTGGCTCACTTACTTACAGTGCTGTGCTTTTAACCCATTGGGCCACCAGGGAGGGCCCTTCTGTGTCCCTTTGGAGAGTTCTGTCCACATCTCTCTTCTTGGACTCCTTAATACCAGTTTCCATAAGTGTTTCTTCTGTGTCCCTGACCTTGCAGTCAAACCATTAGCCACAGTCCATGAATTGAGATATATCCATATGTCTGGCCATATGTCATTACAAGAAAAATGAACTAAGTATGCCCTATTGACAGCTCCACCTGTAAAAAGGATATCTTTCAACACTGCCTTTCAGAGTTGTTCCAAAGTGCAGTACAGGAGTGTGGCAATCCACTTTTAGGTGATTCTTGCATATTTCTTCCTGATATTTCTTGACATAAAACAACCTCAGGTGTTTTCCTTTATCAATTACCTGAAATCATAGATATTTGAGACAAGAAGGGACTATAGTGGGATTAAGGGGGAAGGGCATCTGAGCTGCTTTCCCTTAAAATTTACTTGTGCTTTCAGGACCTGCTTTAGTTCAATCTCAGAATTAGGACAGATAGAATGTGGCTATATATGCCCACATTTATGACTTGGTGGGTTGAACAATACCTAACTTATAATGAGCATTTCAGGACATATAGTAACTTTCTATGTCATGGTCAAGCACTAAGTCACTACTAAGGCTCAGTAACAATCCAAAAGTTCTTTCTTAAAAAGGATAATAGTTATCTACCAGGATGGCATGTCTTTCCTAAAAAAAATTCTAAGATTCTGTGCTGTGTTTCATCTATAAGGGCCTGTCAGACCTCTAAACAGCTTTCCCATGTACCACTAATATTTCAGGTACTATCTGTATCTTCTAATTCATGTGCCCCAATTAGCAGAACAGATTGCATAGTAGCTTGACTTGTTGCAAAGCCTACCCTTATCTAGGATTCACTTAAAACAGGCAGATTTTCAGGTCACTGGTAAATGGGTCAAAGCAGTATGCCCAAATGAGCTATGATACCTCAAGAATCCAGAAAGGCTCAGTGGGCATTGTGCCTCTTTCTTATTGGTAACAACTTCACCTTGGAAGAGAAATCTCTTCATATTCCAGATAATTGTACCTCTAGGACTTTCACCAAAGTAGCAGATTTTTGGATTTCTGTGGGATTATCTCCTGCTCTCTGGCACATAAAAATCTTGTCATTGTGTCTAGAGTATTTGCTGCTACCTATTCACCATTCCTAATATGCATAAAATCATCAATGTAATGTGATACAATGTGATGTTTTGTAGAAAGGAAGGATAATGCAGGTCTTTGCAGCCTGGGTTATGACAGAGGGTGGAAGAGTTGATACAGTCCTGAGATAGAACAGTGAAAGCATATTTCTGTCTTGTCAGATGGAAGTCAACTGCTTCTTAATGTTCTTTACCAACAAGTGCAACAATAAAAATATTGGTCAGATCAATAAGTACGTGCCAGAGGTATGATAATTTGCTTCAGCAACAAAAACACGTCTGAAAAAGCAATTACAATTAAAGTCACCACCAATTAAGTTTATGATGGATAGTCCATTGTCATTCTGATTGAATCACAACTTCAGAATCCTTCAAATCCTTTTAAATGGCACTAACCTCTACAATTCTTCCAGGAATGCTGTTATACTTTGGGTTTACCATTTTCTGTGGGTAGAGACAGTTTAGTGGCTTCCACTTTGTCTTTCCTACCATAATAACAACCTTCATTCTATGTCTTAGAAAACCACAGTGGGACTCTGCCAGTTGCTGAGTGGTCTATTCTCATTATATACACTGGAACTGGAAAAATAGCCACGAGGTGGGCCAGGGAACACATTGGCTCACTGTGAAGTGGACCTGAGCCATATGTATTACTTACATATTGCTGCAGAACAAATAATTCCAAAACTTTGAAACTGAAAACAGGAAACATTGATTATCTCACAATTTATATGGATCAGGAAACTAGTAGTTTAGCTGGATGCCTCTAGGTTAGGGTCACTCAAGAGATTGTCTATGGCTGCAGTCAGTCTCAAAACTTGAATGAAAATAAAGGACCCAACCCCAAGCTCACTTACCTGGTTGTTTGCAGGCTTCCGTTTCTCTAGGATGTTCACTGAGGTCTTCGGTTCCCCAACTCACCATATAGGTATCTCCACAGAGTTGCTCACAAGGTGGCAGCATACATCCCACAGGATTGGTATGTCAGAGAAAGGGAAAAAGAGAAAATGAGAGAAAGAGAAGGATCCAGGTAGAATCCACATTCTATTCACTTAGAAGCAAGTGACTAGGTACAACCAGCCCTCAAGAAGAAGGGATTAAACAGTGGTGGCGTGGGCATGCCTGGAAATGGGCGTCCTTGGTGACCACCTTAGACTGCCAACTACATTGGATATAGAAGAAAAAAAAAAGATAATTATGAACAATTCAGAAATAAAATGTAAGATCCAAAACAAAATAGCAAAATTTATTATATCTTCACATATGACATACCACTTTACAGATTTCGGACTCATGGCATAGAGCAGTCAAAATTTTTTGTCCAAGGTCATGTAGTTAGTAGCAAAACTGACACTCAGATCTGTCTAATTCCAAATGCTCATTCTGATTCTGACCCCTCTTTCCAAACTGTCCTGGAGTAAATGAGATCATTTATTCTAAATGGCTTCTGCTGCCTGCCTTTTCTTTCTTGCTATCTTCCCCTTCCTTTCCCTTTCTTTCTATGAAGGAGAAAGACTGTTCAGGGACTGGCATGTCACCTTATTGGACCAACTATGAGATACCTAACCATGAGGTCATATTTTTTCAGAAAAGAGATCATTTTAAATAAAAACCCATTGCCTAGCACAGTGAACTGATTCTTTCCTCTGATAAATTTACATCTTTCCTGTACTTTTTGCCATCTGAGCAGGAGCTGGTGACATTGATACCACAATTTAAGCACACCTGTTCCTTAGCAACAACAGCTGACTTGTCTTTGCAGGAACCTCAAGTTTCAGAGCTGCTCAGAACTTCCCTCTAAAAGGGCCAGAGTCCTCTCAGAACAATAAATCCAAAGTTTAAAATATAACTTGAATAGTTTAATCACACACCTCATCCCCACCTTCTACTTTCCTTTCTCTCCCTCCTGAGGGTCCAGTTAGTGAGATTTCAGCAATAATTTCTGAAGTCTGGGATAATGCTGAGGTCACACCTGGGATTACCTGGCTGCCCAAAGGATAGTTTCAGTTCCCACTGCCCACTTACAATAAGAAGCAACTTGCATGTTCAGAAGGATCATTTTCTTTATGTAGCTGAAATAAATCTCAGACCACAAATTAAGGTCTGAAAGAAATGAACTTTATTTTTTAATAACCAAGCATAATTTATTTTATGAGCCTCATTCCACACAGGAGTAGTAGCCTAGTGCATCAATTCAGGAACCCCTCCTATGAGTGTCTACAGTTCTAAGAGTAAGAGTTGGAAAAAATAGAGGAAAGGGTCTCTGGCCTTTCATTGTTGTCTATCTATACCTGTCTGTTGAGATGTACATCATTCGGTTGGTTCCCAGTCTTACAATCGTTCTCACACCAGAGAACTGAACCAGACCACAGGCCCTCTGGGTTGGCTCTATCTCGAAGGTCCTGGAAATGCTCAGCTGCTCTTCTGTCCCTTCTGGAAGGAAAATACTATAAGCTGTGACCTACATCCTGAGAAGCGCAGCACAAACTTACTCTTCTCCTAAATCCCTGTACTTATCTAGGGAGGTTCCACTTCCTTCATTGACCCCAAGAATTAGCCATGGTTGCCGGCCCTAAGATTCCTGCTTAGAAACCAAATGGTCTCCATTTTTGTCCCCCAGTTCTGTAGACTTTGTATCAGTTAGAAAGGCATTGGGGTGGGGAGTTTAGGAGGAGTATAACTTTGATTAACTTCCGATTACCTTAAACATTTTGTATTCATCTTGGGCCTAAATTTTTAAAACTCAAAAGGCAATATTTCAAATGTTTTGTTCTCTGATTTTCCTGTAACAGCCTTCCCTAAGACAATCCATATCTCAAGAGTAGGGGAAAAACCATAAGACAAATGAAAAGAACTATAAGAGAACACATATCAATTAATATCAAAATATTATTTCACTACAATTAAGTGCATTTCCCTGCCTAGTATGAAATATGTGTGATTTGTTTTAAAATTATTGTCTTTTATTTTCTTTCACATTCACCCAAAAGAAGGAGCTTTACTGAATGTCCTGGGTTAAATTTTGTTGGTGTGAAAAAAAGTATGAGTCAGAATTGTTGTATGAAAAATCCAATGAAGACCTGTTCTGAGTCTTCATTTTTGCATGAAAATCTGGTTGATTGTTTACTAGTAGTGAGTCCTATAGAGTCTGCCTAACTTGGTTGTAATGTGTGTTCTTCCTCTCTTGGAATTTCTTTGACATGGACCACTAAGTGAGTTGTCTCTACTGGGGCGTCACTGCCCACTGGGTAGATAACTGATATATCCTCTTTTCTGTAACTGCAAGGTTGACCATTAAATATTTTCTGCTTTTGAAGAAGGAAGCAAGAAACAGAGAATATTGCGCTTAAAGAGCAGAGTGGTAAGGCCAGAATGAGCAGCCAAATGATGGGTTTAAGGAAGGATAAAGGAAATGAAAATCGGCTACACTTTTAGTGAGGAGTTATCTTTATTTCCTCCCTTTCTCTCATCTCCTATATCCTGTGGATATTATTGATTTTATATCCAAGAAAGACTTTCTTAAAATTTTCTATTAAATCTATTTTTTAATTTATTTTACTTTATTATTTTTTAAGATTTATTTATTTATGCATACAGAGGTACAGGGGTGGTAGAGGCTTCACCAAAGGCACAGTGGGGAGCAGAACAGGCAGATCGTGAAGTACTCCGCTGAGGGGAACAGCGGGTGGGTCAGGAGAGGTCTGCCAAACCGTGTGGGTCACCTCTAGGGCAGGGATTGAAATCACACTGAAGTGGCTTTGGCTTTGCAGTGCTGTGCTTTAACCCACTGTGCCACTAGGGAGGGCCCCGAATCTATTTTTTATTGCAATAAGCACAAATTCTTTAGACCAGGAACTATTATCTCTAATATAGACTACCTCTAACCCCTTCTAACTTTTTAGAAGTCCTCTCTTTTTCCAGTCTTATTCCCATGTAATCCAGTCTCTACAAAGCAACCACAGTTATCTTAAGTCATGATTAAAACCACTTCTCACCCCTGATTAAAATCCTCCAGTTTTCAGGCCTTCCTGGTGGTGTAATGGTTAGGACACAGCACTACAAGCTGGTGGCAGCTGTTTCAGTGCAAGTTCCATCTCCAGCCCCAGAGGTGACCCACATGGTGCAGCAGACTTCTCCTGTCTTGCCCACTGCTCCTCTTAGCAGTGTGATTCATTCATCTGCCTGTTCTGCTCCCCAGTTTATCTCTGGTGAATCCTTTCACTGTGCCTGTACCCCAGTTCTGTATGCTTAAATAAATAAATAAAAATCTTTTTTTTTTTTTTTAAGATTTATTTATTTGTGCATACAGAACTGGGGTACAGGCCAGAGGCTCAGGGGCGGTGAGAGGCTTCACCAGAGACAGAGTGGGGAGCAGAACAGGCAGATCGAGGAAGTACACTGCTGAGGGGAGCAGCGGGCGGGTCAGGAGAGGTCTGCCACGCCATGTGGTCACCTCCGGGGCAGGCGGGAATCGAACTCATGCGGAAGCGGCTTTAGATTCTCAGTGTTGTGCTTTAACCCGCTGCGCCACCAGGGAGGGCCAATAAAAATCTTTTTAAAAAAAAATCCTCCAGTTTTCATCTTCAATGAAGGTGGAATAACACAAACTAGATCTATCCTCATTCTCTAGACAATTAGAAAAATGGACAAATATATATAACTAATTTCAGACTGGAAATAAAGACTTTAATCTCTGAGAAAAGGAAAACAAACAAGGGTAAGTCCTATGATATCATGAGCTTACTGCCTGGAGGCACTTTCCAGGCCACATTACAGAAGGGGTAAACTGAACAGGTCTCCATTACTTGCAGATATAAGAGACCCTGCTGGGAGAATAAAGGTGACTAGAATTTATGGAGCAAACACAGAAAAACAGAGCTCCAAAGTTTCACAAAGGAATCCCATCAGGTCTCTGAGTACTAATCAGTGCATGTGTAAGAGGAATCTACCCTAGACCAGGGAAAGAACCACCTGAAAGGAGTAAGCAGAACAATTTACAAAACTGAGAATAGTTTAGGTATCTACCAGCAACAGTAGAAAGACCCCATAATACATGAAGCATTCAGCAAAGTCTTCAGACTTTACAGCACAAAATTAGCCATAGCTTAGAGGTTGCTCATCACCTGCCATTTGAAAGCAAGCTTCAAAATAAACAGTGACCCCAAGTAACTTAACTATGCCCTGGAACATACTCAAATATTAAAGAAATAGAACAGAATTCACCAACCAAAAATATGAAATTTCCAGTGTTTAGCATCCCAATAAAAAATAATCAAGTATGCATATAAGACTTCTAGTTATAACCAAGTGTAGAGTTATCTGAATCCTCTTTTCACACACACAAAAAAAAAACTGGAAAAAATGGTCAAAATAACCATTTCAGAACCCTTGTAAAAGACCAAAGAGAAAAACACAAATTTAGAAGCAATTAATTTTTTTTTTATTGCTAAACAGTAGATAAGAAAAGCGGAAGTCTGTCACCTTCCTGGTTGGTCTGTTACAACCCTCCCACCCCAAGTTGCTGAGAATGGTTGTTTTAAAAGCTAAGCCTGGATGTAAAAATAGCTTTGCTGCCAGGTGTGGGACACTAAACTTGGGGCAGAAAGTGAATAACAATAGCAGTATGGTCAGTTAGAAAAAAGAAGATTTAATAGGAAATTAACGGGCAAAATTCACAACTTTGGTGATTATAGTTGGGGCAGTTAGTCAAACCAGGCAGAGATTTAACGAGGTGAATCTGGAAATAACAAAGCTACTGAAGGACTAGATTAGCTCTCCACCTATCCCTTGCTAACTGGGAAAGTACCATACAGATAGGGAAACCCAAGAAAGCCCAGTGAAAAATAAAGACCTAAACATATTTTAGAATCAGATAAACTGTGAATGTATTCACTCCTCAGTTCACACATAGACCAGCAGAAGTGCAAGTTAAAGCCCTATGAGCTCAAGATGTTTGAGCAAAATTTCTGCTCAAATGGCTGACCATTAGACTATGCTAACACATTTCAACTAAACAGTTGAAAGTCCTTAAATAGATTCAAAAGCAGATGTAAGTTGACAGGAGAGCAAATCAATGAACTTGATGATAGACTATAGTTCTTTTCAATCTGAAGAATAGTGGGAAAAAATGAATTAAGTGCTGTGGTACACACTAAATGCACACCACACCTTATTAAGAGTATTAAATTATAAGAGGAGAGAGGAAGTGTCTGAAAAAGCATTTGAAGAAAATGATAGCAAAAACAATTCTCCAAATTTGATGACAAACATTAATTTTAAAATCTAAGAAGTTCAATAAACCTCAAGTATGATAAACAAATTCACTCATAGATACATCATAGTCAAAAAGTTGAAAGGCAAAGTGAAAACGAAAATCTTGAAATCAGTAAGAGAAAAATGACTCATCGTGTATAAAGGAACCAAAATATGATTAATAGCTAACTTTTCATCAGAAATAATGGAGGCCAGAGTCAGTAGAGTGACATATTCAAAATGCTGCAAGAAAAACCTTTTGATGAAGAATTCTACATCCATCAAAACTAAAAATAAGAATATTCCAGATAATCAAAAATTCAGAGAATGTGTTACTAGTCGACCTGTCATACAAGATATACTAAAGGAAGTCCTTCAGGCTGAAAGAAAATGATACCAGATGGTAAATCAAATCCACAGGGAGAAATGAAGAACACAGAAATGATAAATGTGTGTACATAGAACAGAAAAACTATATACTATATATAAGAATATATATTTACAAATATGTAATGTATAAAATATAATCTATAAATAATTTTGTTTATTCTACTCTTAATTTCTTCAAAAACATGAAAGTGTGTAAAATAAAATATAATACTATTTTATTGGGTTTATAACATAGCTGAATTAAATATATGACAATAAGAGCACAAAGGAAAGAGGTGGCAATGGAGTTGCATTGAAACACAATTACTGTATTTTCCTGGAATTAAGACAGTATTAACTTGAAGGAATCTGTGATAATTAAGTTGTACACTAGAGCAATGACAATAAAAATCTTAAAACAGCATTAAAAATCAATAGAAATATCAAAATGGTATGCTAAAAGGTTTGAGGTACAAAAAGGAACAACACAGGAGCAAAAGAGATATGCGTTAGATTGAAGACAGCAAAGTGGCAGGTAACAAATACATATGTTAGATGTGACTGGACTAACTGCTCTCCAGTCAAAAAGCAGATGTCAGACTGGATGAAAAACAAGATCCAACAATATGTTTTCTACAAGAGACACATTTTAGATACAAAGATACAAATAGACTTAAAGTAAAAGAGTGGTGTGATTGTTAATTTTTATGTCAACTTGGCTGGGAGTCAGTGTCCATATTTGTTAATATGCATTATCAATTATCAATTGGTTAAACATTCTGAAAGCTGCTGTAAGGGTGTTTTGAATGAAATTAACATGTATATAATGTATTGTGAATGTTACTCTCCCCCGTGGTAGGTTGGCCTTGTCTATAGCGAACACTGGTCTCCTCTGAGCAAGGAAGAATTCTGCCAGGAGGTAGGTGGCTTTGGATCAAGCTGCAACTCTTCCTTGGGGCCCAACCTACTAGCCTAGTCTGCAGATTTTAAAGTATGGTAGTAAATTCCTTTAAAACCTCTGAATGGTGAGTGGATAGGTAGGGAGTTGGGTAGGTAGATAGATTATATATAGATTGATAATCAGAAAAATATGCATATTAACATGAATGGAGATGAAGGATGATTGTCTTTTGGGGCATGTTAAACCAAGTTAAATATTTGCTATTGGAGTGTCATGAGTAGAACTCTTTCTTTGAATCAATCTGGGAAGGCTGCCTAAAAGAAATGATGCCTCAGAAATTGCTTTTCAGTTCAGGGAAAACATTTGCCAGCTGAAGGTGAAAAAACTTCAATGTGTAATCTTTTCCAATGCATTTTGTTTTTCTTTTACTTTTTCCCCTTTGGACATATATATCCTATTATAGCCTATACTATCCACATTAATTGTCATAATGCTAAAATGTTTAGCATTACCTTTGGGAAAAGTGTTTATTTACAGGCAGTTGTTTAAGCACCAATATTGGTCTATCCTTTCTAATAATTATGTCATTTTCTATTCTGATACTGTCCAAATGACTAAAGTGTACACAATGATATAGGGTTATAATATTTACAACTGTCATACATATGTTTTGTTTCTAAATTTAGTGGAATTATCAAATATTGCTTGGTTAGTTATAAATTGGTGTAAATATTGACTATAATATTATTTCTTATAATATTAATACAATATAGTTCTATTCATATGTCAAAGAAAATTTTAATCAAGAATGTTATGCTCTGTGAAGATTGCTACTTATAAGGATATTAACATTTCTCTCTTTTCCTCTCCCTCTTTATCTTTCTAAAATATGATGTTAAAATTTAAATAACTGAATTTACTAAAATTAAAATAAGCAAAATATTATCAATTTATGTCACAACACTGCACTTGGGGAATACTACTTGTAAGCCAACGTAAGCTTTGTTTACTGAAGCCACATCTGCATTAGTGGCAGTTATAGGCTTAAATGATATTTGACTTTGAGTACCTTCCAAGCCTCCCTGTATTCTGCCTTCTAGAGATCATAGGAGTACTTTATGCTCCCATCTGATCAATTTCCCATTAAGAAATGGGATTTATTCAGTTGTTACGGGTTTCCTGCTGTTCTTTGTGTAGTGACCAGCGCCATCTGGCCAGTAACAACCACTCTCATCTTCCTACTTTATCACCACCAATACGCCTGTGTTCCATTGCAGTAGTTTGTTAAGACAAAAAATTAAACTTCATTCCATTTTTGTGTTCTCTCTGATGAAGGATTGGGACAAGTCTCCACAGGACAATTCTGGAAGACACATATGTCCACTACTACTGCCCAATACCAGGTGAGAGCATTCTTAATACTCCCTCCTCTAAATGACAAGATATTTTTCACTAATGATATAAAATTAAGCCAATAATCATAGTGGCCAGAAAATAAAAGCAATGACATTTATCTTATTTAATTGCATGTATATAGTGATGCATATATATACATATGCATGTGAGTAAAATATATACATAGATATAGATATAAATATTCCAGTGCATAAAGGAAATCAGTAGAGTAATACTTTTAAATTATTATGTATTTTGTTTAGAATTAAAGATAAAGAACTTGTACTTACATATTTTATATTACTAAATATGTTATAATAATGCTTTTAAAGCAAATTAGAAAAATAACTAAAAAGGAAGAAATTTCTATTTTAAAAATATTACATTCAGTAAAAAATATTTTGAGTGAATATAAACTTGTATTTGTCAAACAAAAAAATTACACCTCAAATTGTATATTTCTTTTCACTATTTAAAATTTCAAGCACAATTATAAAGTCTAAGTGGTCACATAGAAAAATGGAATGTGAGTAGCTCAAATTCTGTTCCTTTGTTTTTACCATTGCTATAACAGGTTTTTGGGTTTTTTTTCCCTAATCTACTACTAAAATGTGGAAACATATAATACTTCTGGGGTTGTAGACACAAGCAAATTCAGATGATTCTGGACCATTTTTAACTTGCTCTTGAAAGAAAAACATGTAGTCTGAATATATTGGGAGCTAATTGTTTTTCTAGGAATTCTCCATCTTTACTTGCATGTAGAATGCAATATCTATTAAGCGGATAGTAAAAACATGTTAGTATCCAATTTACAAACATTAGTAAAATTTAAGAGTTAACCCCAGAAACCATTCATAGCTTAGACCAACAAAAGATTTTTGTTGTAAAAGAGTACTTTTTATCATTGACATAATTTTGAGTTGTGGACACATGATGATAATAAAAAGTATACCAACTTTAACTTGGTTCTATTATTTTTGTTTATTGTTTTTATACTTTCTAGAAATAATGTACCTCCTGTTGCCAAAAGATTAAAAACTCAGGACCTAACAATGTGTACCATAATTGCTCTCTTCTACTGGTGGTTTATTGCTCTTACATTTGTAGCAGGAAAAGAATTTTTGTTAGTGGTAGAAAAAGCCCTCTGCTTTTTTATTACTATAAGTAGTCATTCAACAACTTCTTAGCAAATGGGAGAGAAACTTCCACAGAAAGATAAAAGAGACTCCTCCAAGGAATGGTGTTTTAGCAACATGATGGGAGATGTTTGTTAGTAATATTTAAGTGAGTACTTCTTGCCTCCCATTCATACCATTTGCATTCGTCCTCTGTTGTGTTGAAGAATCACTGCTTCTTTCAAGGAGGGTTTGTGGGCACTAAATTCTTAGCTATTGCAAGGCTGAAATTTTCCCCTCTATTGATCTTCATGTGGTGGTTTTCTTTGATGGAGCCTAAGTACAGTCCTTATAATAACAGTATCCAAAATACATGGAAGTTTGTTTAAGAAAAGTATAGTCTCAGCCCATTGTAGGACTACTGTATTGGAAACTCTGGGTGTGGTGTCAGCAATCTTTGTTTTCATAAACATTGCAGGTGACTCTCATGCACACTAAACTGATTAAACTAGTTAAAGATACCCAAGTTATTACTAATTTGAGCCCTTAGTATTTTTAAAATATTATTTTGTGGACTTCCAGTCTGATGAAAAGTCTACTTTGTATTATACTAAACCATATGAAATTTTCAATATTCAACCATGTTTTATTGAGGTGAATTTACAAACACTGAAACCCAGCTATTTAGAACATATAATTAAGTTGAGTCCTGGCAAATATACAGTATCATAGTCATCATCACAATCAAGTTATAAAACATTTCTAACATTCAAAGGGGCCATTCATTCATGACCCTTTACAGCCTATCCCCTCCTCCCACTCTTGGTAATCACTAATCTTTTTGTCACTGGAGATCAGGCTGACTCTAGAATTTCATTCATGGAAAGTATAGTATATGTTCTTTTATATCTTGCTCTTTTCATTTAACCTTAGAAACTCATTCATTTATAAGTAGTTCGTTCCTGATTATTGCTAAGTAGTATTTTTTTGAACAGATAAACTATAACTGGTTATATAACCAAGTTAGTGGACATTTAGATTAATAACTTTTCTCTTGTTTTCTGTTTACAAGAGAAATTCCTGTGGTAGTTAATCCCTTATAGACAGAAGCAGAACTCCTATTTAATCTTCTTGATCTACTTTTATATACCAAAACCAATAGAAAACCTGTTTTTTCTATCTTGAAGTTTTAAACTTTTCTCCTTTACCTTAACTTTCTATATTGCCACTACAATGTTCTTGGATTTGTGTTTACTTATTCCACTTAATTAGTTGTACTATTTTTACCTGTAGGTTCATGTCTTTCTTCAATTCTAGAAACTTGTCAGCCATAAATATTTGCTCTCCTTTATTTATTTCTCTGCACCCTTTCTCTGTTGTAACCTCTGCTTTCAGCTTATGTGCCTCTGATTTTCTTTTTAATTCCTTGTTCTGCATTCTGATTTAATTATATATGTGTGTGTGTGTATGTGTGTGTGTGTACATATGCACATATATGTGTATGTGTGCTTCTGGAGTTTCTGTATGTTCTAACTATTATATAGTCTAAAAATTTAACATAGTACATAGCCTTTTCAATTAACTCATGATTTTCTGGACTAGGAATTCAGAAATGGTTTAATTACAGGCTTTGGCTTTGTGTCTTTTATGAAATTGTAACCAGTCAGTCATTAGAGGGCTGCAGCAGTTGTAGCTAGCCATATATCTCTTCTTTTTTTTTTTTTAAAGATTTAATTATTTATGCCTACAGAACAGGTCAGAGGTGCAGGGGTAGGGTGAGAGAGAACAGGGAGCAGAACAGTCAGATTAATGAAGTACACTGCTGAGGGAGCAGTGGGCGGGTCAGGAGATGTCTGCCACGCCATGTGGGTCTCCTCCCTGGCCAGGGATCGAACTCTTGCTGCAGTGACTGCCGATAGCTTCACAGTGCTGTGCCTTAACCTATTGCACCACCAGGGAGGGCCAGCCATATATTCTTAATGTAGTCACAGGATCACTCCTCGTGGTCTGCTAGTTTGAACTTCCTCATGCCTGACAACTTTCAGACATTTGGAGTCTACATGGAAGCTCAGAGCTCTAGCACAAGTAAATCAGACAGCAAGATAAAAACTACCTCATATTTCTGATATAGCCTCTGAAGACACACAGCATACTTACACTACATTTTACTAATTATAAGTGAATCACAATCTTCTCTCTGTAGGGAAAGAACATAGAACCTACTTTTTGACAAAAGAAGTATAAAGGATGCATTTTTTTTTAATTACTACAAAAGTTTATTTTTACATCATTTGCACATTTTTTTTTCCATCTCGATTGTAATCCCCGCGGGTTTCTCATCACCAAATCACCCCTGTGCCACCACCATAGTCCCGTGCATTTCCCTCCCTCCCCCCCCCATTTTTGATCCCATTCCCCAATCCACCCCCACAAAATGTCTCTGGTATATGGTTGTTCATTATTTTTGTTATTTTCTCACCTGGTCCATTATACTCCTGCTATGAGTGAAACCATCCGGTATTTTTCTTTCTCTTTCTGGCTTATAAAGAATGCATTTTAAGAGAAATATTATTGTGACCAATGGGTGTGACAATTTTGGAAGAGGCAATTTATCATGCTACATGATTCTTTTTTAAATGCCTCCTTTTCAAAAAATTATGTCTTGTCCTATACCTTCCATATTTTCTCTGAACATTTCAAAACATGAAGGCCCTTTTGCAATACTTCTTGGGTTTATGGAGAAGACCCATCAGGTTGCATTTTCTTGTGTTCAATGAGATTCACAAGTTCCACTCAAATATTTTAAGTTTTAATTCTTGACACAGAACCTCTAGATGATGAGGTTATTGCAATAATTTGAGCCTGCATAGGTAACACAGCAAGAAGATTTTAATTTCCCTTAGCAATTCCTTTGATGAGGGCTTGAGCCATGCTCTAGAGAGAACCTAATTACAGCCTACCCCAGGGGGGCAGGTGACCTAAAGCTTGACTGTCATCCCATCCAGTTGTTAAAATCCATACCCTAAAGTACTGGAATTGCTTGAGACTTAAGTATCACTCACTTCTGTGGATTTTCTTTTCCTTTCTGACACTTGAAAATTTCCATTTCTCACTTACCATCTCAGCTACATATTATAAAAATCTCTCTAGTAACTATAATTCTATGTATGAGGAATGGAAAAGGATTTCCTACATTTTCTTGAGCCCACATTGACCAGAAATCAACTGTTTCTAAAAGTAGAGATTTGGATAGCTTAATCTTTGCATTAATGAGTAAATAAGCTATTATTATGGGTCACCTAACCTCATTTTGGAGAAAATAATAAGAAAAATAAGAAAATAAGACTTTTGTGTAAAGGGCAAAAAGTATATGAGTACATATTTGGGAAAACCTGTAAAGGAAAAGACAAGTTCAGAGCCTTTGGATTCAGGGCACAGATGACATCCTTAAGGAGTTACTCCTTTGTGATCCTACAGCTCACAGAATGAATGAGTGCAGAAACCTCTAATGATAGTCATTATTCAATGACCTTCTACCCTCATCAATTGATGGTCATGTCTTCTTCAGTGGTTAGGATTCTTAAACTGTCTGTTCTCAAAGCATTGACCACCAGCTTCCTATTTAAGAAATAAGGAGTAGCAACTTCCTGCCCTGTCTTGATTCCATCCAGGCCATAATGTGTGCCAACCCCACAGAAGACCTCACAAAACTCTGAAGTAGAAATTCTGGAACCAGACAGGTTTGGTAAATTACTCTCTTAGCTTTGCTTTATAGAGGAACAAAACATAATGGAACACCAAGAACTAGGTTTATCCATATCCCAAGTGCAGAGATTTTAGACACTGATGAGATATGTGAAAGCTGTGGTAGTGAGAAACTCTATCTACTCCAGTGGGTCCAGTTCTCAAGGAAAAAAAATAAGTTTTCAGTAAAGTTAGTCTTTAGTGAATAAACTTACTCAAAGGGAATTCTTTTCCTACTTCTGTCTGGAAATGACCTCTCAAATGGAGACCTATTTATGCAACTGCTCTTATACAAGCAAATTGATAATGATAAGACAAACTTCCCACCAACCCCCCTCACTCAAAGTCCTGCATGAAGTTTCTGTCAACTCCTGCCCATTCTGACCTCTCCTTTCCTCTGAACTCCAACTCATTGTCTATTCCACTCACTGGTCACCTCACACATGACTCACAATTCTTCCCTGTCATTGTGTCAAATTATTTACCTCCAGAACTTTTTGTAAACTTTTAGTATATTGAGATTTGGTCTCTCTAACCACATTATAGGATTTTTGAGTCCAAGAATGCACGTTGTACATCTTCATTTTAATAATTTATAGCACTTGCCATAGGCTGAGCATGACACAAGGGCTCCATAAATATTAATAAATGATAGCTTATTTGTTCACTGTTCTTGTTTTTAAATTTACATGATATACCACATATTCAGAAACTGGATGCTCTGGAATACAAAGAACTCTTGAAGAAATGATTCAGTCTCACATGGTTTAGTTTTCTATTTACAATATGGGGATGATAATACTTGCTGATCTATGCTACACTGATAGGTAAAAAGGCTGTGCTATTATTTTTTAAGGTATGTGATGGAAATATCTTTAAATATGTGCTTACTGTAAAGTTTTGCCACAGGTGTGTCAAACTTTACATAAATGACACCATTCTTAAAAATTAGATGAAAAATTGACTTTCACTGACTTTTTTCATTTCATAATTTGAGTTTGATATGAGTCTGTCAGTTGTGAAATTCAATATACAGTAGGGATTTGGGAACAAGGTGGTGGAACTTGGTTAGATTAACTTAACTAGACATTAAGACCATGCCTTAACTTGTGTATTTATAAATGGAGACTGTCCCCCTGCACCCTCCCAAAACAACATGGAGAAGATCCATCAGGGATCTATCAATCAAATCACTTTTCCTGATTTGCCACCCACATCCACCACAGCTCTTGTTTGCTAATTTATGTTCAAACCATTGGTAAAACTGCAAATGGGGGGCCCTCCCTGGTATCACAATGGGTTAAAGCACAGTGCTAAGAAGTTAAAGCCACTTCAGCATGAGTTCGATCCCCGCCCTGGAGGTGATCCACATGGCATGGCAAACCTCTCCTAACCCGCCTGCTGCTCCTCTCATCAGTGTACTTCCAGTCGGCCTGTTCTACTCCCCACTCTGTCTCTGATGAATCCTCTCACCACCCCTGAACCTCTAGCCTGTACCGCAGTTCTGTATGCATAAATAAACCTTTTTAAAAACCCTGCAAATTAAAAAAAAAAAAAGAGGGAAATGCACTGGACTATGGTGATGGTACATGGGTGATTTGGTGATGGGAAACCCATGGGGATTACAACTGAGATGGAAAAATGCACAAAATGATGTAAAAATAAACTATTATTTATTTTAAAAATAATTTTTAAAAAATGCAAATGAACAAATGAGGTAAATAAATTTTTTGCCTTCAGAGCCTCTGAACCTTGAATAATAAGCTTCTCTGAGGGTGATCAGTTTTACAATCCTGTAAATTTTATAACTATGAGATCTCCTCAAGTTCCCAATACTAACAGCACTCTCCAGCTCAAAGTAAATGTCTTTGCCCCCCACTTATTTCTGTGTCTATAGTTTCCTACAATGTATGACATTTTCTCCATTATAGTGTGTCTTGTTTAGGAATCTCTTCCTTTGTGATCACTTCTCTCTGCTCACTACTAAAACCCACTCTCACAAAGATCATGAATCTAGTAATTTACACATTGATAAAAATATCACTTTGTTAACCCGTCTAGATTTATTGGGCACCTGAGCTTTCACTGAGGTATCTGTTGCAGGATTTTGAACCCTGCTAAAAGAATTTAAATCACTTGATGAAAGATAAAGGAAAATTTAAGACTCTAAGTAGCAAGTTATATTCTCTAGATAAGTTTCATTCAAAACCAGATTCACATCCTATTAATTTATCACACCAGATGTCAGCTCAACCATCTCACAACTATGTTACAAAGTTTCAGTTAGGTGTTCTTTTAAGCTTTTTGGGGTGGAAGCTTGTTCTGAATGTACCACAGAAAAAAAACTCTCTCATACAACAAATCTTCTGAAAATACACTAACATTAATATCAGCTAGTCTCTCCCTGATCAGCCCTCCAGCGATGGTGTACATATGTAGTAGGTGGCTTTGTCCGGTCATATTCCAGAATGCTGCCATAAGTGGGTCATCTGAAATAACCATCAACTTTGCTTCAAAAAGATTCTATGCCTATATGGCCATAACCCACCCACCCGGCAATGAATCTTTTGAGGAAACAACAGAGTCCAACATCCCTTGCAGCTTATACTTTCTGACTCAGTAACAACTTCATATTTGACCTCTCTGAAAGCAATAGCTGTCTGCTTTCTAAGTTGAATTTATTCATCGTTTTTCCCTCATCTACTGATATACACTTCCTTAGCTCCTCAACATAATACTCACTTGCAAGAACATACCTAAATCACACAAGCAGCAGGCTTACTACATCTACCTGATAAACTTATAAAACAGCAAACACAACTAGGATACATCTCTAAGTCAAGACTACTGATAATGGGAGTCAGGGAAAAAGAGTAGAGAGGAACTGTACTTCCTCTTCCTGGGTACAGAGGAAACTAATATTTATTGAGACATTTCCACTGTTCTATTGTTATATATTCAGTATGTGGTTTAGTCCTCATAAAACATGAGATGATATCTGTTGTTATCTCTCTTTGTAAATACAAAAATCAAAGCTCAGAGAGGTTAATTAACTGGTCTCATAGCTAGTAATCAGCAGAGATAAAATTAGAACTCAAATTTGACCAGTCTTCATAATTCATGAACATGGCACCTGATACAAGTTTCCATGATTGAATCTTCTTAATGAGTGAATGAAAGACATGTTCCTAGAACTATGTGTTGTTGATGCATCAACCAACAATCTTCCAATTAAGAAGTGTGGACCTACAGATTCATAATTGTGAACTCCAGGCTAGGCACCATGTGGGAGATACAGAATTGGTGGTGGGCTTCTGACCTCCAGCAGCTTACAACCCAGGAAGAGAGAATACATCCTTCATCTAGAAAATGGACAAGTGTTAAATTGTGTAGAGATGGGACAGGCCTTTATGTGCTGAATAAGAAATGGATCAATCAGTGGTCTACTAGTTGCAGGAAACTAGATTTAAGCAGAAAGAATTTATTTAAATGTTAGTTGGCAAAATGGTAATAAGACATCACTTTACATTCACTAAAATGACTATCATAAAAAAGACAGATAATAACAAGAGTTGACAAAGATATAGAGATATTGGAACCTCACATGCTTCTGCCCATAATGCAAAAATGATGTAGCTCTTCTAGAAAATAGTTTGGCAGTTCCTCAAAAGGTCCATCATACCTACCATAGGATCCAGCAGTTCCATTCTTACATAGTTACCAAAGAGAAATGAAGACATAACATTTACACCCAAAAAATGCACGTGAATTAGTATCAGATTACAGATTGGCTCACAATAGCCAAAAAGTAGAAACAACCCAAATATCCATCAATAGATGGATGAATAAATAAAATGTGGGATTACTATACAATGGATATTATCCAACAGTAAAAAGTAATCATTGACCAGTACAGCTACAAACTGGATGAGCTTTGAAAACATTATACAAAATAAAATAAACCATCCACTAAAAAATACACACATATTGTATGATTCTAGTTGTATAAAATTCTCAGAATAGACAAATCTATAGGTATATAAAATAGATAAGAGTTTTCCTTAATCTGAGAATAGGAAAGGAATGGAAAGTGACTTATAAAGAGTAAAACTTTCTTTTCCAAGGACAAAAATGTTCTAAAATTAGATTGTGAACAATTCTGCTAATTTACTTTAAAATATTAAATTTTATACTTTAAATAAGTGGATTGTACTGTATGTAAATTATATTTCACTTAAGCCAATTTCTTGCTTTTTAAAATTTATTTATTTATGCATACAGAACTGGGGTAGAAGCCAGAGGTGCAGGGGTGATGAGAAGATTCACCAGAAACTGAATGGGAAACAGAATAGGGAGAGTTACAAAGTACACTGCTGAGGGGAGCAGTGGGCGAGACAGGAGAGGTGTGCTGCACCGTGTGGGTCACCTTCCTACTGGGGATCAAACTCATGCTGAAGCAGCTGACTGCCTTCATAGTACTGGGCTTTAACCTATTGTGCCACCAGGGAGGGCTCAAACCACTTTCTTTAAAAAAACAAACAAACAAGAAAAAAAAACTAATGGATATCTTACAGAATCTCTGAGATACTGGAGACCAGGATTAGGGGTTGTGCAGACAGAAACTTAGGCAACTGGCAAGGCAAAAATACCACAACCATTGCAACTGAGCACATACTGTGTTTCTTGACCAGAGGACTCTATCTAAGCAGAATATGGCTGCCATGACCATTATTGCCTCTGGGGGTCAGATCATTTGCTATTGTTACTGCCCCCATTGCTCACCAGAATTTTTCTACATAGTTCTTAGGGCTTCTTGCCACCAGTTTGCAGTAGAGCATTTCATGGAGAGGTCCTAGGTCATGTGCCCATACCTTAGCTTCAGTGGAGGCTGAGAATGTGAGTATCTAGCATTGTCAAAGTTGTAGAGGAAAATGGGACGTGCTTCATAAGGATAATTTTCCAAACACAAAGATGACCACAAGGAATGTCTAACAGTTTGAAAATAACTTTAATTCTCTTTTGAAAGATGGACAGGATTTGGACTAAGAAAAATGAGAAGAGCATTACAGCTGGGGGATTGCATTATGTAGGTGAGAACAGAAACCCACTTTTATAAGGAATCCACAAAATCCTTCATCTAACAGATGATGCAGTTTGACATCAGGCACTAGACTATGAAGTTATAGGCACTTGAAAGGAAAGGTCACCAAGTGAGCTAGAGGAAGCCCTCAAAATCCAAGTCATTTCTCAGAATTTTTTTATAGTCTCGCCATCAGGGGCTTTAGTGACAACTTTAAAGTTCGAAGCAACCAGCCCCCCAAGTTTCAGGGAGAAGACACCAGGTGTTTTCTTCACTTCCTTTGTTTTGTCCCCTTGCATGCATGGCAGGCAAAAGTAGTAGAATCAGGGACTGCTTTTGAGATGTATTCAAATGGGGGCAATAGTTTGAGGGGAGGACAGGTTATTTCTGGTTTAGATTGTTGAGACATATTTGCCAAATATTTTTTTTCTCCTTCTGTCTCCTATAAACATAGGATAAATGGATCCCTTTCTCAAGCATCCTACATCATTTCTTTCTATACTTGAGTTCTGCTTAGAACTCTAAATCTTTGTTCCATCTGGGTAGTTGGGATGATGTAGAGCAGTCTGGAAGAGGGTTTGGCCCTTTCACTATAGTTCATTTCATTTTTATGCTCCCTTTCTATCTGGCTTTTCTTAATAGCTTTGAGATGAATTTCCTTTCAGCCTTGTTTTGGCCTTGTGAAAGCAAAGAGTTGAGTTATTAGGCACAATAGGAGCATTTATTTATCTGGCTTTCATCAAGATAAATAACAAATTTATCTAAAATCTTAGCACATCAAAAACATCCCAATATAAGAAAAAGTATGGTTTGCTTAATGGTTTTGCAAAACTTTGCTGTGAAATATCAACATGGTAAATTAATTTGCTAAATGGTATCTTAACCTGAAGTCACTTATAGCACTATGGGGCAGATGAAAGAGGTGAATTTTAAGAAAGACTTACTATGGAGATTTAAAAAAAAAAAAATCACCCACATCAGCGAGATCATACATAAAAAGCAGGGATGATGGATTTGCCATCAATAAATTTAATAGCAGCCAGAGCACCATTTGCTAGAAATCCACTTTGAGTCTGAATTATTTTAAATAACGCATCACACATCAGGGTAAGAAAGAAAAAATTCCCAGTTCAGTTTCCATTAATTTCCCAGCCCGTAACTTTGAAATAGTGTAGAATTTACAGGTCAGCAGCAAAAACTCACTCAACCAGGGAGAAAATGGGCCATTTCTCTTTGGTGTCCAACTGAAGACCCCACTTAGGAGCTATTTCCTGATTCTTAAAAAGTCTTTTAACTGTATTATTTCTTGAATTTAACTGGGCTGAAGCAGCTCACCAAGACACAGGGAAATGTGAGTGGATTGAGTTTTCCCTGCATTACAAGGGCATTATCCAGGCCCCCAAGTGGCAACCTGCCCAGATTAGTGTTAAAGACTGTGTCATGCCAACTGAGAGGAAGACACAAATGCTAGCTTTTGTCATTGGCAAGTTAGAAATGCTGAGCAAGTGGAAGAGAAAAATGTGCATGTCTAAGTTTTTCAGCCCATTAGAGGAGTTTGCCTTTCTATTTTACCTTACTCCATAGAACAGTCTGCCATTGGCGCAGGGAACTCAGGACGGCCATTTGGCTGGTTTTCACTTTTGTGAAGAGTTTCGACTTTAGACATTTGATGTTATCATCAAAGGACCCATCCAGTCCCTGAGATGCACAGGGACTAAAGGAGGATGGCATTCATCATAAAAACTTTCATCTATCTCATGTGCTGCCTGTGGTGTAGTATATATTAACTTTTCAAATATTATTATGTGAATAATACAAGTACAAAGCAACATTTCACATGACCAGCATAGAAAACACACTACAATTTTTTGAAATGCAGTTATGAAATTTTTTATTTATTAAATATACCAAGAACCTCAAGAAACAAATCAATAGGAGAACAAAAGAGAAAAGTAGGATGGTCTGAGCCTCTCTCAGCTTCTGGAAAAATCCCACCTAGAAGGCTTTGTTTATCTTGCTAATGACAAGATACTATACACTTGACTCAATATAACGTTTTTGAAATTAATCAATCTTTACGGTCTTAAATTACAGATATGGTTAAAGACAAAAATAATTTAGTGGCCACTGTACTTGACTTTTTCTGTTATTTCCTTTAATCATTGACAGCATTCAAGGTAAAGATTATCATCCCCACTTGACCGATACAAAAACTGAGGCACTGCTTAAGTCAGATGATAAAAAGAAGATTTGGGACTTGAATAGAAATGTATGTTTCCAAAAGGAATGTTTTTAGCCACTATTCAAATATTATAAACAGCTGTTACTAATATTATCAGAAAACTAAAAGGCACAACTCTCCAGAAAGCATCTTCTCCCACTGTCAGATTCTATATTTGTCCTATCTTTTCTAGATCTTTACACTGACCTGCTCCCATCCATCAAGTCAGTCTTCCTTCAGACAGACAAGTATGCATAATACAGCTAAGTAGACTTCAACTTTAGATTTTTATGTTCTCCTGAGGTAGAAGACCCTGACTCAGGGAGTTCATAAACTCCTCAGCAAATATTCACAGATCACTGCTAGAGTGATTATCTTATTAAAGAGAATAACCTTAAACTTAAGCCTTGGACTACCTCGCTTTTTATCCATGTATTCAGTAATGTACATGAAGTATCAGTGGTCAAATAAAATAGGGATAAGGTCTGACAAATGCATCATTAGTCAGTTACACACATTCAGTTATGTGAAAACCATTGAGTGATACCTACACAAACCTAGGTCATATTGCTTACTATAAACCTAGACTATATTGAGGGGACCACTAGGATTATGTGGTCTGTTGTTGACCACATGTCATTAAATGGCCTACAACTGTATTCACTAGTTTAGTTATTAACTAAATGTACCATCTTAATAGATAAGATAGATATATGCCTTCCCTGGTGGCACAATGAGTTAAAGCTCAGCACCATGAAGCTTGCTGCAGCCACTTCACTGCAAGTTCGATCCCTGGCCAGGGAGGTGACCCACATGGCATGGCAGACCTCTCCTGACCCACCCACTGCTCCCCTTAGCAGTGTACTTCATTGATCTGCCTGTTCTGCTCCCTGCTCTGCCTCTGGTGAATCCTCTCACCATTCCTACTTCTCTGGCCTGTATCCCAGTTCTGTATGCATAAATAAATCAATCTTTAAAAAAAATATATGGAAGAATATTCAACAAGTTCAAAACCTACATAGTGAAAAGTAAACCTTCCTTCCCATTTATCTCCTCCCATTCTAGTTTTCTACCTAAAGGCAATCACTATCTTTTAAGAGATAGCCCATGAAAACAAAAGTCCTGAATGTATGCATTTAAATGTTATAGTCCCACCCTAAATATTGCATTTTTAATGAGGATTATTTAAGATGGTTTCATATCTTCTTAGAGCTGTTTTCTTCTTTTATATGCTTGTATCCATGGATAGATGTATCATAATGTATTTAACCAGTTCCCTTTTCATAGACATTTACATTGTTTCTATTACTTTGATACTAGAAACAATGGTATAATGAACACTTTTATACTGTAACAATTTACAAATGTAGATATAGGATTAATTTCTAGAAATGACATTGCTGTGTTAAATTTAATCTGCCCTTTCCAGAGTTGTGCCAATATACACTTGAATTGATAGTTACCTGTTACCTCATATTTTCACCTACATAAGTGCATTGCAAACTTTTGGATCTTTGCCAACATGATTATCATTTTAAATTTTGCATTTCTCTATAAAGGTGATTGAATAGTTTTCATGTATTTGTAAGTTATACATATCCTGTTTCTATGAGCTATTAATATTCTTTACCTGTTTTTCTAGTAGGTTGCTGATTTCTTTCTCCTAAAAAAAAAAACTCTTAGGAAATAAACCCTACAGGATATGAATTGTATATATTTTTAAAGATTTGCTTTATTTTTATGCATACAAGAACCCGGTTCAGGCCAGGTGAGAAGATTCACCAGAGACAGAGTAGGGAGCAGAACAGGATGATCTACTTAAATAAACTGCTGAAGGTAACAGTGGGAAAGATGTCTGCTACACCATGTGGGTTAGTTCCCTGGCCAAGGATCAAACTCCAGTTGCAGTAGCTGGTGATAGCTTGATAGGGCTGAGGCTTTAACCCCTGCACTACCAGGGAGTTCCGAGAAATGCATTATAAATAGATTTTCTTTTCTCAACTTGACTCTTGTCTTTGACTGTTGGCCAGCAGAATTTTTTAAATTTTTATTCATTGAAGCTTATCAGTCCTTTCTTTTATCACCTCTGGAATTTGCATCAAACTTAAAAAGTTTTTTCCTACATTGATATTATATGGAAATTCTCTTAAATATGACATGACATCTTTTTTTATGTCTAAATCTTTGATTCTCTGGAATGTGATCAAGTGTCATTTTAGTGTTTAAAAGAAGCCAAAGTGGCTCCCAAACATTTTTTGTTACATCTTTTTTTGTAAATGATGCTTAAGATACATTAAGAAACTGAAAACTGGTATTACTTTCAATCTCAGATCCCTTGGAAAACCTGTCCCACATAGCACCATCATTATCCCTTAAGAATTAAGCTGAAATAAGTAGAATGTATCTGAATAAGAAGCAGAGCAAGGATTAGCACAAATTTTGTGAGAGACCTAAACTATATAAAATGGTGAAGTACAGGAACAGGTATATTCTTTAAAAAGAAAAAGCATATAATTATAAAAACATATAATTATAAATATTTATTTAGAATGAAAGGAGAAATCATAATAAATTAAAATTTCTAAAACTAATACATTAAGAACATTAGAAAATACCAAAAAATAACATCATAATATTTTTATTAGCTGCCTGTCATATCTCTATGTTTTGACTGCAGGTTGCTTCTTCATAACAATGATTTTATAACATTATTTTCCACTAAAAATAGAAAGAAGTAAACAATTGTCAGTTCAAAATTAAACAAATAAATTTAAAATATTAAAAAATATTTTTAAAGAACATAGAAAGATAATTCAGTTTTTGTTTTGGCCTGGCTAATAAAGATTGCTTAGATGACTCCTCAGCCTTCTAGCTAAGATCAAGTGTACTATTAAAGATTGCTTAAAAATTTCTTTCAGCATTACATATGATACTGGTCATGTAATGATGTACTATTGTTTTGAAATTTGTGGAAATTTCTTATCAAGTTTCTTTCTGACATAAATTATAAGATTTTAGGTCGTTTCCATTTTTCTTGTTTATTGATTAACTTTAAATCTCTTTGAACTGATGGAGGTAATTAACCAGTCTGTCATCCATGCCCCTATAATAAGGCTTACATAGTTCTGTGTAATTACTTTTTGTCTAATATTTTATGTCAAATCACAAAGTAATATAAACTTTACTGAGAATGTTAAGGTGATTTTTTTCTCTCCTTCATTAACTGGATTATCAAGCAATCCAAGAGTGTATTCATTATTTCTGTTCAAAACATCTCTCTTTCTTTAGTGAATTGTTGCTTTTGGTCTGATCTGAATTTGCTTTTTTGGAGGGGAAAAGAAATTCACCTTTTCCACTACTTTTCTGCTTTGCTTTTATTTCATATTTCATTAATTTTCACATGAGCTTTTCTTGATCAAAAAAGTTATAAATCCTGAATATCTATAATACATATAGAAAATAATGAAAAAGAGATGACTTTCTAAGGAACACTGGATTATAGATAAATCTGTACTACAAGGAAAATGTATAGCCTGTACTAAAGTGAATTTATGTTTAAGAAAGTAGTAAAAGAACAACAAGGAAATCAAAGGAAACTAATAGGAGGTAATTAATAAAAACAAAATTTGAGATTATTGAGATACAAAAGATGGGGAAATATAAGTTAAATTAAAGTGTAATATTAGATAAGGACCAATAAAATGAGTAAATCTCAAATCTAAGGAAAAAATGTCAAAAAGAGAAACACAAAATTGGGGGTCAGAAAGGAGATAATGAGAAAATATTGTAAGTGAATAAATTAAACCCTATAACTATAGTTTGAGAATATAGGAGAAATGGATTTTTTTTCCCTGGTGAAACATACTACTACAGTTGTGTTGCAGGTTTCAGTCTGAAAAACATGTTTTAGGTGATTTTATCATTGCATGAACATTATAGTGTTGTTATAATTACACAAACCTAGGTGGTGTAGCTCACTACACATTTAAGCTATTTAATATAACCTATTAGACCAGTGCTTCATATACAGTCCATCATTGAGCATACACCACTAAGTGGTACATGACTACATTAAAATTGAAGTTCCAGCTCAAGCAGTAAGATGCATCAGACTCTACATTGTTGTATTCTAAAGGGAAGACTTAAAGTATATTCAAATTACGAAGGCAAAAAGGCAATAATTTATTATAGCACTTTTGAAATTCTTTACCCATTTTGGTGGCACAAAAGGATCAAAGCTGGAAATTAGAGAAATTTGTCAAGAAGCTTTCTTTGGTAATAACTGAACTGTGACTCCGACTCTCCTTCACCATCAAAGCGTGGAGTGTTAACCTTCTACTCACTCCTATTCCTTACTGCCTACCCTATATAGAAAAGAGGAAGAAAATCATATTTCTTAGTGAAGACTGAAGTATGATTATTATTTGGAGTGTCTGTTTACTCATTTTGAGACTTTTATGACTTAAGTTCATATCAAGATTTTCTATTACCCAAGACCTGTCCACTTAGCAGTATTAAAGATACAGTTTAAGACCAAAATGAAGTGACTTTTATGGTTACACCAATGATTCCTGGACATATAATGTACAGACTATAAAAGTATAAATTGCCAAAAAATGAAACTAGATCATTACCTTGCACCATGCACAAAAAACAACTAGATGTAGATTAAGACCTAGACATAAGAATGGAAGCCATAAAATACCTGGAAGCAAAGATGGGCCAAACACTACGCGACATAAACTTCAGTAACAACTTTAAAGATACAGCACCCAACGCAACGATAGTGAAGGAAAGGATAAACAGATGGAACTACATCAAATTAAAGAGCTTCTATCCAGCAAAAGAGACATTACAAAAAACAAACAGACATCCCACTGATTGGGAAAAAATTTTCTCACACAAAAGTAGTGATAAAGGATTGATCACAAAGATATACAAAGAGCTGATGAAACTCAACAAAAATAACCAACCCCCCATCAAAAAAATGGGCAGAAGAACTAAAAAGACACTTCTCCAAAGAGGAAATACAGCTGGTCAACAAGATATGAAAAAATGTTCAACATTACTTGTAATAAGGGAGAAGCAAATTAAAACCACAATGAGATACTACCTCACACCAGTGAGAATGGCACATCTTAAAACAACTAGCAACAACAAATGTTGGTGAGGATGTGGAGGAAAAGGAACTCTCCTGCACTACTGTAGGAATGCAAACTAGTACAACCACTGTGGAAAACTGGAGGTTTTTCAAACTGCTAAAAATGTAGCTTCCATATGACCCAGCAATCCCACTCCTAGGTATCTACCCAAAAGACACAAAACACTGATTCAAAAAGATACCTGCATCCCCATGTTTATTGCTGCTTTGTTACAATGGAAAAGACATGGAATCAACCCAAATGCCCAAAAGTAGATGGAATATTACACAAAGGAATATTATTCAGAAGTCAAAAAAGAAAAACACATGCTTTTTGCAGCAACATGGATGGAACTAGGAATCATGCTTAGTGAAAAAATCCAGAAATAGAAGGAAAAATACTGGATAGTTTCACTCATAGCAGTAGTATAAAGTTCCAGGAGAGAAAGTGAAAATAATAATATAATGAACAACTATATATCAGAGACTTTTTACGGGGGTGGAGTGAGGAATGGGATCAAAAATGGGGGGGTGGGGAGAAAGTGCACTGGACTATTGGACTATGGTGATGCCTCATGGGTGATTTGGTGATGGGAATCCCATGGGGATTACAACTGAGATAAAGAAAGGCACAAAATAATGTAAAAATAAACTATTATATAATTAATAATAAAATAAAAGGAAACATTTTTTGCATTAAAATATTTACATATAAATTGCCAAAATTAATTCAAGAAGAAATAGAAAATTCAAATAAACCAATTATAACAGAAAAATTCTAAAAGGTAACAAATAGTCTATATTTTTAAAGTCCATAGGCTCAGATAATTTTACAGTTTTGTTATATCTAGTTTTTAAATAATAGATGCTTCCAATTCTACCTAACTTTTCTCAGATCATTTAAAATTATGTGATTGATTATATGAAGCTACTATAACACAGACTTTAGGTATGATGAAAATAGAACAATCTCACTTACAAGGATGATTTAAAAATCTGCGTAAAATATGAACAAAGAAAGTTTATCATTCTATCAACAGAAATAATACACCATGGAAACTATCTAAAGTATGATAAACTCTATTCCAAATCTCATAACAACCGTCACACTAAAAGTTGAATTACTAAGTCATTGTTACTGCATACAAAAACATGATGGAAATCCCTGCTTTCACCATCATTATTCAATATTCTGGAGAGCTTAGTTAATATTTCAAATAAAGGAAACATGAAGAAATTAGTTCAAAAGTATAAAAATAAAAGACAGTATCTTAAACTGAGATTTTTAAAAAGCTGGCACTTCCAACCTAGAGGAATTGTTTTGTTTGAAGTTAAAAGTACCTTTTTAAAAAATATTAAACCAACATTTAAATGAGATTTCATATAAAGAATGTAGTTTTTAAGGATTAGAAGATATGGCTACTTGTGGAATTGCATTCTCACGTAGCAGAAGGGAAGGAGAGAGGGAGAGGCGAAAACAATCTTATCTCTATTTAATGATATAATTACATTACCTAGAAAACTCAGTGACTAAAAAAAACCCCTTTAAGATATTTAAGAAAATTTATTAAGTGAGTAGACACTATCTATACATATACACACATACACACACACACACACACACAAATGACATCTATCAGTTCTCTGTACTTTCAAGAGTATGGGGAAACTTTCATTTACAACAATACAAAATGTATTAAATACTTGGGATAAAATTTTAGAAGCTATAGGACTTATATAAGAAAACTATAAAATATTAATAAAGAATACATGAGATCTGAACATAGAGAAAAGTTTGTCATGTTTTTTTAAATGGAAAGACAATTCATTTAAAAGTATGTTAAGAATTTATATATAAAGTGAATGCAATTCTAACTAGAATTGCATTAGAATTGCAATAGAGATGTTTTGATTTGGGAACCAATAAAATTATCTTAAAGAAAACTGGAAAAATAAGTACCAAGAATAGGTAAGAAATTTATTTTCTTTTATATAATAAAGAGGCATACAGAGAGGAACTTTGTCTGAATGGTTAAGAATATGTGCTCTGGAGCTTCACTGATAAGTACTGCTGTTATGTTTTTTAATCTCTCTGCCTCTTAATTTCCTAATCAGTTAAATTAGGATATTAATAGTACCTAGCTTATAAGATTTTGTGAGAACTGTATCTAAATTGTTTATAATAGTAAATATCTTTGTGCTTTATTGTTATATTACAATTACTATAAAATCAGTAGATGAAAAGCATATGATAAAGGCTCAGAAGTAGGCAAATAGTGGAGCTAATAATGAATCAGAAATAGAGTCCAACACACAGGGAACTTAATGTACCACAAAGGTAGAATTTTAGTTTAGCAGAGAAAAATAATTTATTTACGAAGTGGCACAATGGGCTGGCCATCTGGAAGGAATGCATGTCATATACAAAAATAAATTCCAGATGGATTCCAGATTTAAACATAACAAAAAATTAAAACTTTTAGAAAAATTTAGGAGAACAGTCAACTTTGGGATAAAGAGGCATTCTTAAATAGGACAGAAAAGTCAGACACAATAAATGAGAAAGCAGGCATATTTGACAACATGCAATTTAGCATTTTTGCATAGCAAAAACATAAGCATAAATAAAATAAAAAAAAACAAATTAAAGTCTGAGGAAATAGTTGCAACACATTCATTCATTTAACAAATATTTTTGAACATCTTTTATGTGATAGGTATTACCAGATGCAACACTAAATAAAACAAGCAGATTCTTGCATTCCTGAAATTTGCATTCTAATGATAGGCAATACATATGATTGATAACATACAAAGACTTTTTTTCAAGAGATGAGAGAGGAGACAGAAAGAGCAAGAGGGAGAAAGAGAAACAACCAATAGTAGGAATGGTAAGAAAACTTTAATGGACAATTCAGAGAAATAGAAATAACCATAACATAAGAAATTATATCTATTACATTCATATGGTGGCAACACTGCATTGTTTCTTCCTAACTGTATTCACTGACCTCAGGCTAGTAATTTGAACTCAATTGTAACGAGAATATTTACACCATGGAAATCAACAAATGATATGTCAGTTTGATTTTTTATTTTATTTTTCTAAACTTAAGAAAGTGATGGAAAAGAATTTTTAAAATACAGATTAAACTTTAAAGTGTGGTATTTTGTTGCCATTACATTATGAATAACACAAAGCATTAAGAAAATATTCTCCCAGCATTTGAAAACTATTATCCAATTTAACACAGAAGTCATTCGCTTCATCAACAAATGAGTGAGGTTCTGACATAATGTGGTGCTAAAGCAGAAAGAGCTTTTGCTTTAATGAATATTCTTTATACTAGGATGAAAAATAGTCTAATAATAGATCACATTTCAGATTTAATGTCAATAAATTTATTAGAAAAAAGTGAATTGGAATGGAAGTCCATTTGTAAAATCATGACTGAACTACAATCAGAAGCTTTATGCAATTATGTGTTCAGCAACAGTCAACCAAAGCATTCTGTGAGATTCAGTTGGGTACATACAACTTATGAAAGATTGATAGAGTTCTGTGCATTTTATTATAATTTGTAAACTGTGGACCTTTAGTATTGTTACAGGGTAGCCCAGAGTGGACTGGGCCGTCTGTCTGTGGGGCCTCACCCCCACTCTCACAATTCATTTATACTGTAGGTACACATAAAAGGGTCAATAACAGGTTTATTTACAAAAGGGGAAAGGAACAACCCAGGGAAAGAGAGCAGGATACCAAGTAACTGGAATGTCTTACTGGCTTGGCTGGCGTGGCTGACTGAACACACCAAGTCACACGGTCCGGAGAGCCGTTTCCCCAGTGAGAGAGAGAGAGAGAGAGAGATGCAATCGCACCCTATTTATCACCCAAATGTCCCAGAATTCCTGCTAGCTCTGCCTTGCATCCTCGCAGTTCTCTCCCTGGTACTGCTGGGAGTTGTAGTTTCCAACCACTGGAGTAGGGGATAGTTTCCAGAAAGCTGGAGTAGGGAGTGGAGTCCATAAAACTCTGCAGAGTGCCTTTAGGACATCCTTCCCCTTAACAGTATCAGTAACATTTATAATAAGTATACCTGTTGTAAACTTACATACATTGCTTTGTGAGTATAAGTGCGCATGTGTGCAGAGCCAGTTAAACTTTCACCAGTACACCATTGCTTACACCTACATCTCTTTAACCAAAATTTATTTACACAGCCAAGAAAGGCAAATCTATTCTAGACAACCTTAAGAGAACTAAATATTTTAATGATATGACTAAGAAAGTGTTACATGTGAAAAAATAACTGGCAATTTCTAACACAGTACTATGATTTAATTCAAAAGAGGAAATCAAGACTCCAAAAACTTAAGTTAATTTACCAATTGATCTAGTAAAAAAAAAAAAAAAGCTGAGATTTGGAATCAATGTTTGTCTAGCTTCAAAGTATTTTTCTCCACACCACTCTCTACATTCAGACATAGAGCATACTAAGTTTGGGATGATGGTAGAATTTTCAAGTAAAAGGTTTTTCCAGGGCCCTCCCTGGTGGCGCAGCAGGTTAAAGCACAGCACTAAGAAGCTTAAGCCACTTCCACATGAGTTCGATCCCCGCCTGCTCCGGAGGAGATCCACATGGCGCGGCAGACCTGTCCTGACCCGCCTGCTGCTCCCCTCAGGAATGTACTTCGTCGATCTGCCTGTTCTGCTCCCCACTTTGTCTCTGGTGAATCCTCTCACCCTCCGCATCTCTGGCCTGTACCCCAGTTCCTCATAAGTATATACTTAAAGATGACTAATGTGCCGGGTTTCTATCACAGAGAGAAGTCAATGAATGGGTAGGAGTAAGTCAGTGGGAATGTGTGGAGTTTCTGGAAATCTCATTTGCCTGCACAGAGATTAAATTTATGGGCTTATCCAGGAACACGGGAGCTAAGTATCACTATTTTTTTTTTCAAACATCATTCACATGATTTATTTTTATTATCTGAGAATAAACATTGTTATAGATAGATGCATTATGAAAGACAGATAGTAGCTAGGGAGAGAAAAAAGGACTTGGAGATGGGGATAAGGCAACTTGGAAAATATTGTTCTAATTGGCTCCTAACGCACTCACCCTAAAGTATTTAGCTCCGATTATGAATAGTATCTACTAGACTTTAAATGCCTTGGAGGTAAGAATGGTATTGTTAAATACCCTAACATAATTTCTTCACAAGGTCACTGAGTACCAAATAATGGGTGGAATGAATTATGATGAGTAGCCTGTGATTAAATATACTTAATACTTTTTTATATAATGTGTATCTTATTTCTCTTTGACTGAGTATTCCCTGAGAAGAGGAGCTAGGTCTTCCATCTGAACTGAAAGTTACTCAGTTAGTTGTCCAATAAATAATCATGAAACTCCTGCCATGTGTGAAGTAACATAGAGTGAAAATAGTCCTTAGAGTAGGAAGTCTGTGAGAGTGGGGACCAAGTTCTTTTTTCATGAGGAATTCCCATGAAGACTGTGTATATTCAGAATGCAAGGTTCTTCAGAAAAATTCTTAACACTTATTGAATACTTATTATGTGTAGTGCTAGTTGCTTTATATGCATGATCACATTTTAATCATCATTACAATAATACGATATGTATATGATTCCCCTCCACCCTACTCTTTTATAGATGAGGGAATGATGCTTATAAATAGTAGTTTTAAGTAGTTAAAAAAAATCACACAACTAGGAAGTATTGGAACCCCTGGATTCTCAGATTCTTCTCACCCATGTCATCTGCCTTACCCCAACCTATTGGCAGTGCCCATGGCATCTGGGGCAGCACTGAAAAAGGATGAACCTCTGAAAAAATCATTAAAAAGCCTAACCCCTGTAGCCCTACCATGGACACTGGAGACTTAGTCCCTTTCTTTGCTGCCAGGAATGATAGTTAAGGATGTCAAGGTCAGGTTTTTAGAATAGGTGCCTTGCAACAGAATCAATAATGAACACACCATTTCTGACACATTTTTAGTGTTTGGGTCTGTGGTTTGAATTAGAGTAGTCTTATTTGTCCCTGGTTTTCCTAATTGAAAAACTAAGAGTTGCCTTACTTGCTGAAAATGGCACCCATATGTTGAAAATGCCTTCAAAATAACAGTAGAGTTTGAGGAAACTTAAAAATCCTGCTTTGTCTGGTTCATGACAGATGACCAAACACATATATTTATATTTATTCCCTTCCTTTAAAGTCTTACTAAAACAGTAGTAAAAAATGTATAAAAGAGAATAGGAGGAAGGAGTGAATCATCAGCTAGAGGATTTGATGCCTTTCAGAGAAAGAGAAATTGGGTAAGACTTTATTTACAGATAAAATAGAGCAAAGGAACCCATTCCACCCCACCCACCCACCCCCAACCCCCAGCATATAAAGGATGAAGGAAGAGTTAGATAAGAAATAATGGAGAGGAAAGGGAAACAAGGAAAGAAGGAATAAAGGGAGATTAGAAATTCAGAGTGGAAGCAAGAACTTCGTTAGAAAGTTAAGTACCATTATGAAGCAAATTAAAATACAACGTGATTTGCAGCATATCATGGAGTAGAATAAGAAAATCAATCCATTTGTCATTGATCTTGAACAGGTTTTAACAGTACTGGTTTCTTTCCTAAGTGCTCCACAACCGTATTTGGATATACCAAAAATGTTATTTAAAGAGTCATAATATTAACATGTTGTCAAAAAGTCTCCAAGGTTTAGAATCACTTTGAAAAGAAACCAAAGAGGATTATAGAATTGGAGAACAGAATGTAAGATTATAATGTCAAAATAAAGTAATATTGTAACTGACAGAATTTGGGAGGAGAATAGAGGAAGATGAAGTAAAGGTGTTAACATTCTCATTGTTCATGACAAAATCAAAAGATAGTGTCTATAAAGTTGATTGCATAGGAACCATATGTTTCAGAATATCATATAAAGTTGTAAAATATAGTGAATAAAAACTCGAACAACAATAATATAACTACAAAATTGAGAAGAGAGAAAAGGTTAGATATCATAAAGTGAGCTAAATTTCCCATATTTCACTGCAAAGAAGTCAATTGATAAGATCTAAATTTGTACCTCAAAAAGTGAATGATTAGGACATTATTTTGAATTACAATAAGGAACAACAGAACTGAAATGGAAATGGCTAAAATGAATACTTATCTTTTCTAGAGAAAAGTTTCTCCACAAAGGAGAAACAAGAATGCTCAGGTGGAAAATTGAAAATATCTTAATGTTCTTTGCACATCATTAAGTCATAGCATATCATATCATGCAACAGTTTAAATGCACTGACAGAGAAAGATATCCAAGATATATTATTAAGTCAAAAAAGCAAGTTGTTAGATAATAAATATTGTCTCCCGTTTGTGTAAAATAAAACCAAAACCAATATACATAAAAACATAGGTCCCTCCCTGGTGGTGCAGCGGGTTAAAGCACAGCACTAAGAAGCTAAAGCCACTTCAACATGAGTTTGATCCCCACCCCTCCAGGTGATCCACATGGTGCCGCAGACCTCTCCTGACCCACCGGCTGCTCCCCTCAGCAGTGTACCTCCTCAGCTGTCCTATTCTGCACCCCACTCTGTCTCTGGTGAATCCTCTCACCACCCCTACACCTCTGGCCTGTACCCCAGTTCTGTATGAATAAATAAATAAATCTTTTTTAAAAATCATAAAGATCTGCAAAAATCCCACCACCGTGTCAGTGGTGGTTATCTCAGGGCAAACAAAGGTTATTAGGTTAATGGGTGCGAGAGACTCTAACTTTCAATCTCCACAGTTTGAAATTTTACAGGAAAGTATTGGTATGTGATTTGTATAGCCTATGACTGATCATTTTTAAGTGGTTACTACTGTGACAGACATAGAGATTTTTCTCTTAATGTCACTCTATGATACATCAATTTCTTTTTTTCCCTATGTGTATTATTTTTAAATAATAATTTTAAACAACAAAAAGCAATGTTTTTCCTCCTTTCATTGCTGAAAACTTCATAGAACAATGTTGCTGCAGGCAGTTCCCTAAGCCCAAAGGTTACCCTCCCACCAGTCCCATAAATGATTGTTATTTATGACCACTTCGTGACATAGATGTGTACAGCTATTTACCATTTCTGCTGGGAGGATGGATGTTCATGTTCATATGAGACAAAAACAAATCAAGATTCAACTAGATGGGCTGCTGTGGGCTTTGGGATTAGGAGAGCAAAAATAAAAATAAAAAACAAACTGAGCAACATATTCCCGTAAATCACCACTCCTTCTGTCTTGTTCTTAAGAAAGAATTTAACAACCTCATCTGGATTGCAGACATTTTTATGTACCTGCCACTGAGCTCTAAAAAGCATGAACAAAATATTTGGCTGAACTAGCCTCTGCACTCCGAAGCTAGATGGTAATCATAGTGGATCGTTTTGTCTAGAATTCCATGTTACAGTGTATATGTCACTTCATCTGGCCAACAATGCTCTCCTCTTTTTTCTTATCTTTTGGAGTAATCTTTCAAAAAGCTTTAAAGTGTGCAGACCCTGTAGGTTTCACCTCTGAAGACCCTGTGAGATCATCTGAACGTTAGGGGAATAACAGAGTTTTTCTATTCTTATTCAAATTCTGACCTTCTGACAGCCTCCTCTTTTCCACATCCCACCATTTTGTTCTTTTGGAACCTCAGGAAGTGGGTTGAGTTTAACCTTCCTCTTCCATTGCTTGTCTTGTCAGTATGAGCCTTTTGGGAAAAACCTAGACTATGACTGATACAAGTGTCATAGATCTTGATACTGTGAGCATTTTGATTTTTCTAAAAAGGAATTAACATTAAAGGGTTTGTTTACAATGATATTTTTTATAAGATTTATTTACTTATTCATACGGAACTGGGGTACAAGCCAGAGGCACAGGGCGGTGAGAGGCTTCACCAGAGACAGAGTAGGGAGCAGAACAGAAAGATACTGCTGAGGGGAGCAGTGGGCAGGTCATGGAGAGGTCTGTCACGCCATGTGGATCACCTCCAGAGCCGGGGATCCAACCCGCACTGAAGTGGCTGTGGCCAGCTTGCAGTGCTGCTTCCTACACCGTTGCGCCACCAGGAAAGGCCCTCACAATGATATTATTTAATCCTATCAACATCCATATAAGACTGAGTATTGCTAAAGAAAAAATTTTATTTTTTTCTTTATTGAGGTAACATTGGTTTATATCGCTGTGAGTGATTGAGAAGATCAAGAGGAAATATCAATAGCTGTGGGAAAGGTTAGGAATTTTGCCCTAGCAGATCAAGACCAACTACTCTCCATTCAGGCCTTTAACAAAGTTCTCCTGGTCCAGTTATCTAACTAGAGGTCTTTATTAAAATGCCCCTCTGGGCCTGCTTTTTAAAAAGCACCTTTATGCAGTTTGGTTAACTTCAGGGGCTTTAATAGGAAGATCTCTTAATGAATCCCTTTGAAGTTGCCAACACCTTTCAGATATATTTGCAGTAACACTATGAGGTTACTTTTTAACCTGTTGAAACAAAGCACCCTATCTTTGATGTTTGGCTCTAAATTCTAACCTGTGTTTCTACCTGGGACAGTGCATTAGGGGGGTGAACTGCCACTTCTTAAGTGGATTCATATGATGGTGTCCCCGTTATCATTCTCTATTTGAACTCAGATTTTTCCCATCCTAGCTGATGTTTAAAACCTCACTCCTGAGCTTTAAGCTATACATGAGAGGACTGTCAAGTTGTCCCACCCAAAACCAAGTAGATAAAGAAAGACGAAACAGCAGTCAAAACAACAACAAATACAGAAACATCACAGGGTTACCTTACGTCAGCTGAGGCCCATAGCCTGGCATTAAACTACTCTCCTCGTGTTGGAAGTACTTAAACCAAACTGTGAGAGACTCAAAACGGAGTTTGATGCATTAAAGCAAGCCTTTATTTACTCCATTCATTTTTCCATCTGCCTTCTCCCTCATTTTCCCAGGCAGTACAAAGGCTGTTCCGACAGACTTGTTCTTCCCCTCTTCTTCCCAAATTATAATGTCCTTACTCTCTGATTCATTCCCATTGGTTTAAGATGCCCGTGTCTCCCACAGTGAGCTAGCCCAAAAAGCCAGTTTGTGGAAGCACACTTAAAGACTTAGATTAGAACCTCCCTTCTCCTCCCAAATAAAGCATACATAGTTCCTTCAAGACTACAAATATCCAAAACTAAAAAGAAAAATCATAAATATGTAAAATTTTCTTCACCTTATTTTTCAACTCATTTATCATGAATATTTCTCACCTCAATCAATTTTATGCAGCATTCCTTTTTCATGTTTTATAATTTGATTATACTTGCCTATCTTCCCACTGTTAAACATTGATTATTTCCAACTGTTACCATAAGAAATTATCTTATATATAAATCTGTATGCACAAGACATTTCTATATCATAAGGAATGCAGCCAAATGAACAGGGAGGAGGCCTGGCAGGCCTGTTATAGCTGAGTGTCTGGGCCCCACCCTCCTTTCAACAGTATCTGTGTGTTGACTTATAGTTGTCATTCTGATGCCTACTTTGGTAGCTGGAGATCAATTTAGGGGCAAGGGCTTGGTGCTGTTAAACCTTTACAAAAATCCACTTTTATTGTATATACTTCTATCATTTTGGATAAAAGCTGATAAGTTTAAAATCCTCATGGTACTTCCTGAGAATTCTGTCTGGGCAATCAAAAAGTTGATTGAATTTCTACGGTAAATTAGAGTGTATGGGGCCTACAGCTGATCTGAACTTCAGATCGGCTGCTTTTCCTTCCTTTGCTTCTGCAACTTTTTTTCCCCTCTGTCTCACAAGACCAAGAGAGTCAATAATGGCTCCTCTCTTCCAACATTTTGTTGGAATATAGACAAAATAATGACAACAGTATTGATAACCTAAATAGACGCTTCCTAAAGCGTCTAATTTATTCTAATGGCAAAGTTTTCTATCCAGAAACAATACAGAAAAGAGATATTAGATAATCAGAAATGGAGTCTTCTCATTTCAGAGGTTATATAGAGCCTCAACACTCTCCCCTGCAATATGATCCAGTTGTGTGTGTATCCTGTTGTCCCTATTTCCATGAAGGACAGACTTTATCACTCTTTGATGATTAAAAAAGTAGACACTTGGCCCTCCCTGGTGGCACAGCGGGTTGGAGCATAGCGCTGGGAGGCTGAAGCCACTTCCACATGAGTTTGATCCCCGCCTGCCCAGGAGGTGACCACATGGCGTGGCGGGCCTCTCCTTCCCCGCCCGCTGCTCCCCTCAGCAGTGTGCTTCGTCAGTCGGCCTGTTCTGCTCCCCACTCTGTCTCTGGTGGGGCCTCTCGCCGCCCCTGAGCCTCTGGCCTATACCCCAGTTCTGTATGAACAAATAAATAAATCTTTAAAAAAAAAAAAAAGCAGACACTTGACAATTAAACTAGAATTGAGGCAAAGGTGCATAGACTTCCTTTTAGCTACTTGAAGACTGAAGACTGCCGCCAAAATCCTAGGAATAAGGGGCTGACATATTATCTATCACTTTGATGTGTTCAACATTCAGTTATAGAAGGGAGCTCAATTTTAATGGAATATAAGGAAAAGAGTCTGGTTGATGATCAGGTATTGATTTTAAAGTGTCATAGACAGTGTGTGTATTGAAGGGCATCTGGATATTACAGCAGAGGCAATTGTCTGCTTCTCATTTATTCCCACTTCACCCACCTTCCATTTTAGACTGGGTCCGCTCCTGAACTTTAAGCTCTACTTTAAAGTGTGAATTGTTATTATTCAAAATCTACTTTTGTTAAATGAGACAAGGATGTATGATAACATGAAAAAGATAAGGAGGGTAGGAACCTATTAAATTTTAAAAGACCTGCAAGAAGAAAATAACTTAAAAAAAAAGTGAGCAGGCCCTCCCTGTGGCGCAGCAGGTTAAAGCTTAAGCCACTTCCGCATGAGTTTGATCCCCGCCTGCCCTGGAAGTGATCCACATGGCATGGCAGACCTCTCCTGACCCGCCCGCTGCTCCCCTCAGCAGTGTACTTCGTCGATCTGCCTGTTCTGCTCCCCACTCTGTTTCTGGTGAAGCCTCTCGCTCCCTGCATCTCTGGCCTGTACCCCAGTTCTGTATGAATAAATAAATCTTTTTTAAAAAAAAGTGTGCAAAGTACTTCAACAGATATTTCTTCAAATAAGGTGTATAAATGGACAAGAAACCAAAGAAATGATGCAAAATGTCAGTAGTCATTATGGAAACACAAACACAAACCACAATGAAACACCACATCATACCCTCTAGGATGGCGATAACCAAATATGCAGAATATAATAAATGCTGGCAAAGACATGGAGAAATTGAAACTCTTGTACATTGTTGTTGGGAACATAGAATGATGCAGCCCCTGTGGAATAAGCTTGGCAGTTGCTCAAAAAGTTAAGCATAAATTTACTTTATGAGCTGGCAGTTCTACTTGTGGGTATATACTCAAAAGAATTAAACACTGGTATTCAAACAAATACATGCACACATATATCCATACTATCACGCTAGCCAAAGATGAAAACAACCCAAATGCTCATTAACAAATGGTTGGATTCTAAAAACTGTGGTCCATACATATAATGGAATAGTATTATCCATAAAAAGGAATGAAATTTGATACCTGCATTTGTGATAAACCTCCAAAATATTATGCTAAAGGCGGGTTCGGGGTGGGGGGAACAGGCACAATCATACATTCTGGATTCCATTTTATGAGATGTTCAGGACAAGTAAATTTATAAAGATAGAATAAAGACTGGTGATTATCAGTTGGGTACTGGTGGAAGGCAGGAATGGAGAACAATTTTTAACGGGATGCCACTTCTGGGATGATGAAAATGAACTAGATAAGGCTGGTAGTAGTCACATTGTGACTGCACTAAAAGGCAATGAATTGCTTACTTTAAAATGGCTAATTTTATGTTATGTAAGTTTTACCTAAAGATAGAGACATAGATACACATTAGATATATGGACAGATAAAAGATAAATTTTTATATTTTGGGGGGAAATACTTGGGAAACATATCAATCAAAGATATGTAACAGCATTCTTGTTTTCATTCTGAAGTCAATCAAAGCAATTATAAAAATACATTTCTTAGGCAATTTGGTAAATGTAAACATGATTAAATGTTAGATGTTATTAAGAAATTATTGTTGCTATGTCTGTGAACTAACGGTAGGGTGAGATAGCTTTTAAAATTCCTTGTCAGAGATTCATTCTAGCGTCTTTATGGATAAAATAATATGCTGTCTGGGATGTGCTTTAAAACCATGTGAAAAAACTGAGAAGGTGGAAGTTGAAACAAGGTTGGGAAAATTTCAATGAAGGATGAGGCTAAGTAATGGGACATGGGGTTACTGCTACTTTTGTGTGTATTTGAGATTTTCCACAATGAAACACTTCTTACTTTAGCCATTTGTGGTCCTTTGAGACAGACATTGCATAGGTGTTTGGGAGGTTTGAAGCAAACATGGAAAGATAAGGAGGTAGAAAAAAGGAAAAGTGGCAGGTGGAGGAAAGCAATGCTGGAAAAGAAAACTAAAGGAGTCTAAAACCATTTGCTCCACAACTTTTCAGGAAGAAAAAAAAAGAGAGTTTCCTAAGCTGCAAACTACAGCCTCCTCCTACCTTTGCCCCTGACTGTGCTTTCAATGACTGTGCAGACACAGGAGGCTGCATAGGAATGAACGGATGCCCAGTATGTCTCTTTCTAGAGCAGCATCCTTGTGCTGATGACAAGAGGCGAAGCATTAATTGGACACCCCTGTGCATAAAATACTATGCTGATGTGCAGCTCAAAACCATAACCTTAAACAGTGTCCTACCAATAGAGATTGCATCCAAGTGGCCTTTACAGCACTTGAGAACCTGAAGCTGGGAGAGACCTGAGAAATATAGAGAGCTCTTGATTTTGTGACATCATAATGAACCCTAGAAGTTTGCATGCACTAATTAGAAGCCCTGGGTATTAGGCCCAGTTCTATTGATTACAAAATATGTCCCACATCTCCATGTCTCAATTTGCAATCCTGAGCCACCCATTCAAAGAATAAGAATTTGGATAGTTTCTCTTGTTACTTTTATCCCTTCAAAGCATTCATTTCATTCATTCATTTATTCATTCCATGTACATTTATTCTATGAATAACCTTAATATGTTCACACTAGCAAAGAACACTAAGGGCTCATTAAACATAGAATCTCTAGAAAATTTCCTTCAGGAAACGTTTCTAGTGGCCTCTTGACTTCATAGGTTGAGAGTTAATTAGTCAAGATTTATCTTCTAAAACAAGAAAGTACAACAAATACCTTTCTGTCTCCCTAGTCATAGGTGCCTCAATTTGAAGAAGGAAACAGCTTTCTTTTGCAATTGTTGAAGAACAAGGAGTTCTCCCTGAATTTGTTTCCTTTCCTTCCATTAAAAAAAAAAATCCTGAAATTTTGCCATCCAGGGGAATCCTCTGTTAACATTTTTCTGGATGTCTCTCCAAATATCCTTTGCCGTGGTTACACAGTGTTCCTTTGTATAGATGCTAACTATACTTAATTCTCAACTCAAGGTGTGATAACATTTGTTTGAAGATGTATGAATGAATGTTGCCTCAAAAAAAAAAAAAAAAAAAACCAAACCTGTTTAGGTAGTTTTTTACTGTGAAAATATGGGGAGAAACATCCTCATGCACACTTCTCGGTTTTGTTCAAGAAATTCCTCAAAATGGAATTTCTGGGTCAAAGGAAATACACATTTCAGTTTCTATAAAACTGCTTAAGTGCCCTCCAGAAAGACTGTCACAATTTATACTCCCATTAGCGTGATAGGAAAATGTCTGTGTGTCTATCTGCTTCCCAACGTGAGTGTAGCATTCATTTCAGTCTTTGCCAATCAATCTGTCCCGAGATTTTACAGGGTCCCCTATAATGCTGTGTTTGTGTTTCTATACCTGGGAGCTGCTGTAATGTAAGTTTATCCAGAGGTGACAGCTTCCTTCCTCTGTTTCTGAGGTAACAAGAATCTATCATAAGTCATCTGAACTTCCCAGCTCTCAGAGCAACAGCTGAGACTACACAGGCCACCACGGTTTCTCCCTTTCTTTGTGTTTCTGCTACAGTAAACTAGCTTTGCACCTCAACACCATGCTTCCAGGTTCAGGAGGTACTCATTCCAATCCCCTCTTTTATCACAAGCAACAAAAAATAGTTCATTACTGCTCCTGTTTTGACTATCTAAAATAAGCCTGCACCAAAATTCTGCAATTGATACTACATTTTAGGATGTAATAAGCTTTTCTAAGCAACCTTGAGTGATAGAGGGGATTCTGTTTTTTTGATTCCTTTCAATTATGACTTCCTACTAGCTACCTGACCTATAGTTAATCAAACACAGAGGAAACACGACATCACAGGTAACTCTGGTTTTCTTTCTTAAGAAGTTTCAGCTTAATAGATGTTGGCAAGGATTTATCCAATTGGTGGAGATTTCTTCCCAGTGAACTAAGTAAGCACCTAACAGATTTATTCCTCTAGTCAACCTTTTCTTCCCTGCCTCCACCCTCATGACATAACAGTCATGAGGTTATAAAAACATCTGAAGAGAGGTTATGAGAACCAGTAGGCTCAGAGCGTGCTGTCTGCAAGCCTAAGCTGCCTGCATGATGCAAATTCCTATTCCCATTTTCTTTGCAGAAAACATACTTTTACATATTGCTCTCAGCCACATTGTGAGATGTGTCCTCAGGCCCTCCCCCTGAACACAAGTCTCTCTCAAATTAACTATTGGGACAGGTAGTGTTCCTAGCCAATGCATTGATAGATAAAATGAGGGTGCTTTATTCCGTTTGAAGGGACATGGAGTAAAAAGGAGATTTTTTTTAGAAGGGTCACAGAGGGCTATGGATTTTTGCTAGACATATATCAAGCTGTTGATAAAAGCAATGTACTTTCCCGGAAGGTATCATTTGAAGTATGACCCAAGACATGGAGAATTTAAGGAGCTACAGCTGTGTGGCACCAGTAATTTTTAAAAGTTGTATGTTGAAGATTCCAAGGAGTACTTTTAAAGCATAGTGTTTCAGAAGCAACACTCCATTTACAGAGCACAGAGGCAGTTGTTGGACGATGTTCCATCCAGGAGCTCCTCTCCTGTTCTGCTTTGAACTCACACTTTCTCTACCTCAAAAAGGGAGATCTAGTTAGCTTAGGGCAGTGTTACCCAAGCTTTTAAAATACATGCTTTGTTTAGATAAACATGAAAATCACATATACTCTTACAAAGATTCTGATAGCCACTACACATTCAACTGAGAAATCATCTGCATAGCCCCCATCCCCAAACCAAGGAAATTTTATATAACTTAACCAACAATTTTTCTCCCAATGAAAATAATGAGTTGGTTTTATTTGCAAGTTGTTTCACCTTAAATGAGGACATTTTAGCTGTATGACACACATTATTCCTTCTAAGCTTAACATTCTTAGATCTAGTAAATATATTCCTTTGTTTCTGATCATTCTATCCTGAGGTTGAGAAGGAATGTACAGACCCACCAAGATTGGTGACTGAGAAACCGGGTTGACATGTTCTGGCTTTGCAGGTTAATACCAAGGACAAGGACAAAATGCCAATAGCCAGGTAGTCCAGCCAGGCTGGAGTGGCTTACCGAGAAAGGATCCCCAGAGTCATGGGCAGGAAGTGAAACCCAGAAGCTAAGGTCAGAAACCAAACCAAATGAAGGTCATAGAAATTGGAAATTTGACAGCCTTCATTAGCAGAATTAATGCAAAATGGGAAATGTGTGGGGAAATTCTAGGCATATAGGTTTTTCTCTGATTCTGGTTGATGCTTTTGTAGGTAGTCAGTTCCACTCAAGGGGGCCAGGAAGAACCTAGGACTGCTGACATTGTATCCTGACTGCCATGGCTACATCCAAGGATTTACTGAGTACCTATCTATTCTCTGATTTCCTTTTCCTAATTCCCATGCCCAAAGATGTAAAATTCTGCTATTACCAGTTTCAGACTCATACAACTTGGGAACCCTCTTCCACTGTCTCAACCAGATGTTTTAGAATGAAGGAGCTAAATTTCCAGTCTTCAAAGGGAACTATAGATAATGTTATTTAAAGAAGGGGAAGAGAAAGAGGTGTTTTTGTGAAACCAAAGAACTGGGTCCACATTTTCAGGAGTACAAACTTCAGAGGTTAGGATGTCATATGTAGGACATCACATTGCATTCAGCTACTTCCACGCTCTATGAAGAACATTTCAGAAATTAAGCCTTTGTGATAAACTTGCTTGTATTTTGCTCTCTTGTCCCTTATCACCTGTATCACCTACCACCTACCCTCTACCAACAACCACCAACCAACCTGTTCTCTATCTCTGAGCTTAAGTTTTTATGTTTGTTGAAATTCTACATGTAGGTGAGATCATATGGTATCTGTCTCACTTTGAATTATTATAAGGCCTCCAAACTCCATCCACATTGTCACAAATGGCAAGATTCTCTTTAATTCCCTTTCATGACTAAATAATATTTCAGAATGTGTGTGTATCTGTGTGTGCACACCTGTATCTCACATTTCACTCTCCATCCATCTATCATGGACAGTTAGGCTGTTTCCATGCCTTGACCTTTGTAAATCATGTTGCAATGAATATAAGTGTATTTATATCTTCAGATAAACACCTAGAACTGGAATTACTGTCATGTGATAGTTCTATTTTAAATTTTTTGAAGACTCTTCATACTGTTTTCCATAGTGACTCCACCAGTTTACATTCCCACTAAGAGTGGACAGGCTGCTCTTTTTCTCCACATTTTTGCCAACACTTATTATCTCTGACTTTTTATAATAATCTTGCTAGCAGGTATGATATCATACCTCATTGTGATTTTGATTTTGATTTTCCTGATGATTAGTGATACTGAACATCTTTTCATGTATCTGCTGGTCATCTGTATGTCTTTTTTTGGAAAATGTTTATTTAGATCTTCCCATTTTTTAATCAGATTATTTGTCTTTTCAATTGAGTTGTATAAATTCTTATGTCTCATCCTTTTTTGAAAAAAATCAACTTCTAAAAAACACCTTTGGACATTTAAGCTATTGCCAATTTTTCACTATAAGCACTACTGTACTAAACATCTTTCTATATACATCTATGTATGTTTGTCCAATTATTTTCTGAAATAAATCACTAGGAATAAAATTACCAAATTGAAGAAATTAATGTTTTGATGTAGTTTTTTTAAATTAGCCAAATTATCCTCCAGAATTTTATCAGTATACTTGCTTGCCATTAGCCTACTATGACTATACCCTTTTTAGCACTTTGTTAATATGAGAGGTTAAAAAATGTCTTTTTCTTTAATTAATTTCATTTTTCTTAATCTTATATTAAGATTATATTATTTTCATTTAGACAAATATATCTGATAATTATCTTTGAAAGGGAAAATCCTTAAAAAATAAGTCAGGGGAAAAAAACTCATTATAGTGGAACAAAGTTAAGTATTACATCAGACTTCTTAGAAATCATGCAAATAAAAAGAAAATGTAGTGAAATATTTAAAGTATTGAAAGAAAGGGGGGAAAAACTATTAAACTAGAATTCTGTGAAATTATTCTTCAAAAGTAAAAAAGAAAAAAGACTTTTCCAGACAATTGAAGTGAGGATTTGTCACCAATAGACCTATTCTATCAAGAAATGTTTTCAAAAGTTCTTCCAGAGAAAAGGAAAGTGATATAGGTCTTTAATTTTTTTTTGAAGATTTATTTATTTATGTATACAAGAACTGGAGTATAGGCTAGAGGTGCTGGGGGTGAGAGGATTCACCAGAGACAGAGTGGGGAGCAAATAGGGAGATCTACTGAAATACACTGCTGAGGGAACAGCAGACAGGAGAGTTCTGCTGTGCCATGTGGGTCATCTCCTTTGCTGGGGATTGAAATCCTGTTGTAGTCACTGAAGATAGCTTCATAGTGCTGAGACTTAATCCCTTGCACCACCAGGGAGGCCCCAGGTCTATATATATATATATATATTTTTTTTTTTAAAGATTTATTTATTTATGTGTACAGAGCTGGGGTACAGGCCAGAGGCTCAGGGGCGGTGAGAGGCTTCACCAGAGACAGAGTGGGGAGCAGAACAGGCAGATTGACGAAGTACACTGCAGAGGTCTGCCGCGCCATGTGGTCACCTCCGTGGCAGACGGGAATCGAACTCATGCGGAAGTGGCTTTAGCTTCTCAGTGCTGTGCTTTAACCCGCTGCGCCACCAGGGAGGGCCTCAGGTCTATATTTTTTAACAAGAAAAATGAATGTTAAAGAAGGAGCTAGTGAGAATTTGTAAATTTATATTTTGTTATTCTTTTGATCTAATATATAATTGCTTGTTATGAAATAGCACTAGCAATAATGCATTAGGTGATTATATTTTATGAATATATGAAATGGATAGTGGCAACATTGTAAGAGAACATGTGGACAGAACTATGCATAGTCTGTTATACAGACCTGTGTTACCTATGGAAGCAGAACAATGTTATTTTAAAGTTGGTTTTATGGAATTATATTAAATAAGATAAATCAGTAGGAGAAAGACAAACACTGAATAATTTCACTCATATATGGAATGCAAAAGACAAAGAAAAGGACCAGATAAAAAGCAAACCCTTGAAATCTGACAGCAAAACTGAGGCTGCCACAAGGTGGAAGTGGTATGAAAGGGTGGGAAGGCACAAGAGACTGTAGGGGAAGATTTCTGGTGCTTTGGTGGTTGCATGGTGTGTGACCATACATTTGCAAAGGTGTGAGCCTCTACCCCTAAAATATATAGTATTGTAAATCAATGTTCTCAATAAAAATTATTTAGAAAGTTAATAGACATATTAATTGTAAACTTGTATTGCAAACTCTGGGACAAACATTTTTAAAAAGTAATATAAACATAATTAATTTCAAAAAGAAAGTGAATCATATAAAATTCCTAATTAGAACCAGAGAAGACAAAAGAAAAAGGGGGACAGTACATACCTGAAACTTATATATAATGTTATAACACAATACTATTTCAGAAAAAAATTATTTAAAGAAAAAAATAACATGTGCAATGAATAGAAAACAGTTGCAAGTATGGTAGATATTAATCCAGTTATATCAATAGTCACTTTAACTTTGAATGGTCTAAGCATGCAAATTAAAAGACAGATCGAGAGATAGATAAAAACCATATGTTGTCTACAAGAAGCCCACTTTGAATGCAGCTTGTACATAAAAAATAAAACATACAGATTAAAAGTAAAGGGATGGAGAAAGACATTCTGGTCTTTCTCCAAAAAAAAAAAAAAAAAGCTGAAGTAGCTATATTTATTTCAGACAAAGTCAACTTTAGAACAAGAAAAATTATAGAATTGGAATGACATTAGTAATATTGATATAAATGTCAGTAATACCAAAGAAATTATTAATGATAAAATGTTGATTATCCAAAAAAATGTGTGTATGCCTAACAACAGAACATCAAAATATGTGAGGCAAAAATTGATAGAACTGCAAGGAAAAACAGACAACTTCACTATTATAGTTGGAAATTTGAACACCCATCTATTAGTAACTTACAGATATAATATAAAGAAAATGACAATATAGTTGAACCGAACAGCTTCATCAAGCAAGTAGATCTAATTGATGTGTATAGAATATGCATTCAGCAATAGCAGAATGTACATTCTCCTCAAGTTTACATGAGACATTCACAAAAACAGAACACTTATCTTTTTCTGACTCTCTAGTTGCCTATTTTGGACAGTTCATATAAATAGAATTATACAATATGTGACATTTTTGCCTCACTTCTTTCACTTAACATGTTTTCAAGATTCATACATTTTGTAGCATGTGTCAGTTACTATTTTTTTCATCAAAATACTGCATTTTATTTATCCATTTATCAATTAATGGACACTTTGGATTGTTTCCTTTTTTTTATTATTATTGTAGATAATGCTGGTATGAATATTTGTGCCAATGTTTGTTTCAGTTTTGGGGGGTGTATTCCTAGGAATGGAATTGTTTGGTCATAGGGTAGCTCAATGTTTAATTTTTTGTGAAACTGCTAAACTGTTTTCTACAGTATCTGTACCAGTTTATATTTCTACCAGTATTGTACAAGCACTTCAGTTTCTCCAAATCTTTACCAAGTTATCTTCTTTTTTTATTATAATCATCCCCTCAGTGGTTTCAAAGTTGGTTTCTCATTATGTTCCTCTTTAGCATTTCTGAGATGCCTAGTAAAGTTGAGTACCTTTCAGTAAGTTAAGATTATAGGTCACTTATATTGTGTCCTGATAGAAATACCTACTTGGTCCTTTATCCATTTGGGAATTGGTCTGTTTGCTTTTTTGTTGTTAAGTTGCAAGCAGTTTTTACATATTCTGAATACCATACTCTTATGAGATATGTGATTTGCAACCATATCCTCTCATTTATTTTTCATTCTTTAAATGATTCCTTTGGTAAACATAAGTTTTAATTTTTATGGAGTCCTATTTATTTTTTGATATTTGTATGTTTGGTGACATATTCAGAAATCCATTGCCAAATTCAAAAACAAAGATTTACCTTCATGTTTTCTTCTAGGAATTTTAGCTGTTACATTTATGTCTTTGATCTAATTTTTAGTTAATAGTTGTATATGGTGTGAGGTAGTGGATGAACCTTCTGCATGTGACTATCCAGTTGTCTCCTACATTTGTTGAAAAGATGAATTTTCTCATTGAAGAATTTTCATCATTGCATGTTCTTGGCACCATTCAGTTAATCACAGATATATTGGTTTCTTTCTATACATTCAATTCTATTCCATTTACACACAAATAAAGATATAGATGCTTATGCCAGACCACATTGCTTTTATTATCTGTTTTGTCATAATATCATTTTAACTAATGTAAACAGTCACATATGACTAGTAGCTACCATAATAGTGAGCACAGAATTAGATACATTTTAGTTAATATATACAATTGTATTACCACAATATAGATTTAAAACACTTCATTATGGGGTTGTTTTTCATTTTTAATTTATGTTCACTCTTCTTTTCACTCTTGTGACTTTTAGTTGGGTTCAAATTAACTCATAGTCATTACCAGTATTTATGTATACACATAACTTCTAAAGTCTTAGTATTGGAAATCATAATGTTCTGGATTCACTTGTAATGGCTTTCCTTTTTTTTTTGGCTTTTAAAATAAACAGTTCATTTTCCATCATTACATGTCTTATCAAGGCTAAAGTCAAAATCTAGCAACACTTAATAGGAAGGCTATCTTTTAATTTCTACCTTACAATATTGATCACCTTTGTCATGAACTGTGTCTCTGTGTGTATATTTATTTTCCCCCCTCTATTCCATTGACTAGTCATTTTGTTTAATGTGTCGTTAAAACACAAAGCCTATGGTATCTGATAGTATAAGTTCCTCAGTTTGTTCTTCAAGATTGCTTCGTTGGCCCACTTTCTGTTTTTTTAAAGATTTATTTATTTGTGCATACAGAACTGGGGTACAGGCCAGAGGCTCAGGGGCGAGAGACTTCACCAGAGACAGAGTGGGGAGCAGAACAGGCAGATTGACGAAGGGGAGCAGCGGGAGGGCCAGGAGAGGTCTGCCACGCCATGTGGTCACCTCCGGGGCAGGTGGGAATTGAACTCTTGCGGAAGTGGCTTCAGATTCTCAGTGCTGTGCTTTAACCCGCTGCGCCACCAGGGAGGGCCTTGTTGGCCCACTTTCTAATGAAGAATTAGGGATCTTTTCTTATTACTACATAAGAACTTCTTTTCAGTAAAGTATATTAATCCTAGCCTATTGTAGATGTTATAAATATCTTTCCTTTTGTCATTTGACATGTAATTTTGTTTAGTTATTCCTGTCATAGAGTGGTATTAAAGTCTTTAAAAGTGGAGTCTACTGATATTTTCCCCACTATGTTATACTTAACAAAATTTTCCCCAAACTCCCATAACATTTAAATAGAATGCTTATTTTCACAATATGAAAGATATGTTACCACAAGAAAACAAATATCTTTTCCTCTAGAATAATTAATACTACTTGCTTTCTAGAATAGGAAGTTGAGGTTCAAGGAAGGCACAGGGGAGTCAATTCTGCTTAAAATTAGAAAAATGAGAATTACATTACAATGTCTGTTTACTTCTCTGAATCTCATCTTTGGGAGGCAGTTGCCCAAAGTAGAAAAGAAAATTCTTATTTCATTTGATTTCTCTGTCAGGTAGGTGATTGACCCAATCAGCAGAGTGGATTATTATTTTAGTGTTAGAAGGAGTTAGTGTTCCTGGACTTCCAGAACCAGAGTTGAAGTTGATGGCCAAGTTAGATCACCTTCCTCCAAAATCTTCATCGCTCAGATCATTAAGACTCTATTAAGCAGGGCAAAACTCTGTCTATAACAGGATTGTCTCAGCCATATGGCTCACACATGGGAACCTAGGAGCTAATGGCCAAATCAGGGAGGTTTATAAATATGCCTGATCAACACAGCAGGAGCATGTCAGTGTACAGAATTCCCACGATCATTGTCTCTTCTAGAAGAGGGAGAGAGAAGGTAGTTTTCTTATTTGATTTCTTTTGACAAAACCAAACCCTTATAGTAATTATTAAGAAGCAGATGGAAGCCCAACCGATGAGATGGAAATATGGTTTTCATTCTAGTTTCATTTTGATCTTGTGCTCATTTTTTTTTCTTTGCAGGGGGAGAAAGGGAAGCCATAAAACCCCTCTTGGCACTGTGTATGTTGTACTTAGTCCATGGCCAAGGAGAGTTTTATGGGAAAGTTTGCTGTGTGCCAATGAAGCATTTTCTTTTCCTTCATTTTAAAAACAAAAACAAAAACATTAACTAAAAGTCTCTCATGTCCTCCCACCAAAAAAAAAAAATTTTTTAAATACCCATAGAACCACAGAACTGCTTGCCTTAATGTGAAAGTCTTCATAATTTAGGCCTTCCCAAAAATTAATACATAGGACTGATTATAGTTATGAAATACTGAAAAATTTGGCTTCTCAGACACTTAATGTCCTGTTCAGATATCCTTGGAAAAGTGCCAGAAGGGATTGAAATCTTCTAAAAGACTAAAAGATGGTTATCTGCTTTGGTTCTACTGTTTGACTCTATTTCTAGCTTTTGAAAAACTAAAGCAAGCTAGTTTAGATGATGACAGCTTTTTCCTTCCTAAACTTACATTAAATTATGTTTACATATTCACATACAACCTCATGTTTGAGATTAACTTCAATAAACTGCATCCTTGGTAGACTGTTACTTTAATGATGCAGAGGCAGTTCTACTGACCTATATGACCACACCCCACCTACACACCCAACGCTTTATGCATTAAAGGTACTCACTCAGCATTTTTGATTAATCACATTTATTGACTCCATTCCTTCTTACTCTGCTGTGTATTTTTTGAAATAAAATAAGACCATTACCAAGAGCTCAGTTACACTCTCAGCTTTCCCAGAGACACAAATTCCCACAAGAGTTGAATCCAACTAAAGAATAGAAAGGAGTACAAGAACCTCTGCTTTTTGGTTTTTGACCTCTATTATTTTGTGATCACTGCCTGATTTCCTTTGGGTTCAGACTAATTTATTTGAGGGCTTGTAACTATTTTCACTTTTTCAAGAATTGGGGCTGAAAGAAATTAACTTTTAAAAAAAATACTAAAATGTTAAAATCACTGTTACTAAAAAGAAAAATCAGAACTAAAGTCCAAATAATTTTTTGAAGAATCCAGATGTTATGAAGAGTAAATCTGACCCTGAAGCCTATTCAAATTGGCAAAGAAAAAACGTCTCCCTCCTCCTTCTCTAGAAGAAACCCTCTGTCTCCTGCCTAGGCCAAACATTGCAAGGTAAAGGCTGCCACCGGGATAGGAGGATAGAGGGCAAGGGTAAAAAAAAAAAAGTGGGTACACCAGCACATCTCACTGTATAGCTGAGTCACAGATTCTTATATGGCCTTTATTTCTAGATATTTGATCTCAACACTCATTGGGGACCCTATCTTCATCACTCATTGGGGACCCTATCCTCAACACTGCCATTTTGACATTAGGAGAAAAGCTCCTTAACTTCAGACCCTATCAGCTTATCAGCACAACTCCTTTTTTTTTTTTTTTTTTTTTTTTTTTTGAAGATTTGGTTGAAAGTTTTAAAATCTTGATGTCTTGATGGAAAGCAGAACTGTTCAAACTGCTTTTCAATAAAGGTGAAATAGAATTCAGCCTCCTTTATGCTACATGCTTGTCCTGGAAAGAGCGAGTATCTATTTCAGCTCATGAACCCTGTCTTTGTAGTGTGAAAGCATCATTGACAGTCTATAAATATGTAAATAAATGAACATGGCCATCCCATGTGTTCCAATAAAACTTCAATTACAAATATTATAAAGATAGAGGAGACCCTTAGTTTGACCTATGGGCGTACTTTATTGACCCTTGGATTAAGCTATAAAAACAATGATAAATCGGCCCTCCCTGGTGGTTCAGCGTGTTAAAGCACAGCACTGACACTTCCGCATGAGTTCGATTCCCGCCTGCCCCCCCCCAGGTGACCACATGGCATGGCAGACCTCTCCTGACCCGCCCGCTGCTCCCCTCAGCAGTGTACTTGGTCGATCTGCCTGTTCTGCTCCCCACTCTGTCTCTGGTGAAGCCTCTCGCCGCCCCTGAGCCTCTGGCCTGTACCCCAGTTCTGTATGAACAAATAAATAAATCTTAAAAAAAAAACAACAATGATAAATCAGGCCTCCCTGGTGATGCAAGGACTATCCACAGTTACTGCCACACAAATTCAATGCCTGGCCAGGGAGCTGAGCCACATGGCACAGCAGACCTCTCCTGTCTCACCCACTGCTCCCTTCAGTGGTGTATCTCGTAGATCTGCCTGTTCTACTCCCCACTCTGTCTCTGGTGAATCCTCTCATCCTTGAACCTCTGGCCTACACCCCACTTCTTGTACACATAAATATATAAATATTTAATAAATAAATAAACTTTAAAATTTTTGACTATTGTCAACACATAGGTATGAAGTTTCTATTTTGATTGCTGTTAAGAATCACCTAAGGAGTTTTACATTCCATTAAATTTTTTTTGTGGCAAATTGCACATAATGTAAAATTTACCTTCTCATTTTTCTTTAAATCTGGGTATACAGATGTTGATTTATAATGATGTGCACCTGAACTTAATGTCATAAGGCAATGATACTTCAACTAAAATGTTAAAAATAAACAGAATTGGGCCCTCCCTGGTGGTGCAAGCTGCAAGCTGCCTCAGTGTGAGTTCAATCCCCAGCCCCAGAGGTGATCCACATGGGGTGGCAGACCTCTCCTGGCAAGCCCGCTGCTCCCCTCAACAGTGTACTTCGTGAGTCTGCCTGTTCTGCTCCCCACTCTGTCTCTGGTGAATCCTCTCACCACCTCTGCACCTCTGGCTTGTACATAAATAAATAAATCTTTTAAAAACAAATAAATAAACAGAATCAGGAAAAATAAATAAATACACAGGATAACATTAAACTAAAAATCTTCTGTGCAGTGAAAGAAACTGTCACCATAACCTATTCTACTGAATGGGAGAAAATATTTGCACACCATACATTGCAACAAAGGGCTGATATCCAGTAACTACAAAGAACTCTTACATCTCAGTTAAAAAAAAAAAAACACAAACAGAAAACAATTTTTTAAATCAGAAGAGCTAAACAGGTAGTTCTCCAGAGAAGAGATACAGATGGCCAACATGAAAAAATGCCCATCATCACTTAATGCAAATCCTATCAGGAAAATGCAAATCAAATCTAAAATGATATACTATCTCATACCTGTGAAGATGACCCATATCAAGCCCAGAAACAAATGCTAATAAGGATGTGGAGAAAAATGAATCCTTCTACACGGTTGGTAAGAATGTAGACTGGTTCAACCCCTAGGAAAAACAATATGAGCTTTTAAAAATTTTTTAAATGGATCAGCCATATGACTCAAGAGTTCCACTCTTAGGTTCTATTCTTAACAACACAAATACACACTAATTCAAAGGAAAACATACAGCACTGTTTACTATAGCCAAAGTATGGAAATTACTTACGTGCTCATATATGAGTACATCAAAAAGATATATACACAATGGAATACTACTCAGCCCTCAAAAAAGATAATCTCTTGCCATTGCAGCAATATACATGGTGTTAGAAGGATGATTAAGCAAATAAGCAAAATAAGTCAGGAGAAAGACAAACAGGATGGTGTCACAAGGGGAAATGCTTGGGAAATAGTAAGAGCAAAGAGAGCACAAGAGACGAGACTATGGAAATGGATTGTGGCTGCTTTGACAGTGGATGTGGTATAGTAACATCACCTGAAAGGAGAGATCCTATCCCTCTAAAACGCAAATGATTATGTAAACCAATGTTACCTCAAAAAACATGGAAACCCCAACCTGGACAAATGGAATAAGAATTTCTTGGTGTAAGGGCTAGACATGAGTATTTTTTTTTTTTAAAGATTTACTTATTTATGCATACAGAACTGGGGTATAGATCAGAGGTACAGGGGCGGTAAGAGGATTCACCAGAAACAGAGTGGGGAGCAGAATAGACAGACTGAGGAAGTACACTGCTGAAGGGAGCAACGGGTGAGACAGGAGAGGTCTGCCATGCCATGTGGGTCACCTCCAGGGCTGGGGATTGAACTTGAACTGAAGTGGCTACAGCTAGCTTGCAGTGCTAAGTCCTAACACATTGAACCACCAGGGAGGGCCAACACATGAGTATTTTTAATAACTATACCAATTGTTTAGACTTGAACGATAAGGAGAAAGCACCATAAAGACTATGCAATAGGAAGAAATCAGACAAGTAAAATGTCCCCAAAGGCAAGTACAAGAAGTACTCCAAGACCATAATAATAAACTATATCAGGTACTACTGATGGGTCAAATAAGATGAGGGCTAAAAAAATACCACCAATCATAGCAAAATGTAGATCGCTATTTACTTTGACAACTCTTCTTGGGGTGGATAAATACAGATTTCATATTGATTGCCATTATAAATATTTATTTATATTTAAAATAATTCTTATTGGCTCAAGTATTGACTTTTGACATCAGCCTACTAGAAATTCTCAGTCCTGCTATGTCTTCCTCAGGCATCACCCATGACTCAGTAATTAAGACCAAGTCATTTGGTAAATTTGTTCCAGCCTGAGTCTCCGGTAGATAATATAGATCTGTATATTCTTCTCCAAGATAGAATATAAGGAGTAAAAGGAAACTTTCTAGTTATTACCAAGGAAATGGAATGATATGCCTTTCCAGTCACTCCTAGGAGCTAAGCCAAAGTAAGGCAGAAGAGGACTACATATAAATAGGACAAACCAAAGCAGATACTATGGAAATAAGAGTTCCTCCATTTTTTCATCTGAGAAAATGCCCTCTTCCTTCCAATACCACCAAACAAATGTTTAACTTGTATAGTTTTTTCAAGGTTAATAAATCTGAGATTCTGCTGCTCAAGTTCAAGTCCATATCTTCCAGATGTTTCCTCCTGTTCCCTAGAATTACTTCCTTCTTGTTGACCCTAAAATCTACCTTCAATTTAGTACTGTTTCTGGTTGGAGCCATCCACTGCTTATCCAGAGCTTTTCCTCTAACCTGTACTAAGAAGCTAATGATTTTTCCTGCTTCAACCCACTTCCAAAGGGCAGAGTGGGTTCCTCATAAGAGGAACAAGGATAAAATCCAGGATATATACATATATACAAAACATAATGTAGTAACCAGAAAAAAGATAATGTGAAAATCCTCATACTCCCTGTTAATCACTTCCTTTATTCCTCACTTAGATGATGTATCACAAAGAACACATAGGTTTACCTCCTGTTCCTGGATCAGGATTCAGAAGAAGACATACTGGCTTTTCTATAGAACCAGAAGTTCTTCAAAGGTTATGTTGTTTCACCCATATTATCAGAAAAAAAAAAAAAAGAGAGAGAGAGAGAGACAAGATTTGGACCTAGTGCTGAAACCATAGTAGTAAAGAGGGGAAGTTTCATTGAGCAGATATTCTCTATCTGGGAAGTATTTCTGCAATATGGACTAAATGTATAGTTTGTATACTTCTAAAATTCATATATTGAAGGTATAATCCCTACAGTGATGATATTTGAAAGTGCAACCTTTGAGAAATAATTACAATTAGATTTTTAGGTAACCAGATTGGAGCCTTCATGATAGGATTAGTGCCTTTATGACAAAGACACTAATCTTCTCACTCCCCAAACTGAGGACACAACAAGAAGGTGACCATCTGAAAAGCAGACAAAAGGCTCTCACCAGACACTGAATATGTCAGTACCTTGATCTTGAATGTTCTAACTTCCAAAACTGGAAGTAATAAATAATAAATAAATGTGGAACTACACATGTAAGAATATCTCAACTGTGTCCCAAACTTATTGCCAAATAAATGATTTAGCCGTGATTATGACTAATCTTTTCTGAGTCACATCATTTCTTTTTTAACAAATTGAATGAGGTTCAATTTGTATAAACATATAAACCCTGTACTTCCCATATAAACTCTATACTTCCCACATACTTTAAAGTATATCTGAGGGCCCTCCCTGGTGGCTCAGTGGGTTAAAGCACAGCACTAAGAAGTTAAAGCCACTTCAGCATGAGTTCAATCCCTGTCTGGAGGTGATCCACATGGCGTAGCAGATATCTCCTGACTCGCTCACTGATCCCCTCAGCAGTGTACTTCGTAGATCTGCCTGTCCTGTTCCCCACTCTGTCTCTGGCGAACCCTCTCACTGCCCCTGCACCTCTGGCCTGTACCCCAGTTCTATATGCATAAATATTTTTTTTAAGATTTATTTATTCATACAGAACTGGGGTACAGGCCAGAGATGCGGAGGGTAAGAGGATTCACCAGAGACGGAGTAGGGAGCAGAACAGGCAGATCGACAAAGTAGTCTGCTGAGGGGAGCAGTGGGCCTGTCAGGTGAGGTCTGCCGCACCATGTGAATCTCCTCCAGGGCAGGCGGGGATCGAACTCATGCAGAAGCGGCTTAAGCTTCTTAGTGCTGTGCTTTAACCCAATGCACCACCATGGAGGGCCAAATAAATCTTTTAAAAAAAAAAAAGTATCTGTGAAATAAACTACCCAGCTTATAGTTATCTTGTTATAGCAGCCAGAGTGGACTGACACTGTGGCTACCTGGGTTGGTTCCAAAGACTCATGTGCTTAGATATTATAAATAACATTTTTCAGAAACAGGTCCGTCTCATCGGACTGAATCTGTGAACCACCTCCTCCCTCAAAATTAAAAAACATTGACTTGGAATGACCCTTGTTTCTTATCCTGTAGAACTATAGGAAATTTGAAGATTGAGGATCCTAGTCGTATCTTCCTTTCCTACTTGAAGACTTGATCAAAATCTAGAAATATTACCAAATAAGATGAAAGAAAAAAGATTCATTTTCATATCCAATATTGTTAATACCAACTTGATACAGTTTATTATACATTATAAAATGTAGAGTCCAATCTGTTACTCTATAATCATGAGCATGTTCTTGGGTTACTTTCCCCATAAACTGTTAATATCAGCCTTAAATTCCAAAGAAGTTCGGTCATTAGGCTTAATCCTATTCCTACTTTTTCTCCCCTCCACTCCCATATTATAATGTCTTACACAATCAAATATAACTTTTGATGGCTAATTGTGACTAATTTTCTATTCCGTTGAGCCTAATCATAGAGCAGGTAATGTAACTTTGAAACAAGAGGTAGTCAGACTTTTTAAAGATTTATTTATTTGTGCATACAGAACTGGGGTACAGGCCAGAGGTGTAGGGACTGTGAGAGGATTCAGCAAAGACAGAGTGGGCAGCAGAACAGGCAGATCTACGAAGTACAGGGCTGAAGGGAGCAGTGGGCAAGACAGGAGAGAGGTCTGCTGTGCCATGTGGGTCACTTCCGGGCCAAGGATCCAGAATGCACTGAAGTGCTGCGGTCAGCTTGCAGTGCTAATGCCTTAACCTGCTCAGCCACCAGGGAGGGCCCAGTAGTCAGACATTTATACTTTTTAGGGACTGTACAGCAAGGGATGAGGGACCAGTATGAATGTTATTGCAGCATGAGGGAAACGTTTTTTCAGAAAAGGTCAAATAAAATATGATTCATCACAGATGAGCCTTGAAAATATTATGTTACATGAAAGAAACCAAACATAAAAGGCCACATGTTGTATGATTTTATTTACATGAAATGTTGAGAATAGGAAAATCTGTAGAAACAAAAAGTAGATTACTGGTTGCCAAGGACTGAGGGAGAGGTAAATAAGGAATGACTACTAATGGGCCTGAGGTATATTTCTGGAGAGATGAAAGTGTTTTGGAAGTATATAATGATAAATTCAACTTTGTGAATATGTTGGAGAGCAGTGTACTATATGTGCTGATAAGGCTGAGTCCACCCTAGTGGATGCTGAAGGCAAACAAAACCATGAGAACACAAGCCCACATGTGTTCACTTTTATACCAAGCATGGTTGATTAACTCCACCCTTAATTTCCAGCACACCCCACCCCCTTCAGGAAGTCAGAGTCATGGCAGATTCATGGCACAATGGAGCTGTAATCCTTCACATGTAGGATCCCTTGGTGTAGGTTGAGGTGGGTGGAGTCCATAAAACATCAGTAGGTGGAATTCATTCAGGACATATTGTTCCCCAAACAAATACACTAAAACCACTTAAATTGTAGAGTTTAAAATGTACACTTTACATTTTAAAATGTTTTAAAACGTAGAGTTTATGACATATGAATTGTACCTCACTCAATCTTTTAAAAAAGAAAAGATGTGACTCAGAAAAGATTAGTCACAATCATGGCTAAATCATTTATTTGGCAATAAGTTTGGGGCACGGTTGAGATATTTCTTACATGTGTAGTTCCATGTTGTTAACCTCCTCTCCACCCCGGTCAATGGAAATATTTTTATTAGCTTTTCTGTTTCCAAAAACAATACACATGTACTTTTTAAATTCAGAGAATACAAGAGAACATAAAACCTAAGTAACTTGAAAACCACAACTCGAGGAGAACTATTAACATTTTAGTTTATATTTTTCCAGATTATTTTTCTAAGCATATGTCACAGGAAAAGTATTTTAGAATGATAGTAATGCATTTCTCTGTTTTGCACTTCCTTGTATGTCTGTCATAAACCTCATTCTGTACTGAGAATTCTTTTTCCTTAGTCGATTAGCATTCTTACAGGAGGAATGCAAAGAATGGAAAAAGCATCAATATTCAATTTTTGGCTTCAAAATAAGAATTTTGGTCAGACGTTAGGAGTTCTGAAAACCAAATTTCAAAAGAGAGGAAAAGATTAATTATTTTATTCCCCATTAACATAAAAGGAGATATAGCCTATCAACTGTACCAGCATTTACTAAAAGTCAAGAGTAGAAAAATCTCAAGATGAGAGCAATGTACTTGAGGGAGTAGGAACTTTGCTTCAGAAGATTAGGGAACAAACAAGAAAGCAGGGAGAGGGGAAGTAGATGGATAGGTGCATTCTGACCTCTACTCACTGGTCTAAATTCCTAGAGGGGAAATCAAGAAAAGCAGATAAGCTAAAGGCTAAAAAGCCTTTGTCACACTTCCCTCCACTCCAAGAAACCTAGGAAGAGAGCGCTCAGGGAGATCTCATGTTAAAAGAAGGCATAGAGTGCCAGTTAGGGGGAGCCGGAGTGGAATATGACTAGGTAAATGAGGCAAAACAGCAGTCCCAAACTGGTTTTGCTTCCATTGGGACATAGAAGGGCCCCTTAAAGTGGAACCCAAAAACTAGCTAAGCATCATCAGCTGGGAAGCAGTTAGCGCATTATCAGCCAGACCGGTAGCCTTGCAGTGAAAACCCCCACCCCACTCCCATCCAATACCATGAGAACTGGTGTGTATACCCTGCATAGAGAGCATTAGGTTGTGAGGGAAGGGAATTAAGAGAGCATTAGGTTGTGAGTTTTGTTAGGGAATTAAATTTTGGGCTGATGAATATTCACTAGCTAGAGGCCATTTTAAATCAAAATAGACAAAACACAGAGGATATTTATTCTAGATGTGACTAAGATAACTTTAATTGCAAGGATGAGGTGTGAGAGTTTAAATCAGTTACAAATAGTAAAGAAACCACTTTTTTTCTGAGTTGTGAGCACTGTCCCTAGTATAAATCTTGTAAATATTTTAACAACAGCGGGGGGGAAAAAAAATTGTAAGTATTCCTGGCATCCACAGTTTTGCAACATGATATTTTCCACTTTACAACATGTTTTTGTTTGTTTGTTTACATCTTCTTTGTTTACCCCCAAATAGGTTATAAATATATTGAGGAGGAGGACAGTGTTTTCTATTTCTTTGTTTCGGCCTTAGGGCTGATCATAAAGCTGACATTCCATGTCACTGTTACATAAAACATTTCTAGTTCTCTCCCTGTACACATGCACTTAAAAAAAAAAAATCTTGAAGGAAGCAGATAGTTTGGAAGAAAAGGTCAGTGGAAAGAGCATTGAACTAGTAGTACCTTAGTTCTCATCCTGATCAGTCACTGATCAGTCAAGACACTTCACTTCTTGCTTCCTCACTTTTTCCACTAAATCAAACAGAGAATGCCTTCACTGCCATGCATGAGACTCATATGAAGGTACAACATGATCAACTACAATGTTTAACCCAGTTCTAATTGTACTAGTGATCCAGGACAGCATAACAAATTGCCAGAGATCAGATTTTCTTTGCCAGCTTCCTTGTGAAACAATGTTACTCCAAGCCCATTGCTAGTGTCCCTGACCTTCCCCAGCCACCCCCCCCACTCCCTGCCCCCCACCATCAGCTCTCTCTGCAGCAGCCTGGTGAGAGTCAATGATCTCCCAGTGACTACTTGTTTGTAAAGAACAACTGAAAGATTTTTACTTAGCTGATTTGTGACTGTTTCCTGAACACAGATGCAACAAGGTTATTGGAGACAGAAAAACAATAAGGGCATTTTTCATTCTTCAGTGATTAAAGATTGTTAATCCTTTCCACTTCACCAATTAGCAGAACTCAGAGGTCTTGATTGAAAACAAACAAATAAAAATAAAGATTTTTTTTTTTCTGTACACCAGTAGTCTTAAGTTACAACATATGCAAGCTGTGAAGCCAGGACAGCACCGGCAAGACACGACACTTTATTCCCGACCAGGAAGCCTCTGGGTACATGTGCTGTGGTATATGATATATGGTTCTAGATCCTCAACAAAACCCAGAATTTGCCTCTAGTGGTTACAGAATCTAAAGCAAGCATCACTATTTAACAGATCTATGAGAAGTATCTTCTTAAAAACTAAGAATATATTTTAATGTTGAACAGTTATTCTTTAGGAAATGGGAAGAGTATCTGTTCTGTGCCAGGAGTTTTGCTACGCACTAGAATACAAAAATGAGTCAAACTCAGATTAGCTGGGGAAACAGATATGTCAGACAGGCCATCACTGTTCTCCACTGTAACAAGCATGATCATAGGTATTTACTGGTCCAGCAGAAGGAGGCCCAAAGCTCCTAGTCTGGTGCTACAGGAAAGATTTCAAGGAAGAGACCCTTGAACTGAATGTTTTCTCTTACATACTTACACCATAAATACTCCACCTGCTATTTGTCAGGCATTGTTCTTCGTAAGAGGAATATAGTAGCAAGCAAAACAGATGAACATCCCTGCCTCATGAATTTATGTTCTTGTATAGACAAGTAGCAATATTATGGATTTATCTAACTAGTGAAAACTGCCAAGGAAGAAAAATTAAACCACAATGCAGATGTGAAATTGTAGAGGAGGTGTCACTGAGAAGGTAACTCTTAATACCTAAAGAAAGTGTGAGACCATGCATTGGGAATACCATGGGACAATGCAACAGTGTAACAGCAAATACAGTGGTTCTGAAGTACACAAGCTTCTAGAGCATTTGAGGGACAGCAAAAAGTGTGTCTCAGGAGTAGAGTAATTGAGGGGAAGATTGAAAAGATAACTGATGAGAAGGAGGATAGACTTCTGACTAAGGAGTGACATAATTAGACAAGGTAAACGTGCAATATATTCATGGAGAAGGGAGTAGCCAAGACCAGTTAGAAGATTATGGTAGTATTCCAGATGAAAGGTTGTAGTTTGGACCAGTTGGCAGTAGGGAGACTGGTAAGAAATGGTCTAGATATATTTTGAAGGTAGACTCAATATGGTTTGCTGATAGATTGAATGTGTAAAGTGAGACAAAGGAAGGAATCAGGCCTGGTCCATGCCCAGGATGGAGTTGACATCAACTGAAATAAGATGGACTGGAAAAGCTGGCTTAGGGCAATAGTTCTAGAAAGTTCAACTTTGAATATTTTAGGGTTGAGGTGTTTATGATATGAACTAAAGATATCACACTGACAATTGTATGTTTAGCTCTGGAATTCAGGGCAGATGTTAGGAATGGAGCACCATCAGTGTATAGATGGGATCTAATCCCATGAGCTTGATGAGATCAGCTAGAGAGGATGAGGACATAAAAGGGAATAAAGAATGAAAAGACAGCAGGGAAGTCCATATTTGAGGACAAGAAGGTAAAAACAGAAATAAGTTTGGTTAAACTATAACAGGAATTGACAAACTTTTCTATGCAAGGCAAGAGACAAAGATTTGCCACCATAGTGCAAAAGTCACTATAGACAACAACTAAATGAATGAAAGTGGCTGTGTCAAAAGAAAATTTATTTTATGGGCACTAGAATTTTCACATCACAAATTATTATTTTGATTCTTTTCACTCACTATTTTGATTCACTTTCACTCATTCTTAGCTCACAAGCAATAGAAAAAAAAAACAAGGAGCAGGCCAGACTTGGTTCACAAGCTTACTAACATGAGTTGCAATATAGAATGCAATCAGGGAACAATGGACAATGAAATTGCAGAATTGTCAGAGATTACATTTGAAATATTTGAATGTGAAATATTAGGTGAAGTGACTCGTACATGGTATATACTCAATAAATGGTAAATATCATTCTTGGTTTGATGGGTCATCTGAAGGGAACTAACAGACAACTTTAAGGAAGTGAGACATATAGTCAAAGTAAGACCTATAGTCACAGGACTTAGCAATAGCCAAAGTAAGAGAAGGAAGAGGATAAATGTGTCCTTAACTGAAATAGGATGTGAAGTGGGTGACTTGAGAGCCCCCAAAGACATCAGCAAGACATCCTTGATGATAGGTGGTCTGTGCATGGATAACAAGATGTAATGATGTTTTAACTTTACAAAATGGGCATGGAAACTCATTGTGGTTGAAGGCATGATTCACTGGCAGTCCATGAATTAAGAACCTAAATCATTAGTACACAAGGTGATTCAGAGCAAATGAACATCTGGGTTATAGGAGCTTCTTCAATTATATGTAAGCTGAACTTATAGAATTACATATGCAAACTTAGGTTAAAATGGCACACAAGTGTTTGAGCTTAAAGTGCTCCCATCCTACGAGAATCACTAGGCAGAATACACAGTGCATCGTAAATTGAACAACCAGTCTTTCCCCCAGACACTTCCCTATTTGCAGGGCAGAAGATTGGGTGTGTTTGTTGCTGTACTGCTCACTAGCTGGCTGAACTTAGCCCAAACCCTTATCTTTATTGGGCCTCACATCATTCTTCTATATAATGACTAATACGGCCCTCCCTGGTGGCGCAGCGGGTTAAAGCACTGCATTATGAAGCTTAAGCCAATTCCTCATGAGTTCGATCCCCGCCTGCTGGGAGGAGATCCACATGGTGTGGCAGACCTCTCCTGACCCGCCCGCTGCTCCCCTCAGCAGTGTACTTCGTTGACCTGCCTGTTCTGCTCCCCACTCTGTCTCTGGTGAATCCTCTCACCCTCCGCATCTCTGGCCTGTACTCCAGTTCTGTATGAATAAAAAAAAAAAATAAAATAAAAAAAGACTAATACTATATTTACCTTTTTGAAAGTTTGGGGACAAATTGTTTACCTTTTCCTTCAGTTACTTTTAATCAAAAAGTGTAGTGACTTGACCTGCTAGACTTGCTAATTACCTCTCTATTCTATTATTAATTACCTTCATTTTTAAAATAAATTCTATTTTACTCCATTATAAATTGAAGATATAATGTAGAAAGCATAGAAAATACTGAAAAGAAACAATATGGTCACATCAGGGTGGAAAATTACCCCTTGACCCCAAGAAAATCACTATTAAAATTTCAAAGTTTTTTTTTCATTTTTTCATTTTCATAATTATTTTTGTATTTTAAATTTCCAAATAATTTTGCCACCGTAAAATGTAGTGCTTAGTGTTGGAGAGGCTTGTCTGAGGCAATTGTGCCTTTCACTCATGGGCCCTCAGGGCAGCTAGCACCAAGAAGAACTGAACTCTACGTGCCATGGACCTCCCCAAGCTGGAGGTGATCATACCTGACTCTGCCATGGTCTGAATTATTCCCCTCAACAGAGAACTGCTAGGAATGGATGAAGCTAATTAGTGAACCTATAAAAAGGAGAATGCCTGGGTTTGCCTTTTTTTTTTTAAAGATTTATTTATTATTTGCATACAGAACTGGGGTACAGGCCAGAAGCTCAGGGGCGGCGAGAGGCTTCACCAGAGACAGAGTGGGGAGCAGAACAGGCAGACAGACGAAGTACACTGCTGATGGGAGCAGCGGGCGGGTCAGGAGAGGTCTGCCATGCCATGTGGTCACCTCTGGGGCAGACAGGAATCGAACTCATGCGGAAGCGGCTTCAGATTCTCAGTGCTGTGCTTTAACCTGCTGCGCCACCAGGGAGGGCCCGGGTTTGCCTTTTTTTTTCATCAGAGCTACTGTGGAAGGCAACCACACTGCTAGTATGCTAGGGAGTGGACCTTCATCCCCACCCCCAGGATGGGGAGCCCAGACCTGATCCATTGCAGGCTTCTGTAGTATCCTGCTACCTCCTATACCACCTCACACCGTAAGTCAGTCATTGGACCTTCTCCTTCTCCCTTTACCCTTTTGGTTAAAATGTTCCTGTTTTGTTTTGCCAAAGACCCATAAAAAGGGGAGATACCATGTTACCTGCTCCCACTTAAGTAAGAGTAGAACTAAGTAACTAGGTGGGAAAACATGGAAGGCAGGAGGTCGCCTAAGAAGAGGGGAGATCTTTTGCCTCTGTGGCCCAACTTGCACACTGATATACTGCAGGAAAGAAAACATGGACGAGAGGCATGTGGATACTTGAAAGAGACCCATGGGTGAGAGACACAAGGGCAGCTGTTATCTTGACGTGGTGTCTCCTTTTGCCCCATCTTTCTGGAACCTGCTTTAGAACACCTTTCCTGAGGTTTCCTGCCAGAAAATGCCTTATGTTCTATAAAGCTTTCAGATATTAGTGGGTTTTAATTGGGTTGTATTTTTTAAATTATTGAATTGTAGGTATCCTTATGTCTTCTGGGTGTTAATCCTTTATCAAATATAAGACTTGGAAATATTTTCTCCCATTCCATGATATAGCAAATATTTTTATTTTTGTTGATATTCTAGATCCTGTGCTTAAGTTGACAACTCCAGGTCAACCCTATTTGGATGGATATTTACCCATGAGGAGATGGGTGATTTGAAGTGTTTTATTGGGATACAGATATCCTTTCTTCTCTTCCCTCTCTATCCACACTTCTTTCTTTCACACTAAGAATGCTTTGCCTTTGTGCACATGGACAGCAAGACCCCTTTTGAGTGTGCAAATTTGGAGGATTCCTGAGTACCCCTCAGTTGTGCACAAACATTTGTTTTCATTTGTGGCAGTGGGTAACCAGACCCAAAACTGGTAGGAGAGATTCTGATGTGGTGACAGTTTTTAGATCCTTTGCCATCCAATATTAACCTGCCATAAAAATAACCTGAAGACACTAGAATATATTAATATTATATGATGAACATCTTCCTTCTTCAGTACACAAAGGTAACTTCATAGTCCACCAAAATATATGATTAAGATTCTTGAGGATGTGTTTCAGGACTGTTTGTTGAATACTTAAAAATAAAAACCAGTGTTCCATTTTTAAAGAACAGCTGGTTGCGAGTCCGCTGCAGTTTTAGGTTTATAGTCCCTTCTCATTCTTAGCTGTAATTAATTTACTGGAAAGATTTTATGGGACTGAATTAACAATGCAAATACACAGTTGTACAATAAAAATCTATTTTGTCTCTATTTTTTTAATTGTAACTATTTTTCAAAAAAACCTATCTGATACAGATCAATTATATTACATAGTAACTATAAAACTCTGATTTAACCATATTACATTCTCAAGAATCTAACAGCCTACAAATGAACTTTAAGGAATTCTTAACAAAATTAAAATTCCAGCCTACCAAGGTATTGTCCTTAAAAGTTGTTTAGAAAGGAATGAGAACCATGATAATAAATTAATAAATGACTATTGAGTATTTTCTGACTGTTGCTTCAGTTCTCATATTTCAGTGTTGCTCTTCACTGTATTTCTCCTTTGACAAAGGAAAGGTACACACTTGTTAATGGTTTCTGTGCCTGTTGTTTCCCCCACATTTCTCCCGAAAACCCTTTCAAGATCATTCTTTGGAGTCAGACTTAATACATGCACTCCAAGTGAAAGCTGGGTATTTATTTGCCAGTGAGTGTCAGCGTCAGTTGTCAAGTTCTAGGAACTCTTCTGTGAAAGATTTGGTAGAGAAGAAATGGCCTGGGCCTTACATTTTGGGCCTTAATTTTGACCATGATACTTAATAGTTTTGTTTTCAATATTCACTTAAGCTAAATCAAGATAATAACGGCCTGCTTATCTCTCAGGATTGATTAGAAGAGCAAATTAAATACAGCAAGTGAAAGTGCTTTTTTTTTAAAGGCAAGGGAAATATTAAGTATTTTATTTTGGTAAAATATGCATATGAAAAATAACATTTTAACCATTTTCCATGGATATTTTATGGACTTTGAGTGTATTCACATTGTTGTGTAAATATCTCCACCATCCATCTCCAGATCTTTTTTTAATCTCCCCAAACTCAATCTCTACACATTGAACAACCCTTTCCTCCTCCCACAGCTCTGGAAATGATCATTCTATTTTCTGTCTCTATAAATTTGATTAATGTAACTATTATATTTCATAAAAGTGAAAAATACAGCATTTATATTTTTGTGTCTTGCTGATCTTACATTGCACAACATCTTCAAAGTTCATTTATGTTTCAGCATGTGTCAGAATTTCCTTTCTTTTTAAGACCAAATAAGTGCTGTTATATATATAAACTATATTTTGTTTACCCATTCATTTGTTAGGGTACATTTCAGTTTCCTCCTTTTAATTATTTTGGGTAATGCTGCTATTGTTGTACAAATATCTCTTCAAGTCCCTATTTTCCTTTTTTTGGCACACAGCAGTTAGGAGAATTGTTAGATCATATGGTAATTGCCTGTTTAACTTTTTTGAAGACTGTCCATACTGTTTTCCACAAAGGTTTCACCATTTTATAATAGTGCATAATGGTTCTAATTCCTCCCATATCCTCTCCAATACATGTTACATTTTCATATATGAGACTGTGTGTATGTGTGTGTATATATACACACATATTTAATGCTATCCTAATAGTATCTTACTGTTTCATTTGCATTTCTCTAATGAGTTGTAATTTTGAACATCTTTTCTTATACTTATTGGTCATCTATTTATCTTCTTAAGGAGTTTTGGTTGGGTTGTGTTTTTTAAAATGTTGAGTTACAGTTATCCTTTGTATTTTTTGTATGTTAATCCTTTGTTAAATATAAGATTTGCAGGTATTTTCTCCAATTCCATGAGTTGTCAAGTATTTAATATTTTTGTTCATGTACTACCTCCTGTGCTTAATTCTTTTAGCATCATGCTTTAGGAACTGAGAACATTCTCCCCAACAGACTTCCTCTATATAAACATGATACCACAGTTTAAAGACTAGATGAGACATTTGCATTGGCAAAATCTTTTCATCTGATTTAAATAATAATAAAAAAATTCAAACTTCTACACAAACTTGTCTCAGCAAGATATTTAATTTAGTAGCAAGTTGGAAAGTGATTTTCTTTACCTGCTTACACAATAATTAGATAGATTAACAGATTTGACAACAGAAAGCTAAAGTTGTATATGCCTGAGGAGGTAATATAGAAACACTTCTTAAAATAACACTTCCTGCTTGTGCTTTACCACTCACTATCCACAGAAGAAAAATGAACAAGCATATCCTACAGGAGAATAATCACCCACTCTAAAAGCAAACTATTATATTACATAGACAGAAATAACATTAAGATGTTATTGAGTACCTACAGTCCTTTCATTTGTTCATTTTATAGACTTGATAGACTCAACTCTGTTTTGAAACAGAAGGCACAAAAATGACTGAGCACAGTCCCTGCCCTCAAGGAAATCTCACTCGGGAGGGTAGAAAATGACCAAGTAAACAATTATAATTGCAATATAATATGGTGAGTACCAGAGAACTCTGAGGAGTGTTTCTATCGTGGATAATTCATAGCTAACTATTGTGAGAAATATCTCAGTAGTATCAAGTCTCTTGCTAACTTGTGGGGGCTTATGAAATCCATTATGAATATAAAACCTTATGAAATGTTAATTACTGTTATTACATTCTTGGTATTCTTTTAGTACTAACAGATAATGTTATAAACCACATAAGATTTTGTGTCTAAAACTTTTTAATTTGTTTTCATTATAAAAAATACTGTGCTTTATTGTAGAGAGTGCCAAGCAATACAGAGCTCACCTGAGGTAATAACAGTTGTTAACAGATTCCTATGTTCTGTTTCATCTAAGATGCCATTGACTGTAAGATGCAGTCTAAATTCAAAGGTGCTAAAAGTCATAGAGAAACAGTGATTGCAGTAGGTCATGAGTCTTCTATCTAGCAGAGGGCCGAGGCACCAAGGCAGTTCTGAGCAACTGTACAGAAGAACCTGAAATGCATGATTGCAAAAATATTATATACATTTCACACTGTTTTGTACCTCTAGGTACAAATTTTAATTTATATTTTAAAAAACTTAAATTTACACTACAAGGTAAACTTTCTAAAAATCCCTGACTCTGAGAAGAGGCTCCCAAAGTTTATGTTCCCAGAATTGTATTTAGTATCTTATGAGTAGCTTGAGGAATATGATCCTTACTCTAAAGAGGATTTATTTTGTATTACTTGAGTGAACCTTTGCTGAAAGGAGATAAATCTCTAGTTTCTGAAACATTTGTCAATAAGTATATATTAGTCCCATGTGGATTTAGATGTGAAAACGCATATGGCTTTTTCCCTCCCATTCAGTGCCCTATATTTTTCTCTTCTAAAATCCAAAGGGTTTTAAGGGATGAAAAATGTTGGGATGCAACCTGTCCAGCTGTCAGTTCTCTTTATTTCAAAAACATGAAGCAGGTAGCATGGTATAACATAGTAAATAGAAGACCTGTGTGTGGAGATCTAGGTTCTACTCTTAGCTCTACCACTAATTAGATGTGTAATTTTAGATAAATCACTTAACCTCTTTAGACCTCTGTTTCTCATCTCTAATTGCTCTATCTAGTGCATAGGTTATTGTGAAGATCAAAAGAAATCATAAATGTGGAAACACTTCAAAAAAAGTAACACATGCATATTATAAGGTTATTATTAAAGCACACATTTTAAAAATATTTTATTATTTATTTATGCATACAGAACTGGGGTACAGGCCAGAGGTTCAGGGGCTGTGAAAGGATTCACCAGAGACAGAGTGGGGAACAGAACAGACAGATCGATGAAGTACACTGCTGAGGGGAGCAGCCGGCAAGACAGGAGAGGTCTGCCATGCCATGTGGGTCACCTCTGGGGCGGATGATCGAACTCTTGCTGAAGTTGCTGCCACGAGCTTCTTGGTGCTGCGCTTTAACCCGTTGTGCCACCAGGGAGGGCCCTAAAGCACACATTTACTATTTGTCTGCAATGCCAACTCTTGGACTCAGGCAAAAGAGCCCCCTGCTATGAATCCTATACTGCAAAGGGCCGTGCATATCACAAAGCAAATTCACATAAGTATATCAAATACCTATCAATATGCTCATAGAAGACATGTCCTCAACTTTTATAATGACATTCTTTGCAGTAATTAAAAGATTACGAGTACAGTTTAGATGGGAATACCTAGAATAATGCTTTTCTTCAACTTAAAATTGTCTCCCTCAAAATATTTTAGAGAACACTGTAATTTTGCTGCACCTTACAGATGAGCTCAGAGCAATTGCTGTGAGCAGTTTTTCTAGGGCAGGACCCATGTATGTTCAGGTTTGTGTTCACCCTTTGCCCTTCTCCATAGGCAGGTGATCAACAACTTTCCTTAGCAAGAGTATAGGACAATAGATAAAATCAAGTTATCATCCTTCCAAGGAAGACTTGAGGGGGTATTTTGAGATATCTGGCCATCTGCATTAAGAATGTTCTGTAAAGAGTTCTGTTTATAATTCAACCTTCTGTTTAGGACAATGAATATAGATGGTTTGATATCCACCATTTTTCATATAATGGGGGCGTTTAGTTTCTTTTTATTTCTTTTCAAAAGATTTATTTATTTATGCAAATAAGAACTGTGGGACAGGCCAGATGTGGGGGGTTGGGAGGAGACTCACCAGAGACAGAATGGGAAGCAGAATAGTTAGATCTACTGAAATACACTGCTGAGGGGAGCAGCAGATAGGCCAGGAGAGGTCTGCTGCATCATGTGGGTCACCTCCCTGACTGGGGATCAAAATCCTGCTGCAGTGGCTACGGATCAATCACTTCATAGGGCTACACTTTAACCCCTTGTGCCACCAGGGAGGGTCGGACAAGGGGGAGCATTTATTTTCATACTTCCTTTGCCTACTTTCCTTTAATGATCTGGGCAATAATTAGCCCAGACATTCAAACAACAGTTTATTTTGTCTAAGTTATGCATACATTCTTACCTAAAAGTTCTTTTTTGCTTGAATTAGCTGTATAACTCAAATATCTGTATGCAGCAACATTTTCTGACTTGAAAATATTTAGTCTCCAGTAAAGTACATTCACATCACATCACTCCAATTCTAAAACTTCTGCATGTAAGAGTAATCAAAAATAAAATAAACATGTTTTTAGGGGGGAAAAGTTAAAAATTGTAAAATTAATTCCAATTTCAGAGACACCAAAATGGGGGGGGGAGGATATTGAGAATTGAAACAAAAATTAAATAGCATTTAAAAAGTAATCTTTAGATAAGAGTTGTTATAATTCTTTTTTTTGTTATTATAATTCTTATGAGAGAAAAAAAACACAACACAAAACTGTGAGCTCTGAGTGATTAAATAGGGCAAATAAATATCCTTTAACGATTTGGTAAAAGGAACAGTATTTGAAGATAGAGAACAGAGAAAGGAAAGAGGCATTCATGACCTTCTTGGCTGTTTTGATTGGGTCTTCACAGCTCCACTGAGTGGTTACAAACTGCTACAAAACATCTTTAATGTGTCTCTGTATTCCCTATTCCCAGATCTTTCTTTCTAGGTAGAGAGAATACTTTGGCCTTTAGGGGTCATTGTATTTCTGAAGCCCTGGATAAAAAGATGTCCAATAGAACCAAAGGAGTTAATATCTTTTCAAGCTCATACTATATGCCTGACACTGTGCTAGGCATCATGAAACCAAAAATAACTAAATTAAAGTCTCTGCTCTTCAGAAGCTTTAATATAGTAGAGGGAGAAGACATGGGTTGGGATCAGATAAGTAAACAGGTTATTAGCTTGCTGGGTATTGATTATAGACAGGGATTACTTAAATCCCTGTGGTAAGTGTCTGGGTATGGGAGGCAGGCCAGCTGTGGTATACCCTAGGCCTTCCTATGAAGAAAAGACAGAATTTAAAGTCTTAACCAATGTGTAGGAGTTAGCCAGATGAAGTACTGCAAAGGAATGTAAAAGAACCTTCTTGGCAGAAATGACAAAAATAAAACTGGCAGAAATTGGCCAGTCATCAGATGGGGCTGGGTCAAAAAAGAAAAAGAGGAGTCTAAAGAAGATGTAAAGAAAGATGTAGGCACAGAAGTCAAAATCAGGTTTCAGTCAGATCTTTTTTTTGTCAACTCTGCTTCGAAAAATGTCCCCTCTTCTTATTAACTGGTCCATTTGTCCTGACCCAGGTATGGCTTCCATGAACCCTGGGTCCAACAAAGAACTATTAACCTCACCCTCTGGGTTTGGCACTTTGGCAAGCTGCCATCTCTAGTTTCCTCCTTGCTCTCCATGGCTAGTAGTTATTCCCTTAAGACCCCTTCATTCAGTGCATTTTGCTGCTTGTTTGGCTGGTGTTCCAAATGCTCAGTTAAAATAGTTTTGGGCCCTCCATGGTAGCACAGCAGATTAAAGCACAGCACTAAGAAGCTAAAGCCATTTCAGCATGAGTTCGATCCCCAGATACACATGGCGTGGCAGAACCACCCACTGCTCCCCTAAGCAGTGTACCTTGTTGATCTGCCTGTTCTGCTCCCATCAGTGTCTCTGGTGAATCCTTTCACAGTCCCTGAGCCTCTGGCCTTTACCCCAGTTCTGTATGCATAAATAAATAAATCTTTAAAAAATAGACTTAGTTTTATACTTATTGATCTTTGTTTCCTAGAAAGAATGTTTACTCAAAATAAGAGCTTTCTTAGTTTTTGTTTCTTTGTCTAATGAGTTCCAAAGAAATAGTCAAGAGCTCAGGGCCAATAACAATGGTAATAGCTATGAACAGAGATTCTTGTGGGTGGCCTCCTCAGTGTCTCAGCCCTGCCTTCTCTATAGTACTGTGATTTTCATTTGAGGAATCCACCCCTCCAGGGACAGCCCATGAGCTTCCAGACAAGCTGACCCACTCCCAGGTTAGATTAAATCAAACATACATTCCACTTTTCCATGCCAAACAGACTATGGTGCCAGTGCAAGCATATGATTTAAGCAAGTGAATATAGCATTCTTGCTGGACTGCTGGGACCAAGTCAGTCTCCCTAGATAAGGGGTGTGCTTTTTTGAGTCATTGGCAGACATCTTGTGATCACATTAGCTCTAGGATAAAGCTGACATGGAAAGAAACCAATCACAATATGGCTGAGTCCTCATGGCTGAAGACTTACAAAAACATTCTCTAATGATTTAAACTACCCCCAAAACCTGCTATTACCCTACCTCTGGACTTTGCAGTTTCATGAGCCAGTACATTTCCCTATTGTTTAAACCAGTTTGAGTTGTATTTTTTTGTTACATGTGACATGAACTAATTCATGTTATTCACCCACCATTTACTGAGAGCCTCCTATGTGTCAGGGACTGTAGTAGGTATCCTAACAAGACTAATGCTCACAACCATGTCTTTGTCTTTCTTGTTATATGGTAAAAAATATATATAAAACATACATTTATCCCATTTTAACCATTTCTCTAAAAATATGAAATGTCTCATGAATTTGTATTCATCCTTGTGCAGGCACCATGTTAATCTTTATGTTCCAGTTTAGAATATGTGTTGTCAAGCAAGCACCCATTTAAACCCTGTTTAAGTGTATAATTCAGAAATGCAGTGCCATGCAGTCATTACCACTATCTACTTCCACTCACAAACATGCTTGGAGATGAATATTAAAATCCTGTATTACCAAAAAGGAAACTGATCCTCAAACAGGTACATTACCCAAATCAGATTGCCAGCTAGTGGTACAGTCATAATTTAAACCCAAGTCTGCCAGGTTGCAAAATCCATGTTTCTCCAGTTGCAAAATCCATGTTTCTCCAGTTAAGTGTAGTTTCAAATTAAATTATCAAACCAGGAAACAAGAAATCTTGGTCAAATTACTAGCCCAGGGTCCACAACAGAGAGATTAGGATCTTGGGAAAAACATATTTAGCAAACAGAAAAAAAGGTAAGGAACATAAAGTGAGAAGAATCTAAGTCACCTACAGTGGAACACTGAAAGTTAGAATCAAAGAGAATAGGGAAACCACTTAGATTCAAGAAGTAGGCTTTAAAAGGAACTCTTCAGTGGAGACTTCAGGAACATCTGGTTACATCTGGTTCTTTTACCCTGGTTTCTAGGTGAGAGATCCTTGCCTTACCCAATTACTTCCTGAAAGGATTCTGACCTAAAGACTCAATAAAAACTATTATTTTTAAAACAAAAATACCCTCAACTTTATGTTAAGTAGTTTATTAAAATACATCACAAAATAAAGTTGATCTATATTGAGACAGGCACACATGCTGTGGTAGGGCCTGGCCCTTTAAAGGAGGTCCATAATGATTGGAAAGCTCTACTACCTTCTTGTTAGAACAAGATGGATTCCAAGTATTGTCCCCTAAAAAAAATTACAAGCTTCTATGCTGAAAGCTCTCCACCTTTGATGAGTATCTCTTAATTGTTTACTTTTTAACTCAGGATTTTTAACTAGGGCTATTAGAACTCGAGAGGGTGTTTAATCTGTACATCTGTTTGTTTTCAAAAGTCTAACTCCTTTCATTTGTGATCCTCTGTAAGTAGGAGCTGGTAGCATTTTACTTATATGAAAAGATCAGTTCCTTAATTTTCAATTGCTATCACTGTAAATTTCTAACGTGTCAGAGGCTATCTTTAAATGGGGGAGGGGAACTTTTAACAATGGATTGGTAAGATTCCCGTGTTTCACAACCCAGAATCTGGACTTCCACATCAAGTCCAGCTGAGCAGTGAACAAAAATACTAATGTTTTCTAAACAATTATTTTACATATAAATCCAAGCAGTGACCTTCCTGATCCACTGTACATGCACACTAAGTAGAGCTGGTGTAAGCAACATTTGGGGAATGAATTAATGATGTGTTTGAGTAGTCTGTTTGGCAACATAGTTTTTGTTTTGTTTTTTTTAGTAAGACATAAAAAGGATTTTTTTCTTCTAAAAAAGTCTGTTTCAATAAATTTTATTTTTTAAATCAGTTTTGGATTACAGCAAAAATGAGCAGAAAGTATAGATATTTCCCAAATGTTCTCTGCCCCACAAATGCAGATCTTCCCTATTATCAACATCCCCCAACAGAGTGTAACAGATAATATATTGATTGTCATCCAAAGCCTACAATTTAAAGTTCACTTTAGATGCTCACATTTTTGAGTTTGAACAAATGAATGATGACATATATCCACAATTATGGTACCATAACAGTTATTTCAATGCCTAAAAATCATCTGTTAATTATGAATATCCCTCTCTCTTCTCTCAACCCTGATCTTTTTACTCTCTCCATAGTTTCAAAAAACATTTTCCCAAATGCTTTATATTTGGAATCATATGATTTTTCAAATTGGTTTATTTCACCTAGCCATGGATTTAAATGTCTCCCATGTCTTTTCATAGCATTATTGCTCATTTATTATTAGTGCAGAATAATATTCCATTGTCTGGATATACCACAGTTAATTTATCCATTCACCTACTGAAGGATATTTGATTGCTTCTATCATTTGGGCACTTATGAATAAGCTGATAAAATATCTGTAAAAAGTTGTATAAACATAACTTTTCAGTTCTTGTGGGTAAATGACAAGGAATATGGCAGCTTGGTAAGTATATGTTTGGTTTTATAAGAAACTGACAAAAAGTGATTATACCATTTTGCATTTCTACTGGCAATTATGAGAATTCCTGCTGCTCACATCCTTACTAGTATTTGATTTTGCCACTGTTGTGGATTTTGCTCATTCTAGTAAGTTTGGAGTGGGTTTCTTTATCTTTTCACTTTTTACCCTTGTCCTCCTGTCCACCCCCACTAATCCTTGCAAAAGCCTATCATTTCAGAAGGAGCCACAGTATTTGACAGCTGTGTAGTATGTGGCATAAACTAATAGCATCACATAGAAAACAGAGTGAAAGACTGAGAAAAAACTAGCTCAAGTCACGTCGGAGCCCTGGGAAAGGTAATAATCTGGCTCCCCTTCAAGCCTTTATTTTTTTTTCTTGAGAGATTTTTTAAATTTATGTATACAGAACTGGGGTACAGGCCAGAGGTCAAGGGGCAGTGAGATGACTCACCAGAGACAGAGTGGGGAGTAGAACAAGCACATCAATGAAGTACACTGCTGAGGGGAGCAGCAGGCAGGTCAGGAGAGGTCTGCTGCGCCATGTGGGTCACCTCCAGGGCTGGGGATTGAACTTGCACTGAAGTGGCTGCGGCTCACTTGCAGTGCTGCGCTTCAACCCACTGCACCACCAGGGAGGGCCTCAAACTAATATTCTTTAAGTAGCTGAGGGCAGAGAGAAATTCATTTTCTATTTATATAGAACATATAGTTGTTTTAGGTCAAAATTACATGCACTGACTATAACAATGTTTCCACTTCTTTGGAATTGTCTTTTATTCACCTCACTTAACAACTTGAACAGCAGTAGTTACTCACCAAGCATATAGGTAAATTATAGCTACAAAATCTTGGCTCAAAATATATTTATGTTCATTTTTGTCTGGTTTATATGTCACAAAAATAGTTCTAACCTTTTTGAAGTTCTTGTCCTTTATTTTTCTTTTGTGAATTTTTGGGTTAGAAAACCTCTTGTAAGACATATTCAACACTTTTAAATGTAGAAAATAACCATCTGTCCCAAACAACAGTGTTAGATATTTGAGATAGAATCCACAACACAAACCCCACCTCTACCTCTTCTCCTGATTGGCTTCCCTGAAGAAGCATGCAAATACCTATGAGATGAGAACCTCAGTAATATTTTATTAATAAGCAGACAAATGCCCAAACATAAAGTGAAGCTTGGGTCAAGACTTGGTGGAGGCCAAGAAGTCTAAGTGAACTTTTTGCTTTTTCAAGTCAAAACTAAGGCCCATGATCCTTCTCTCAGAAGTTCTAGAACATAAGTATAAGCTGAGACAAGACTCACGTAGAGAGATATTAATAGCTAAGCATAAGAACACCTACCAGACTAGATGTCAGGTGCTTGCCAGGTCCACAGAGTTGATAACAAGAGAGGGGAGAACAAGAGGATTAGGCCTCTTTACCAAAGGGGACCCAGCCCCACCTTTTGATGTGCTTACTATGTAGACAGAATATGCACAAAATAGTTGCTCTTCCTAGGAATAAAGTGAAAAGGCTGGTATTAGGGCCTATAAGAAACCAAAGTGATTGTCTCAATCCCTCTCTCCAATAGAGTTCCCAGAGGCTCTGACCAGACGTCATTGCTTCCAACAGAAGATTTAATAAGAGAGCAGACTGAGGAAGAAGCTTGCTTAGAAGTTTCCTCCTTCATGATCCCTGGCAAAAATCCAGGGTCAGAGCTGAACAAACCTGCCCTACCCCTCACATATTCCATTATTTATTCTGTCTTTAACAGGTCAGCTTAATCAAAACTTTGTTCAGCTACGATTGTACAACTAGAAACAATTAGCAGCTCCCCAAGTTATTAGCACTTCTCCACACTCTTAACTTCCTAGGATCAATGAGATATATAGTTAGGTGGTTGTACTAAGAGTTTTGGTAATAGATCATAATAGGTCATACTAATCAATTTAACTTCAGGACTGTACTTCATCCAAGGGCAAAAATTCACACTCTATTCCATTCTGAAATCATGCTTGTTCATATTTTCCAAAATTGGTCAATGGAGAAGATTATGTTTAAATGTCGAAATAACACAACAGAAAATTACTGAAAATGGAAGAAAATGAAGCCCTTATCATTGTTAAGTTTCTAGAGAGATTTTATTCAACAATTAATTCCTCTTGTTATAATATACTACAAATACCATAAAGTCCAACGTACTCTTCTTCCTAGTTTCCTGATCTTTTCATTTCCTGTCAGAAGATTTTCCCTCAGATGCCTTTGAGGTTGGGTTCTTTCAGCAGTCACTGCACCCTGAGTCTTCTTCCATTACAATGGGTGTAGCACCTCCAATACCTTCAAAATTGATGTAAGGCACCCAAACTGCACATAAATGTAGAAGCAAATGTCACCTCTACAGTAATAATACTTTATTTAAAAATGTTGTTCCTATGCCCACTTTCACTAATATTCAATATAGTGTTGAAAGTCTTAGATGAATCAATTAGGCAAGAGAAAGATATAGGAGGACTCAAACTGGGCAAATAAGAAAAACAATCACTATTTGTAGATGACATGATAATATACATAAAAAATACTTAAAGACTCCACTAAGAAATTATTAGAAACAAATCATTACAGTGAAATGGCAGGTTACAAAATCAGTATATAAAAATTGGTTGCATTCCTATATGCAAACAATGAACTAAATGAGAAAGAAATCAAGATAACAATCCCATTTAGAATTGCATCAAGAAGAACTAAATATGAACCTAACAAAAGTGATGAAAGATTTACACAGGAAAACCTGTAAGATATTATTAAAGGAAATAAAAAATACAAATAAATAGAAAGATATTCCTTGCTCATGGATTGGAAGAATTAACATTGTTAAAATGACCATTTTATCCAAAGCAATAGAGTTTCAATGCAATCCCTCACAAAATTTCAAGACATTCTTGAAAGAAATTATGCTAACATTACTGAAATTTATGAGACCACAAAAGACCCCAAACAGTCAAAGAAATTCTGACAAAAAAGAACAGAGCTATATAAAGTGGTCAAACAGTATAGTTTTAGTGTAAAAAATTGACTCATAGATTGATGGAATAGAATTCACAGTCCAGAAATAAATTTACAATTACATGGATAGTTCATTTACGACAAGGGCACCAAGAGTATACAATGGAGAAAGTCTCGTCAGCATATGGTCCTGGGAAACTGGACAGCTACACAGGAAAGAATGAAACCAGATCACTATCTCATATAATACACAAAAATTCACAAAAAATGGGTGAGTCTCTTCTGAATCTTCTTGCACTCACTCTTGAGTGTGCATTATCAGCTACAATAAAGCTTAATTTCTGCTCACCTAAAAAATTAATTGAAAATGTACTAAAACATGGAAGTAAAACCTGTAATCATGAAATACAGAGAGAACACAGGCAAAACACTCCACAACACTGGCTTCAAGAATGTCTTTGGGGATTCTAATCCAGTGACAAAACAAAAAAAAAATAAATAAATGGGAAAACATCAAACTTAAAAGCTTCTTCTGTACACTGAAAGAAACTATTATTAAAACAGAAAGACACACTACTGAGTGGGAGAAAATATCTGCACATCATACTTCTGACAAGGCACTAATATCCAAGATCTACAAAGAACTCATACAACTTAACAACAATAAAACAAATAGCCCAATAAAAAAAATGGGCAAAAGAGCTAAATAAACATTTCTCCAAAGAATACAGATAGCCAACAGGCACATGAAAAAGTAGTCATCATCACTTGTCATCAGGAAAATGTAAATCAAAACCTCAAGGAGATATTACCTTATACCTGTGAGAACGGCCCATATCAAAAAGACAAAAAACAAGTGTTAACAGAGATGTGGAGAAAAAGGAACCTTTATATGCTGTTGGTGGGAATACAGATTGACCCAGCCCTTATGGAAACAGTATGGAGGTTTCTCATAATATTAAAAATAGATGTGCCATATGATCCAGCAATTCCACTCCTAGGCATCAATCCAAAGAACACAAAACCATTACTTCAAAGGAGTATATACACTCCTATGTTTATTATAGCACTATTTACAATAACCACATTATGGAAACATCCTAAATGCCCAATGGCAGATGAGTAGATAAAAGATGTGTGTATATATAGTATGTGTATATGTACACTATGCAATTATAAAAGGATGAAATCTTGCCATTTGTGGCAATGTGGATAGAACTGGAGGGGATTATACAAAGCAAAAAAAAGTCAGGAGAAAGGCAAATAATAGACTATTTCACTCATATATGGCCTGTAAAGAAAGAAAACAAAGGAGCAGACTAAAACAAACCCTAAAGTCTGACTTCAGAGTTGAAGTTACCAGAAGGGGAGCCTGGACTGTCAGGGAGCTTGGAGGGTGGTGAACAAATGGGAAAGGGAACCCAATGGACTATGGTGGAAGATCACTGGCGCTTTTTTTTTTTTTTTAAAGATTTATTTATTTGTGCATACAGAACTGGGGTACAGGCCAGAGACTCAAGGGCGGCGAAAGACTTCACCAGAGACAGAGTGGGGAGCAGAACAGGCAGATCGAGGAAGTACACTGCTGAGGAGAGCAGCGGGCGGGTCAGGAGAGGTCTGCCACGCCATGTGGTCACCTCCGGGGCAGACGGGAATTGAACTCATGCGGAAGTGGTTTCAGCTTCTTAGTGCAGTGCTCTAACCCGCTGCGCCACCAGGGAGGGCCCATCACTGGCGCTTTTGATGGTAGACGTGGTGTGATAAGGACATCAGAAGAAGGTTGAACCTATACTATCAAATTATATACAGTATTATAAATTAATGTTACTGTAATAAAAAAAGATATGACTTGTTAAAAAAGTAATTCTTCTGGAACCCAAAGTATATATAATTCCTTGTTGCCATTGCATACCAGAGATTACAGCAGGCTGAATATTATCTGGGGGAAGGGTAATAATTCATATAGAACAAAAGATGGAGAACATCTTTCTAATTTCCACTTTGCCAGGATGCTTACTAGAACATGTCAGTTTTCTGACTACTTAATGTAAATTTAAACTCAACTGGGATAAATTTCCTATCAAGATGTTAACTATGACACAGAACATAATTGCTTTCAACAAGGACATAGTAGACTTGCTACAAAATATCTTCCATTTTCTCTCTAATTTTTCTAGGAACTGACATTTCCTTCATCCAGCTGACCACATCTGAATTAGGGACAAGTATGATTGATTTAAGTGTAAACTTCTCTCCCTTGCCAGAGATCAAATCAAGTATGGGGACAGGGCTCAATTAGGCATAAACAGACATGTAGAAGTTTTCAGGAGTAGTATCTCCAGTGTCCAGATCACACCCAAATCTTCCCTTCATTCTCTTGGTATCCTTTCCATGTTTTAAACACTTCTATTTCCATTTCCCTTTTGAGTCTTATGTTTCTGGTCTGGAAGTCAGGTGTTAAATTAAATCTAGTCTCTGTTGAATAAGAGCTTCCTTTTCTATGTGAAAGGCAACACTCCACATTTATAACAGGCAACTCTGTAGTCCACACTTAAACCCTTGCAGCTGTTTTTCTCTGGGTATTTGTCCATCTTCAGAAGAATCCCCAGACTTTAAACTTTTATAAAACAGCTGCTGTCACTATTTCTTGTTCTAGAACTCCTTTGGTCTATTAACCCAGCTTCCTCAAAACTCACTCTTGAAATGTATGCAAGCTGGATTATCAACAGATTCCTGAATCTGACATGTCTATTGATGTTTCCATGGCCATAATTTCAGGACAATAGAGGGGTCTAATAGGTACTCTGAATGTGCCCTTCCCCTAAAACGCTACTTCCATCAGCTTTTGGATAGTCCTTGAGTAACTTGTGTTACTTTACATATTACTTTCTTTCATTTCTTTCCCCACTCCTGTTCCTTTTTTTTTTAAAGATTTATTTATATATACAGAACTGGGGTACAGGCTAGAGGTGCAAGGCAGTGACACAATTAACCAGAGACAGAGTGGGGAGCAGAACAGGCAGATTGACAAAGTACACTGCTGAGGGGAGCAGCGGGCAAGACAGGATAAGTCTGCCACACCCATGTGGGTCAGCTCCCTGGCAGGGGATTGAACTCATGCTGCAGTGGCTGTAGACAGCTTTATAGTGCTGCACTTAATCTCCTGTGCCACCAGGGAGGCCTCTCCTGTTCCATTTCTTTATGCCATCCACTATTCCTTTCCAGAAGATCCAGATGAGTTTCTAAATTTAATCTACCATGCTTAAATATGTCCATTTTTCCACTAACACAGATAACTTTCCAATTGCTGCCTATCTGCCCATCTACCTATCACATTTTTTTTTTTTCTATCTAGGTCTATGCATTTGTTTCCTGACCTACTCTTTAAATTCTGTCTTGGGACTCCCAAAAGAATACTCTACATCTTGGAGAAAAAGGAACTCTCCTGCACTGTTGGTGGGAATGCAAACTAGTACAACCACTTTGGAAAACTGTGTGGAGTTTCCTCAAACTGCTAAACATGCAGTTTCCCTATGACCCAGCAATCCCACTCCTAGGTATCTACCCAAAAAGACACAAAAACACTGATTCAAAAAGATACCTGCACCCCCATGTTTATTGCTGC
>NW_004567121.1:13263371-13268686 GCF_000260355.1 Condylura cristata
CAAAAAAACAAGAAACACATGTCTTTTGCAGCAACATGGATGGAGCTGGAAAAGATCATGCTTAGTGAAATAAGCCAGAAAGAAAAGGAAAAATACTGGATGGTTTCTCTCATAGCCGGAATATAATGGAACAGGAGAGAAAATAATAATGATGAACAGCTATATACCAGAGACATTTTGTGGGGGTGGAGTGGGAATGGGATCTAAAACAATGGGGGGAGCACTGGACGATGGTGAGGGCACATGGGTGATTTGGTGATGGGAAACCCAAGGGGATTGCAAATGAGATGGAAAAATGCACAAAAATGTGTAAAAATAAATTATTATCTTGAAAAAAAAAAGAATATTCTCCATCTGCCACAAGATTCTTAGTTCAAATATTGCTTGAGTGGAGAAATTCTGCATAGGATATCTCCTTCCAACAATTTCAATGCATGCCTGATTTCTACATGTCCTGACTCTTTTCATTAGGATTATCTTCTGTGTAACTTTTATGAAACTTCTGATACCATTCATTTTCTAGGCATATTTCCCTGTAACAAGGGCCATATCTGCTTCTCTACATATGATGCCTACGTAATCTTAAAAAATCATCTCAAATAGAGCCCAAACCAGTAACAACACCAAAGATGTCTAAGTCCCTACTATGCAACAAACACTGTTCTGAGCACTTTATACGTATTAATTTACTTAATCTTCACAACCATCCCAGTTAATCAGGGCTATTAGCATTCCCATTTTACAAATGCAGAAATGGAAGAACAGTGAAATTAAGTAATTTGCCCAAGGTTACACAGTCAGTAAGTGACAGAGTGCCTCTCAGTCTTCTACTTTCCCACTGCTGACAATATCACTTGTTAGTTCTACCATAAAGTGACACACTAATTATATGCTATAGTCTTCTCTCAATGCTTAGAAAGTGGGCTCAACTTTTAAACAGCAAAAATAAAGATCTATGACTGTCTGCTACAACCCATCCTAAATTTTTAATTAATAGTGCTATATATAGGGTATTAAAAGTTAGAGTTTATAATTCTTTAAAGATAACCGCTATTAAGTACATCATTGGGTTGTGTATATACTTACCAGGTTTTCCCACATAAGTGTAAGTTTAAATGCTTATTTCTGAGCCCTCCCTGGTGCCTTAATGGGTTAAAGTGCAGCACTCTGAAGCTAGCCACAGCTGCTTCAGCACGAGTTCTATCTCAGGCCAGGGAGGTGACCCACGTGGCACAGCAGACCTCTCCTGTCTCCCCCAATGCTCCCCTCAGCAGTGTACTATGTCAATCTGCCTGTCCTGCTCCCCACTATCTCTGATGAATCCTCCAACTACCCACCCCGCCCCCCTCCCCACACCTCTGGTCTGTATCCCAGTTCTGTATGTATAAATAAATAAATCTTTTTAAAAAATAAACAAATGCTTAGTTCCAAGGTAATACTTACTGCCTGGTTAAATATTATCTGAGAATATTCTAAAGAATGAATTTTTGCAGCTTAGTGAGATAAGTCATTCATACTATAACAAGGATATTTTAAACAGAACTGGTTATTCCTTCAGGAAAACCATATTCAGATCAAACTAATTTCCTAAATGACATAAAAAGAGTGAGCAGCTTTGGGTGTCTTATGTAACTAAGTGCTGACGGCTGTGACTACATGATGGAATGACAAGAGGAAAGGGAAGCTGAATCTTTGAAATGGCAAAAATTATCTTCTGAAAAATCACAGTAAATATCACCTGCCAGGTATTAAAGTGATTAAAGAGCTTATTTTTTTTCCACACTTCTATTGTGATAGGTTTTATAAACAAATAATTTTAAGTACACTAACCTGTTAAACGCCAGTAATTAGTGAGAAAAACAAACACAAATGTTCTTGAAGAGAGAGCAAACCCTGAGGGAATTTAGTCCTCTGAAATTATGCTAAGTGTATACTGGAATGATTCTGGGAGACTACTACCCCAAATAAAAAATCCCCTTGAATTTTTATCCTGTCTTTTCTCATATATAACTTCTATGACAGCTAACTGACAGAATTATTTGCTAACAAAGGTGGACCTGGTGATGGACAAAACCATCTAGAATATTTTGGAATATCACTGGAAGAATTAAGAGTTTATAACATTCATGTATGGAAAAGATACCAAACTGTCAGGCAATAATAACTTTGGTACTAAGTAGTTACGGGATTTGGTTTTGTCACCTTACCTCTTTAAACTTTAGTTTTCCAGTCTGTTAAATATAGAAATGCAAATTAAACAAACTCCAAGGCCCAGTCTAACAACATCCAAGTTCCCCGATTTAAATTAAGGTGGCTTTGAGCACATTTTGCACAAATAAAACTCAATACTTAATTCATAAACTAAACTAAAAACATACAGGAACCAGTGACATGAGATAGGATAATTTTTATTATCTCCCAATAAATGTCCCATTTAGTTTCTCTCTTGCATTCCATCAACCATCAAGGCTCCAAGAACAGAAGCAGAGCAGATGCCCTCACAATAATGTAAAGACTATGGTACATTTAGAAAGTTCCCCACAAACAAGATGAAAGAAAAACCCTGACAATGGAAAGAAGAAAAGGACAAGGAAGAAATATCTGTATATACTTTGTTACTTCTAGGGTAGAAACTACTAGGATTGGAGATATGTAGTTACAGTATTTTCATAGATATGTGGAAATTGGAAAAAAAAATGAGATAGTGGTTTATTTCCCTGGAATGTGAAAGGTGAGTCTCTAGAATTCAGCTTGACCACGTGTTTAACATGAGGTTGAGAGAATGATGCAACACTGGCAGAGGGAAGTGGCTCTAAAGATGAAGTTGAAAAAGTCCTGGCTCCTCAAGGACTACATGAGATATTCAGGGATACTAGAAGTCCCCATCTATCTCAGTGGTAAGTCAGCATGTCACCATGAGAATTAATGGTCTATGGAGACTTGGGGTGCGTAGAGACTGCAGAGTATAGGGCAAGTGGTGCAGTATGAGACCTCAAAAGGATAAGAGCAGATCAACTTTATCTTGAAGCCACCAGCTCTGCTCTCAGACCACACCAGTCCTGCACATCATAGGACAATACACAGATGGGCATTTGTGACTGAAAGCCCTTCCCTGATGCCATGAAAACCTTCCTATGCTTCAGAATGCCAACAACCCACTAGTCACTTTGTTAATTATGCTTCCACCTATAAGTAAACTGCCACAATACATTGGTTTGGTCAGAAAAAAGCATTTTATTGCCATATGCCAAGCAGTTATAATAAACTTAAAATTTACAATACTTACAATGTGAGACACCTTATTTACACTTTATGCAGCAACCAGAACCCCCATGCTTATTTTAGAATGAGAAGAAGGTAGGGGAATAAATTTAATTTTTTTTTTAATTTTGAGATGGGAGGAATTGCGAAGGCTAAAAATTACACTAAATCAACAAGCTATGTCTTTTTATACATCTGAATCAATTCTACCACACCAAAACACAAATTCTTTTTGCCCAAAATTTTGCATTTCTTTTACTGGCATTTCCTACAACTTACAGGATAATGCATACATGAAAGGAACCAATAAATAAATCCTTGTTGAAGAAAAAAAGGATATAAACAAAAAGAATTACCACTCCATTTATAAGATACACAGTATCTTGTAAATGCCCCCATACACTTATTCCAATGAAATTTAAAATTTTACATATTTGCATCTAGCATTTTTAGAAGGAAATACAAATATTTCCTTTAAAGAATTTTAAGAATCAAAGAAAGGTTAGAGAATCTCAAAATCACAGAATTTTTAAAAATTGAAAATAAAATTATGTAGTACAAAGTAAGTTCTTATTAAAAGGGGGTAGGTACCTTAATATCTAGAAGGTAATTTGCCTGGACTCACAATCAAATCAGGGGCTCAAATATACCGTACCGTAATACAGGCTCACCTTTCCTTGCCCTTCTAAAATATACACGTTTTTCACCTTACAGCCTTACTTTTTTATACTTTATATCCGTTTAATTACCAACTTCAAGTCTTGACAGCAATTGCTCAAACTCAAATGTGAAGTCATCCAAAAGAATCAGGTAAACTTACCAGTTTATCACATCCATAAAAAGATAAACCAAAGAGAGAATGGAGAAAATTGAGAGAGGATACTTTTTCAGTCAGCACAAGAACAACTAGGGAATAAAAACGCGTTTTCCTTGGGGAGCGATTATGCTGAAGAGCCCAGATCCAGATAATTCCTCTTGGAGTTCTCTTTTCCTTTGAGTTTATGGGACCTAAGAAAATGTTTTAAAATCACATATACAATTACAATTTCAACACATTGACTTTTCTCACATGTTTTTCCAAACATCATATAGACCACATCTCCAAAAAGTAAACTGAACAAAGGTTTACTTTGTTGCCTATTAGCTAACATCTTTTCACGACTTAGATGACTCCCTTAAACTACAATTAGGAACTGAGTCCAAACTTCGGTTACCAGGCTTAAAGCTTTGTAAAGTGGCTCTCCCAAGATTTGCAAATACCCTCAGCTTGACTAAAGGGCACAGAATCTCTAGCGCTCCCTGCAGCCCAGACTTTGAATCTACCTACCACAAAAAAAAAAAAAAAAAAACCCGAGTTACCAAAGATCGGCTCCCTTGCTCCACTTTTTTCCGCTTAAAAATCGGTGAAGGTGGGGGAAGGCTGAAAAGCGAACCAAAGGATTAATCACTTCTCCCCATTACATCAGCAGCCCCCGCCCTTTCCTCCCAGCACCTCCTCTCCTAGAATCGTCGCTACGCGCTAGCGCTCTCTTCACCCATTCCTCCCCCCCCCCCGCCCTATTATATGCCCTGATACCTCCCCATTATCACCCGCCCCACCACACTCCCCCTCTCCTCCTCCCCCCTCCTTGGCTGGGGAGGGAGGAAACCCGAGAGAGGAAACAGGGCGTTGAAGGAAGGGACTTCGCGATAAGAGCGGGGGTCCCATTGGCTGGAAAACTGTGTGGGCACCTCCCATTGGCGGCTGAGCTAGAATCCCCGCCCCTCTCCTCCCCGCCCATTCACCCCTCCCCCCGCCGCCCCGCGGCCCTCCCCCGCGCCCCTGGCCAGCCCCGCGGCGGGGAGGGAGGGACCCACTGGGCGAGTGGAGGCTCCGGCGGTGTCAATGGCTCCTCCTGCCACGGAGCAGCAGCTGAAGCAGCGGCGACGGGGCTGAGGAGGAGGAGGAGGAGGAGGAAAGGTTCCTTTAAGGAGGAGGAACGACGACGCCTCTTTTTCCCCCTATCTCCTCCCTTCATACTCATTTCCCCTTCGCCGAGGAGAGAAGGGGGGGG
>NW_004567121.1:13269612-13301783 GCF_000260355.1 Condylura cristata
GCCCCGGTGCCGCAGTGTCAGCCGGGGCCCGGCCCCGGCCGGCAGGAAAAGCCGCGGCTTCCCCGCTTGCCTGGGCTCTCGCTCAGGCCGCGCTTTGTTTGGTTTCGGGGGCTCGGCACCCTCTACCCCCACCCATCTCGTTGGCTTCTTGGCTCGCTCACGGACCCGCAGGAGTCTGTTGGTGGCTAGGGGGAAGGCGGGGGCTAGGGTTCCCCCGTTTCTGCTGCCGTCCACGCTTTAGTCTCCCCCTTTCTAATGGAAGGTGGGGGAACGATTGGGAGCGATCGGGCTGGCTGGGGAACTTGTTTTCCCCCCTTTCTCTGTTAGCCTCCCCTTCCTGTGGAGGAGGGGGAGATGGGGGATCGGAGTGGTCTGTGGTGTTGGCCGGGGAACTTGTTTCCCCTGCCCCCTCTCTAGTCACGGGGTAAGGGGAGCAGCGACTCGTCTCCCAGCCCCACAGTGTTTGCTCCGCAGTTTGGCTTTAGTTACAGAACCCCTGGGAAGGACCCGTTAAAGCAAGAGCTTTAAATAAATAAATATAGAACCCATCGGCCATTTCCAGCCCCCTCCCTCGCGTGCCTTGCAGTTACCCTTCCGCTCTGTCGGCACCCCTCTCGCCTGTCCTCCCCGAGCGAACCCCCACGGCACCGTGCCGCCCTCCATCTCCTGGTGGGGTTTGAACGCCCCTTCCGTGAAACTGGCCCCTAGAGAGTGCGTGCGTGAGTGCGTGTGCGCGCGCGCGTGTGTGTGTTGTGTCCAAGGCCTAGTGAAATGTGTCATTTGGACCCAACTGTGCTGCTCTGTCTGGTAACCACCATTGTCTGAGGACTGAGGCTCCCGGGGGCTGGATTCTCGCCTTAACAAAAATACTGTTCAGGTCTACTTTGATGATGTGGTTATTTTCGGAGGTTTATGAGGTGGGGTGTTGCACCTTGGTCTCCAACGTAACTGTTCTTTTTATTAATTAGCCGCTCTCAGTGGGGGGTGGAGGTCAGTACCATATTTGTGTGTACAGTTGTTGTTTTAAGCTGGGGAATTGTTAGGAGACATTTTGCTTGTTTTCGTTGGCAGATTAAGGATAATTTTACATGCTTTGGTTGTCACACCTCCTTTAAAGGAATTAAGATTGGATGCCTTTTAAAAGTATACATTCTTTCCTTAAAAACTGTTTCATTGTTTTACTTGATCAAAATACTTAGCAAATGAAAGATGGTAATCTGAAAAATAGTTTACAGGGTTTCCTCTAGTCACTGTTACAGATAGTCCTTGAGAAAGCAGTTTGCTGTATGTTGCTTGAAAGAATGTGTTTCAAGCTAGTTAGAGGTCTTGTGCAACATTATTGGTAAATTTGTTTTAATGGTTCTTTGATACATGTACTTTGTTTTTGTATATTAAAAATACTTAGTTTCGTCATTTCCTTTCACATTTGCATATCATGTTCTCTTGTTCCAATCAAATAATAATCAAGTTTCCTACCATGAGTGACACTATATATGGAAGAGTTGAAGATGATTTTTTTCAGAAAAACAATTCACATTGTGTTGAAATCCTAGAATAGCAAGGGTTTTACTGCTATAAGTAAGCTTTTTCAAGGTGTACGGATTGTGAACATTGGCACGGAATCAAGTCTTTTCAACCAAACTTAATTTAGTTGCAGTATTTTAAAATGTTTATTCTGATGTCCTTTTCACAAGTTGTGTGCAATTTCCAACTTAGTTGAACTACTTTCATCTTGCACGGTTCTTTTTTCATTTGTTTGAAATTATTAGTATTTCCTTTTGAAGTAAAGTGACTTACTTGGTGGTTGGCAGTCACATGCCAGAGTGTCAATTTACTTTTTCATTGATGTCCATAAGCTGACTGACAAAGGTGCTCATGAATAAAAATTGCAGTGTATAACTCAGCAAATGGTAAATCAGATTCACTGTAGCATTGTTGCTTTACTGCAGCTAGTAGAAACTGTTCTGAAGATTCTGTGTTGGCACAGAGGGGATAAGAACTTACTGATTAGCCTTCAGGGAAAATGCTGTGGGTCTTTTAGAGGCAAATAAATAAATGTCTTTAAAATGAGTAAAACATTAAGATGAATTAAAAGACTAAAATAATAAAGATATTGCTAGGTTTAAAAATATGTCATTAGTTGAAACTTGATGTCTTGATTGCATTCTTAAAAATAAAATTCACATAATGATTAGAAGTTCACTAAGAATACCCTATTTTAAAAGCTTTATGGAGGCTGCAAAGTGTTGTTATTTCTGTTTTGGATAGGGATAGCTTTTATATTGTTTGTTTAAGAATATCCTAGATTTCACAATTTTGACAAGATAAGTAACGTGTTGTGTTTTATTTTTTACTGATGCTTAGTGGATGTGTTACTCTTGGATTAGAGTCTTGGATAGCATTACATAATAATGGATCAGATAATTTTACAGTTAGGAAAATTAAAATGAGACAACTTGTTATCTCATATAACTTATTTCATATAAAGTTATGGGCTTTAAGACTTTTTAGTGGTAATAAAAGTTACAAAATAGTTTTTTGGTTTGTTTGTTTTGTTTTTTGAGCAAAAGTTCTGTCTGAACTGGTTTTTAGCTGTTTCTTTGCCCTCAGGTAGGTCTAAAAACTTCCTTCACATTGCCTTATTAAAATAGTCTTCCAGAATATGTGGTGGTAAATATTTGGGGCTGGGGAATGAAATCTTAATGACTTTTCAAAACCTTTCATGGGGGAGAATTTGTTACACTCTGCATTTGGAAGTAATTGGCCTGGGAATTTCATGGAATGTTGTCTTCACTCATCTTATCTGAAATGTTCCCTGTCTGAAGATGGAATACTAATCATTAGTCTGTTTAGTCTTTCCAATTTAAATTCCTGGGTTTAGCATTTTACATACTACTTTAAGCCAGGAGAAAATAATTTGTGTTCCACTTAGGGGCACTTTGATAATATATTCCAGATTCAGTGAAACTGAAAGTAGTATGGTATTGAATTTTTTATATTTGTTTCGTCTTAAAATCCTAAAAGGATTTAAGCTCTGATAGCTTGTCCTGTTGAATTTATCTTACTATTTGGAAGTTGTCTTTTAAGAGAAGAATATAAGAAAAGCATACAAGTCTGCCTAACTACTTGTATTCTTTGTTTTTAGTTGTTGACATTGGTTACTTAGAATAAGTAGTAACTTCACCATACTTAAATTAAAAAGTTTCTTTCCTAACTTGCCTTCAGCTACCAGATTTTCCTGCCTGCAGTCAGTCATTATTATTAGGGCCTCACTTACTATGTTTTAATAAAAGATGAAATTTGACTTCCGATGTGCAAGTTTTTGAAAATAGGTGCATATTCTGATAAGTGGAAAATTCATATGATTGTTTTGAAGTGCTGACATTTTAACTATAAGATCATTTATAGTTCAGGGAATTTAATAAATATATTAATGGATTTTTCTATTAATTTCTTGTTGGAAATAATTGTATGAAGTGCAGTCAGTCTCTTTGATCCCATACTTATGAGATAAAAATCTCACCTATCACTTTGAATTTAGGACTTTTTTTTTTTTAAATGAACTTGAAGTAACTTTGCATAACTAGTATTACATAAAATACTCCTGATGGAGCTACATATAAATAATATGAAACAGCCAAGAAACTGCTTATTGTTCTAGTCACGCTTCATAATTATGCTTTTTGTGAGATTGTTCTAGTCCATGATAGTTTACCTTCAGCTTCTTCCTACTACTTACAGAATAAGGAACTTGCATAGTTTTTCTAGACAGAGGAGTTCTGGACAATTAACATGATTTTTTTTTGTTTTAGAAATTAAGTACTGTGGGAATCTACTTTCCCATCTGGTGGCTAACCCTTCGAAATATTTATATCATGAAGGGAGAGATGCCACCCAACTCTGTGGGGGGCGGGGGGAGTATCTGTTTTTCAAAGCTGAAAAATTATTTGAGGGATACAGATAGGATAGTGACAATGCTGATATTAAAATTCTGCTGATGGTAGGCCTGCTGGTTGTCCCTGTATTGCTTTTCTCTTTCTTTAAGGGAATTCTGGTAAACCCATTCAGGAAAGCCATTTAGATTGGAGAACAATCAGGTAAAACAAGAACTGTGACTACATATTGTCCTGTTAGTGGGGAACCCCTGGACATAGATTTGACAGAATTCAAGACTATGAGTATTTTCTTGTGTTTTTTTTTCCCTCATGTTTACTTTGAACATACAATGATTTTTTTTCAACTTGAGTTCTCTTATTGTCCACCTAGCTCTTCCTATTATGTTGCTTTTATTTGTGTCTCTGTCCTACTTATCTCTGAAGTCTTACTGTATTATATATAGCCCTTATATTTCATTAAATTCATTCACCAGCATATCTCTATCTTGAGAGAACTCCATCTAATATGTGAAACTGCTAGCTAGGTAGGCACCCCTCATGTTGCAGTTGTTACGAAAATGTAATTACAAAGGAGCAAAATATAAGGAATGAGACTGGCTAGAATGATGGAAAGAGCTCAGTTAATGCTAGGTAGGCCCAACTTCTAATTCTGATTATAGAAGCTGTTTGACTTGGGACAAGTTCTGAAGACTTCATTCTCTTTAAAATGTGGGTAACTCTTGCTTTATGGGATGATTATAAGGATAAGGAAAGGGTAAGAGTAAAGTATCTAGCACATGATAGATGTTCAGTATATGGCAACTCTTTTAAATATTAATAATATTATTAAGGAATGGACTTAGCTGTATATAAAACTAAACCCAAGAGATAAAGTGTGCATGAGTGGTTAAAGAGTTTCTGGCATACACCAAAATGGCAATCCAGGTGACTTGGTATATTGGTATGTCAGAGAGAGACCAGTGTGTAATTTTAAGTAACGAATCTTGAGTCTAATGAAATGTTCTTTAAAGGAAAAAACAAAAAGGAAACAAAAGAAACAGGTGTTTGGAATAATAATAAACATTGATTATTTTTGCTTATGTTTTATTAGAGTCTGGGCCAGGCATTTTGTTTTGTACTAGATCATTTAAACCTCTTAGTGGTTCTATAAGATGGATGTTACAGAGCAGTGAATATGCGTAGGAAGCAGCAGAGAATTTCAGAATTGTCTATCACTCAGACTTCCCATGAGCAAGGAGGAAACCAAATACATTTATCGCAGAGTATCTATCATGGTTAGTAGTGGAACTACTCCAGCCCTGGCATCACATTTATATGCTATTATGGCTCATCTATCCTACTGGAGACTGATAGTTATTCCCATGTCATTGATTGTTAAATCATCTGGTTTCACTTTTTCTTTTAACACTTTAAAAGGACAGAGTTATTAGGAAAAGAACAAAAAGAGACACCTGCATAGTCATGGACAGGCAAGAGAAAAGCTTCTGGTTTCACATTTTCTGAGTAACTTTCTGATCATAACTTTGCATCATGTATATTTGTCTCCAAAAGAGATCACACTGATTGGCCAGCATGTTTTTCCAGCTTGTTGATGAGATCACTCAGCGCTCATTGTACAAAGAAGGGTAGATTTCCCCTGAATTACTCATACGTTATGAATAAAGGGTGTTAAGTCATTTTAGTTCATGGTTATAGATTGGACTAGCTCAGTAAGAAAAAATTTGAGTAAATCAAAATTCAGTAGTAATTTGACTGCTTTGTAGATTAAATATCCTTTCTTCTCCATAGCTTGATGTTTTTATGTTCCATGCATAGCTTGGAATTTTTGTGTGTCTGGTTAACATAAGAAATATACTTACACTTAGTCCTTAAAAAAGAGAAATGAAACCAACTAACTTCCTTTACATAATTTATTTTAGTTAAAGGCAAATATTGAAAATAATTTTATTTTATTTTGAAAACACCTATATTGTTTGTTTTAAAGCACCCAAAATAAGATAGCATGTTAAAGCAAGTGTAAGTTTTATGTTAGTTGTTTACTCTACCAACTTGTAAAAATCTAGTTGTCAACTATTTTGCTCTTCTAACAGATGAAGAATTGTGTAATTATGTCTAAAAAAGGGAAATACATATTAAATGTTATTGTTCCAATTGGTAGCTGAACTTTAAAATCTACAATGAAATACTTATGTATTTCCTGAGAGAAGGAAATTAACAACATTTATTATCATTTTTATAAAGAGAGCCCACTTCCATTATTTTCTAAAAGCATAAAAGTTATTTGAGTGATAGAACTGTAGTAAGTACCTGTGCTTTAAAATTACTTTTCTGGTAATAATGGTGATCTTGTTTCATTGCTTTTCAAGCACTCCATTTCCAGATGATTGATTTAGACTATGGCAGAATCCTGATTGAAAGTTTTTGTTTTGGGTAGAATTTATTGTCTACTATATGAATGAGTTCAGCCTTTGGTATTGGTTCCTTTAGTACCATGTATTTATTGATAACTGACTTGAATTAGTTTAGCCTTTGCAAGTGTGCCACCTCTATTTGAAGTTAGATGCTGTCTTGCTTGTGTATGATAATTTTTTTTCTTATACTCAAGCATTGTATCTTTCATCCATAGCATTTAATGTAGAATATATATGAATATATGACTTTATGAGTCTTAACACAAGAAGAGTTGTGAAGAAGTGGGTATGAACTATTTTTCATTTATTTGTTAAATGTATGTGTGTGTGTGTGTGTGTGTGTGTGTGTGCATGCACTCGCCAGACATTGTTTCTTCCTGCATAATTAATCAAACCTTTTGAAGAAAAAAGGCTTTCAGGAAAATTAGAAGTTGGTGGAACTGAATAAATGAAAAGTAGGAGTCATTCCAGGTTTGTGTCGTGGCAGAAAAAAAGTCTCAAAAACTTTTTTGGAAGAAAGGGGAATGGATCAAGACACTATATATTGGAATCTAATATTTTTGGTAACATGATCATATAGTAAACAAAATTGTAGAATTAGCCTTTTTCCTTCATTATGTAGAAAATTTAGCTGTGTGATAAATACAGCCACATATTTAATTACATTGTATAGGAGTGACTGATGTTCTCATAACCTTTTGAAATGCATTTGCGTTTTTGAGAAACTTAGTCAAATTTTGGTATTTTAAGTCCAGTAAAAGAGATCAGAAAAATCAGCAATTTGGAAAAAGACTTTTGGAAAGGAAAGTTTCCCAGAGGCACAAATGAGCGGTGGGAGGGGAGGAGTGAAAGATACTTGAAAGCATCAGTCACTTACCTTACACATTATTTTTCTTAATTTGCTTTGAACCTAAAATTTTGAGTTTCACATTTTTTTCACCAAAGACATTTTGGGTTCAGGCTTGAAATGGAGATTAGAGAGTTGGAGAAGGTAGTTTGTGATTTGGATTAGAAATAGTCTATATGTCTGTTTCTACACATGTATATAACATATATATCTGTGTATATAAATATAAACTTGTTTAATTATGGAAATAATTTTATTAGTCTTTTTTTAGCTAAGCTTTTTAATGAAAGTGTTCAAATATAAGATGATGACTTTTCACAAAGTGAATACATATGTGTCACCAGTAATACCTAGATCAAGATTTAAAACATTATCAGTTTCCCAGAAATAATCCTCTGTGCCTTCCCAGTTACTACCCTCAGTCCTATCTTTCTAACTGCTTGGATTAGTTTTTCATGTTTCTAAACTTGAGGTAAATGTAACTGCCTAATATATATTTCTGTGTATCTGACTTCATATTAGTTTCATCCATGCTGTTGCTTGTAGTAGTGGTTTGTTCATTCCTGTTGCTGTGTAATATTACATTGTATGGATATGCTACAATTTATATACAACATACAATTAATGTAGGATTGTATTTGGCAATCAGTAATAGTGGTCTTATGCCTATTTTATATATCTTTTGGTGAACACATACACATTTTTCCTATATATTTTACACCTCAATATATACTAGTGCTTCTCTTTTCCCAAAGGCAAAACGTTTTTTTACTTTGTAAGAAATGGAAGACAAAACTGCTTTAAGAACATAGAATTAAATTACTAAAATAAATTATTTCAAATCTTAGTGTTTGCCTTAAATCTTTGCTGTGTGCACTCTTGAATTCTTGAATGAATGTTAATCAGGAATTACCCATAAATTAAATTTAATTACTTTAATTTTACCCAAAGGTGATAGATTGTGCTATTTGCTGGGGGCACCTTTTTTTGTTTTTTACATTTAGGAAATGTAAAAAATACTGTGAACTTTTATTGTGTGATTCTGAGCCTTTATTACAAATATACTTGTTTTTGTTACAGTCACAATATTTTTGTTTCTCCATTTAAGTTTGGACTCTTCTTTACTACTAAGTTTATCATTTTAAGGCCTATGAAAATAATTTTTCTGTTACTTGTTTTTTCTATTTTTCCTGTGTATCTTGATTATCCTTTATCTTAATCAGCTTTTTAAAAATATTAAAACATTAATGGAAAAATTGCGCATATTTTGTTCTCAAAGTTGTGTATTTAGTCCTTGGCCAGATCTATCCATTCAGGAAGAAAGTATATAGGAAGATGTATAAATGCATCTGGCAGAATCATTAATAAAGTTCTCTCAAATGAAAATTGTTGCTAAATGCTAATGGCTTATAACCTTACACTTTCTATGATGCAGGTATGCCCTTTCTGAAATGACAGATGGGACTCTGTTCTTAAGGAACTTCTTGCTTCTAATTGATAATATAGTATGGTTAGTTTCCAAAGAACTAAGACTTCATGTCTGCTTTTTCAGTACTTATCAGTACTTATCAGTCCAGTGTTGCTGCTAATAGTTGTTCTTGCTAAGGCCTACAAGTGTGAAGGACTACCTTCCTTTTCCTTTTCATTCTCATTTTCCTTCTTTCTTTCTTTTTTTTTTTTAAGCACAGCCATATCCAATAAGTGTTGCTGTTAGGTTTGGGTCATAAGAAGTCTGAGCTTTTTCAAACTGGGTTTTTTCCCTACTTTGTTAAAAAAAAAATCTTTTCTAAATTAGGGAATTTGTAATACAGTGTCTTCTGAGATGCCCTAAAATTCTTTGTGTCATTTGAGATACAGTATTAATCAGTGAGGTTTGCATTTGTTGTATATTTGTTACATATATAAAACTATCAACATAGTTTTCACCTTTGTGAACTTAAAAGTTGAACTAAAGACTGAATTTAAATAAATTTGAGATCTGGATGAGTTGGAAATAAGTGACTTGATAAGCCATAACAAAATTGCTATTGTTTTCATTTCCCAATTTACAGCAGGGCATGAATTAAGTAATGTTGATGAAAAAAAAAAATCCTTGCTGGGCCCATTTCTGTGTGTAGCTTGCATGTTCTCTGCAAGTCTGTGTTTTCTCTGGGCACTCTGGTTCCCTTCCACATCCCAAAGATGTGTACATGGGCTGTTGGGGTATCAGAATTGCCCCAGTCTATATGAGTGTAGGTGTGCTATGTTTGTGTGTAAACACCCTGAGATTGAAAAGTGTTGTATCCAGTGTTCATTCCTACCTTACTCCGTGAGTTGCCAACACGATGTCTTGCCACCTACAACTCTTGAGTGAAATAAGGAGGTTGGAAAGTGAATGAATATTATTGTTTAATATTAAAAGACTATTAGGGTCTTTGTTTAGAAGCATGGTGATGTTTTTTTATGGCCCAAAATATGTGATAGGGAACTCAACTTCTGTTTCTATCAATTAACCTGATAAAATTGGTTTCACTAAACATGGGTTTTGCTTAAAATCAGTTTCCAAGAGCTTATTGATATGTTGAGTGATTACTGTGTTTTGAAGGATGGAGATACAGACATTTGTGTGTATGTATCTATTTGTATGTATAATATATATGTACATGTACTCTGGTTGTATGTCTATATAGCAGGATAGGAGTCTGCTAGAGTTTTCTATGATATACTATTAAGGTGAAAATTTGTTACGACCATCTACTGTCCAGTTTTTATTCTACCCTTTAATCATTCATCAAATTATCTTTGTGTCACTTAGAAAATTGTTGCAGCCCAAAGATTAAGCTAAGAGTTGGAGTCATTCATGTTTTCATGGTGTTATCCCTCTGTTATTTTCTGTGTTTGGATCTTATATACTAAAACTGAAGGTTTTCCCCCAAGATCGTAGGTTAAGTTAGATTATATTCCTAGAATCTAAGCTTATCAATTGCAAAGATAAACAACATTTTACAGTTCCTTAAAGCATCTTTTCATCCCACATACGAAGTAGTTGTAACTCTCAAGGTGCCTTTATAGATTTTTCTGATTTTGTCTTATATCACTATTGCAATACTTTGCAGGGAACCTGTCCTCTATTTCTGAGTCATTTGTTTTGAGAACTTCTCAGCTGAAGTCTTTATAGAGCTAAAAAGCTGAGCTAGGAGATCTGGATGTAGTAAGCTTGTCCAGGGTCTTTAAAGAGTTAAGTCTGGTTTTGAAGAGTTATAAAATGCTACATAGGAATGCATTGGCTAAACACACACATGTACATAACACACACTCTGAAACTGGGAAAATGCACTCTTGATTTTGTGCAGTGCCTTCGGTTGGTGAATGTGAGGTGATATTTGTTACTGTCGACATTTCTTTGTTTTTTAAGTATTCTGTGTGTGTGTGTGTGTGTGTGTGTGTGTGTGTGTGTGTGTGTGTGTGTACACGCGCATGCGCACATTTTGTATGGAATCTGGAAGTGAGGTATGTTCATATTTTGTAATAAAAAGTTAACAGTTCTGATTGTGATGTGACTACTTGGTTCAGTGACATCGATCTCACATAGGGCTATGTGAGTTTTAAGTAAAAACTTAAAACTACATTTTTCAATATTATGTGTGTTTTAAGAATTTATAAATTTATGGACATTTTAGTTTTTGTATCCACAGAAATTTTAGAATAATGGTTATATCATTTGTAGGTAATTAGGGTAACTGATGATCAGGAAATTCAGAATTAAAAGCAAAATTTGATATTTGGATCTTTGAACAAGTAATTCTGTCTTTTTTGGATAAATATATGCATACAGATCATGCTAGTAAATGCATACACATTATTTTAGGGCTTCCCTGGTGACCTAGGGGTTAAGTCTCAGCACTATCACTGCTATGGCCTGAGTAGGATCCCCAGCCAGGGAGCTAGCCCACACATGACACAGCAGAACTCTCCTTTCTAGCCCACTGCCCCCCTACCCCAGCAGTGTATTTCAGTGGATCTGCCATTTCTGTCTCTAGTGAATCCTCTCACCCTCTGCATCTTTAACACAAAGTTCTTTAACACAAAGTTAAATAGAAGATGGAAATTAGTATGCAAACAAACTGGAGGATCAGAAAGAAAAAATATGTTATTGCTCACAACAAAAACTTTTTCTTCTGCATCCTGGTGACATGAACTCATTTCTATTGTATAATTTTATGTAGGGATATTTCCTTGTCATAAAACTGGAGTTAGTGTTGAAAATTATTAATAACCATAAATTTATTAGATTGAAGCAGATTGTTTCATCATTGTCAGTTTAAAAAAATAAAACAGTCCCTTTCTAATATATAGCCTAAGAAGTTTTGATATGTGGGGCCTAATGTGTTTGGAAATAAATAAAAACCTTTCCATTTTTTTTTTAATGTTTACCTTTACAGCTTAAATTTAGTAGTTATATTTGAAATTAACTCATCCCACACTCAACCTTTTTGGCCACAGTACAATCTCTTTCTGAACATAAACCAAGAGAAAATAAGCATTTTTCTATTAGATAATAACTAAAAAAGTAAACGTATTTGGCTTTTTTTTTTTTTAATAAGGGTTACTGATATGGCTTAGGGTGCATTGGTCATTATGTATATATTCTGACTATAACTGACAGTTCTATGAAGAACTAATTACTGATAATTTCTCCAAAACACTTTTTTTTACATTTTTAGTTATATATTTTTACATCATTGTATAGTGTTTGATTTCTCCTCTCATGTGTTCTCCCCATAAAATGACCACCACCAAAACACCTGAGAATTATCACTGTAGACTCTTATGCTCTACCCTCCCATTTTGACTCTTCCGCCTATTCCCCTGAATGTCTCCAATTTATAGTTTGACTGCTAATTTTGTCTTTTTTTCCTGATCCCTTGTATGGTTTCGCTATATTATTCCTGTAAATGAAACCATCTGATTTTTTTTTTTCTTCTGGCTTTTTTAACTGAACACACACAAACACACAGAGAGAGAGAAAGAGCGGATGGAATACTATTCAGCAATCAAAAAGATAAACATGCCATTGGCAGCAACATGGATGGAGGTGGAAGGAATTACGCAAAACACTTATTTTGGGTGGCTGAAGAACTTGGAGCAACAGAGCAAGATTTAAATGAAGCTTTTATTCTCTTATGAAGCATTTGTATTGTTTTGACAGTTGGGGGAGATTTTTTTAAGGTTGCCTTATATGAAAGCTACAACATAAAAATATAGTCTTAACCATTTGCAAAAATGCCTTAAACAAGACATTTAATGAATATTGTTTCTGCTTCCCTTCATCTTCCTCCTCTGGAACCAGATATGTTCATATAATTACTAATTTAGAGTACTGAGCATATTTAAGTTCATAGATTTAAAGGCATAGGGATGAGGTTAATTAAGTATCGGGGGGGGAATGGAAATCAGATTACTTTAGTCTCTTTTTTTAAAGAAAGCAAATGTGCTTTAATCTTTGTAGAAATAACAAAAACATGAGTAGTTGCTTAGCTTAGCAGCAAGTGATATATGGACCATCATTGAATGAATCATCCTAAAAGAGTGCATGTGCATGTGAACACATGATACTGTATCATAGCAGTAAGTCTTGTAAAATGTAGAAGTGGTTGCAAAATTATATCTATAAGAAAAATTTAAGTGTTATCCAAAGAGCAACAAGCTAAAGGGTGACTAAATCTTTCATGGTTGAAAGTAAATATGTTGCTAGAGAAACTGAATTTAAATTACTAGATTGATGATTTGGACTGATGTAAATTCTAAAAGGAATCATAAGATATTATTCTTATTCCCCACCCTTATTTTTGGTGGTAGCTATTACTATTGGATATTTCAATTACCTTAGACTTGATAAGTAAGAAATCATAGAATGTTGGCAATAGACGAATAGTCCCAATTACTGAGGTTTATTCAGTTCAAGGTGGCAGTTAGAATTAGAGCCATGGTCACTTGACTCCCAATCAATGATGAAAAAGACTTGTCTCAGTAACTAAAAAGAATATGCAAGTAAAAATTACTGTTTTTTATTGATTGATTAATATTTTTGTTGTTTTATGATTGGTAGAAAAAAGACACTGAGGCAAACCATGCTGACTAAAGATTCATGTGATAATCAGGATAATTGATCTTAGAGGCTTAAAAATTAATACTTTGCAAGAGGTAAATTCCATTCTAAATTCAGGTGTCTACTTATGGTTGTGGTATTTCTGGTCAATGAGGGAAATCATTTACTACTCAATAAATTATATTAAGACTATTGATTATTCATTTGGGAAAACATTAAGTTAATTTTTAGTTTGTTCAATCTCTTAAAATACATTCAAAATGGTTAAAGAGTTCAGCATATTTTTAATTTAAATTTCTTTTTGACTATGAAAAGAACATTTATCATGAAACCTACTCTTTAACCAAATTTTTAAGTATATAGTATAGTTTGGTTACAGTATAGCTGTTGTACATCACATACTGAATACTTATTCATCATGCATAGTTGAAAATTTGTACCTCTTGAAAAACAGCTCTTGAATCCCCTTTCCTTAGTTCCTGCCAACCACCATTCTGCTCTGTACTTTATGAATTTCACTATTTTGGATATTTCATTTGAGTTGTGTAGTATTTGTCCTGCAACCAGCTTATTTCACATAGCATAATATCCTCCTAAGAACTTAACATTTTTTTTAATTCACAAAAGAACACTAAAAAAGTACTTTTCCTTAATTATAAGGAATAATAATAAGCACGCTCTTCCCCCCCCCCCCCCCCAAAATCCAACAGATGTCATTAAGGATCAACAAATTGGCCACATAAAATAAATTGGTTTGTGCAAGGAAAGGTGCTAGTCAAAGGCAAATGACTGGAAGTAAAAAAATTGTGCCATATCAAATTTACAAAAGATTAACATCAGATGAATTTTAAAAATTTTTGAGATAAAATACTACTTATTGAGGTGAAGTCCTCTATAAAAGGTTCTTCCATCCCATTCCCCACTTTACTTCCACCCTTCCAAGAGTAGCCAGTATCAGAAATTTGATATGAACCTGTTTATTTTTTCTTCAAAAATACCTTTATACATGTATGTGACTCTGTAACAGCATTAAGTTATGTTGGTTGTTGCTGTGGGAAAGGATGAGTTTGCCTTCAAGATGTGTATGGTTCAGTGGGATAAACAAGAACAAAATAATTCTCTCAAAAGACATTTAACATGTAAGTGCCAAATGAGTATTACAAAATATGAGTGTCTGGCACTCTAGAAATTCTTGAGTGATTACTAAGCAAATTAATGAATACAGAAGGATATAAAATTTCAAGGTAATGTTAGTTCTTTTCTCTTCCCCTGTTCTTTTGTTCCCTAGATATAACTCTTACCTCTTTGTGTTTACATTTCAATTTTTAAAAGGCTTGAGTATATAAACACATACCTTTTGATTTTTACTTAAATATATCATGCTCATTTTCCTTTATAAAGTTAGCTCATTTCTATAGTTGCTAAGTAGGAATGGTTCATCGTATGAATGTACTAAAAACACCTCTGTTGATTAATGTTTAGGTGTCTCTTTTTGGTCTTAGAATTACAGCGGACATCTTTGTATGACTGACCTTACATGTTTATGTTACACTTTCATAACTAGTTCATAAAAGGGAATTATTGGATCAAAGGGTTAAAGTTTCATTAATGTTGCCAAATCTGTTAAATTTTAAATCTACCAATAGTATATGAGATTAAATGTTATTTAATGTAAATATACATGAAATACCTAAAAGTTGAGAGAAAACTAGTCTGAGCGTTTATATAAAGTGGAAAAACTTCCTGGAAAAGTGGGTATTAAAACTAAATTTTAGGCCCTCCTTGGTGGCGCGCCGGGTTAAAGCACAGCACTGAGAATCTAAAGCCGCTTCTGCATGAGTTCAATTCCCGCCTGCCCCGGAGGTGACCACATAGTGTAGTAGACCTCTCCTGACCCTCCCGCTGCTCCCCTCAGCAGTGTACTTCGTAGATCTGCCTGTTCTGTTCCCCACTCTGTTTCTGGTGAAGCCTCTCACCGCCCCTGAGCCTCTGGCCTGTATCCCAGTTCTGTATGCACAAATAAATTAAAAAAAAAAAAACTAAAAAAAACTTTAAAAAAAAAAACAACTAAATTTTAAAGAATGAGTATGTCATTTCATAGATAGAAGAAAGGATATTCTTAGTCAGAGGAAATGGGCCAAAGACCATGGAAGAGTTATCTTTTTTTTTTTTTTAGGTTTTATTTATGCATAAAAAAATTAGGGTACAGGCCAGAGGTGCTGGGGGGGGGGTGAAAGGATTCAACAGAGATGGAGTGGGGAACAAAGCAGAGGGAGTGACTGACATAACTGCTGAGAGGAGAAGCCGGTGGGACTGGAAAGGTCAGCCACACCATGTGGGTCACTTCCCAAGCCAGGGATGGAACACATACTGCAGTAGCTGTGGATAGCCACACAGTGCTGTGCTTTCACTTGTTCCCGTTGTGCCACCAGGGAGTGTCCAGGACAGATTTTTTACTTTGTCTTCATTCTTTATTAGTGCACATTTTGTTGGTGTGTTTTGTTGTTGTTTTGATTTCTAAAAGGAAGTGTAGTTAGCCAATCCCTAATTTTCAGGGCTTTTTTAAAAAAATCTAGCCCAGAATTCAAAATCTTCTGTATTTTGGCTGCCTACTTTTCTTTTATGTTTCTTCTTTTGACAGAATCATCTACATATAGTTCTAGAATGAGCCATCCACATTGCTTCTCCTTTTCTTTTGGGGCACTGTTAGAAAATTTTGAACTTTGTAGTTTAACTTCAGTATTTGATCTCTTTTGTGTCTCCACACTTTGTTGGTAGCTGTCTATGTCCCAGGCTTAGGTTGGTGAGTTTGTGAAATATTTTTTAATATTTTATACAATAAGCTCATCCTTTCTTTGGTGTCCTAAATGTTTTGTTTATATGAATTTCTGAAGACATAACCAGAATGTATTTTCCTTATTAATAGATGTCTAGTATCAGAATATAGATTTGTAAAATACAAGAGAAGTGGTGTATAATTTATAAGTTAAACATAACAAGAAAAAAGCTTTGAAAACACCAAAGTGCCAGTTTGCTATCTTAATATCTATGGGAAAGAAACACATAGAATTTTTATATGAATTATAATTACTATCTTGTTGATCACTGTTCTTGGTAACACTTCATCTTATTTTTACAATAACTTTTCATCATACAGATTATCGTTTTACAAATGAGTAACTTTTTAGAGAATTTAAATAACTCACAAGAGGTTAGTAAATGGTAGCATTAGGTTAGAATCTATGTTCTGAGTAACTGGGTGAAATATAGTTTGTATTACTATATTATATCAATACTCTTTATCTACCATGTTGAAGTTTTTAAAAAATGTTTATTTCTAGGGAATACTTGCTACAAGAAAACCATCACTAACTGCACTGTGGTTACCTGCTTTTGGAGGTAGGGAAAGGGAATAATGAGTAATCAACTGGAAATTTACCGACAAATTTTTGACAACTCAGCAAAGGGTAAAGAAATTGAAAATTGATAGCAAATCAAACTGGAAAAACTCTTTCATTTGCTACAAATATAATACAAGGAAATTTTGTAAAACTATGTAATATTTTCATTGGAATCATGATATATATATTATATATATATATATTGTATTCTCTTTTTTTTAACATTATTCCCCTCCCCCCCATAAGTATATATGTGTATATTCTTTGGCAATTAATTCTCGATGACTGCATAATATATTTCAGGTATATACTTGAATTTATCATTCCTCTTAGTGTTAGGCATTTACCTCTCATTTTTCTCTTATAAGTAGCACTATAGGACGGAAACATCAGTGTACTTTGAATTTCACCATTGAGATTTCCTACCTCTCCACAGACAACAGTGACAGTGACAGATTAAACATGCACAGACAGTTAATAATCGGGCTTTTGAAATAAATAGGACTCTAAAGGCTGCATCTTTCTCCTGGAAGTCCTAAAACTGAAAAGAAAGAATAAAAAGAATTTAAAAATGCCTCACAACTTTCATTTCATACCTCAAATCTTTCTGTAAAATGAAAGGTTTAATATGTAGACTCAATTATATTTAAGGGATAGCAAAAGCATCTGAGAGAAGATAGAAGCTGTGAAGGTAAGGAGTTCACCTTGAAGCTAAAGCTGAATCTTGTTTTTAATGACAGGACTGATGACAGAAATACCTAGTTTGATTCAGAAAAGATAGAGCTTACATGCACACAATACCAGCATGTACAGGGGCCAGCTTCTCTGCGTTCTCTGTCACATCAAAAAGAGAGTCTTTAGACTTGTGAATCCTATCCTCCCTCCATTCTACACTCTCCTTCCCTAGGAACCTATGTAAATAACAGCTCAGCAAGATCCAGTTTATTTTATGATGAAAAATACAAAAGTAACTTTTAAATGGCAGCAAAATTTATCAAAGGACAAAGGACACTCAGGAAAATGTTGCTACAGAGCAGATGAAAATTGTTACCCAATTTTTTACCATATCTTTTTTAAGAATTGGGAAAAGCTGAAATGTAGAAACTTGGGAAAGAAATGATAAGGCAACAGAAGGTGATGAAATGTGAGATGAAGGAACTTGGAAAAGAAGTTGAAGAAAGAGCAAAATCTAACAAGCAGATGAAATTGGAAGGAGCACAAGGAGCAGACTAAACATGACAAAAGCACAGTACATTGCGGTAAAAAAAAAAAAGAAAATTAAACAAAATTAAATAGAAATAAGTGCTTTTTAAATTTTTATAAAATGATAGAAGAGGCAACAGGTACAGCACACCTAAAATTGAAACTACTGAGGGGGGAAAAAGCAGGTCAATACAATAGAAAAAGTGCTATAGGTAAAATTAAAGAAAACCTTACTGAATAGAAATTTTCATTTTTAGAGGGCATCTAAACTAGGGGAAACTGACCCAAATGGTCATAAAGATTAAGATTTCTTTGGGCAGCCAACCAGCTCCACTTCCAATGCCACATCCTTTATAAGGGATTGCTAACCAGGTTGGTCTCAGATTTCTCCATGGTGTTCAATATCAGAAGACAGTAGAATAACATTTACAAGATAAGTAAAGTGGGAGCCAAAAGATTTACTACCCTGGTGTGCCATTCTTCAAGTATAAAAGATACAAACAGAATTTAGGGAATATTTACATGCACCCTTCTTGAAGAAATTATTAAATTATAAACTAAGAGATATCTGAGAAAGGAATCCTGGCAAGTACTAACTGAATATATATATAAATATATGTGTGTATATATAGCATTAAAGACTAAAACAGCTGTGGAAATTATTATGATGAAATATAGTGTTATATACCCTATGGATGCAGAAACGATAAAATTGATAAGATTTGGCAAAAGGATGTTTATAGATTACCTCACTAGAATTATTGGCAGTAGACAAAAAGATATTTAAAGATTACAAATCAAGTAATAGAAGTGAAAAAAATTAACACTTTAGTAGTAAACTTATTTTTTTAACATTTATGCATACAGAACTGGAGTACAGGCCAGAGGTGCAGAGGCAATGAGAGGAGTCACCAGAGACAGAGTAGGAGCAGAACAGCAGACTGATGGAAGTACACTGCTACACTGTTGAGGGGAGCGGTGGGCAAGACAGGAGAGGTCTGTTGGGCCATCTGGGTGATCTCCCTGACCTGGGATTGAACTTGTGCTGAAGCAGCTGTGGCTAGCTTCAGAGTGCTGCACTTTAAACCAGTGTGCCACCAGGAAGGGCCCTTCAATGGTAAACCTTAATATAGTACAGTATCACTTACTAAATCAGGTAGGGGAGAAAGGGGGAAACATGTTGACTTAACATTATTCATATTAGAACTGATACATTTTTAGCTAGAGACAGCTTTCTAAGGGAATTCTGCTAAGTTATAAAGGTAATAACCACAGGAACAGAAAATATAAATCTTACCAAATATTGAAAGCACAACAATCTTACCAAAAAATCATCTAGTGAAAGACTATTCACATACCAAAATATGTCAATAACAAGGCTAGCCATAACTTTCAGATCAAAAACTTACAGGTTTTTGTTATGTTTGATATATATATACACATCATTCTTCCCTTTTTATACAGTGTAAGCTTTATTCCTCTCAGGTGTAGACCCCATAAAATTCCTACCACCAATTCACCCTTGCATTATCACCACAATGCCTAGTGCGCTTTCCTTCCCTATTTCGATCCCTTTCCTTCACCATCTTCTGCAGAATGTCTCTGATTTATATTTTCCTGTTAATTTTGTTTTTAAATTTATTATAATTATTTTTTCTTCCTGATCCCTTGTTTGGTTCCCATACATTCTTACTATAAGTGAAATGATTTGATAGTTTCTTTTTCCTCCTGGCTTATTTCACTGAGCATCCATGTTGCTGCAAATGGCATGAGTTTGTTAGCTTTTTTATTGCTGTGTAATATTCCATTCTCTATACCACATCTTCTTGATCCAGTCATCTATTTTTAGGCATTTGGGCTGTTTCTGTATCTTACCTATTGTAAATAGTGCTACAATAAACATAGAAATGCAAGTATCCTTTTGAATTAATGTTTTTTGTGTCCTTTAGGTAGATTGATAGGAGTGGGATTGCTGGGTCATATGGAAGCTCCATTTTTCGTAGTTTGAGAAATCTCCACACAGCTTTCCAAAGTGGTTGAACCAGTTTGCATTCCCACCAGCATTGGCTCCTTTTTCTCCACATCCTCACCAACATTTATTGTTTCCTGTTTTTTAAATATGTGCCATGCTCACAGGTGTAAGCAAGTATCTTGTTGTGGTTTTAATTTGCATCTCCCTTATTACAAGTGATGCTGAACATTTTTTTTCTTCCATATATCCGTTGGCCATTTACATTTCCTCATTGGAGAAGTGTCTTTTTAGCTCTTCTGCCCTTTAATAGTTTCAATTAACCTTTAAAGAAAAAGGTTTACAGATTAGATTCAAGACAAAATCAATTCTATACAAGTCTTCTGCAAGATAAACACCTATAAAAAAGAATATGAAAGCTTAAAATTTTAAAAGATGGGCAAAGGCATAAGATACAAATGAATTCTTAGCATACAAATCTCAAAAGAAATGGATAATCAAGGGCACTTTTAAATAGAATAATGAAAGTTTATTAAACAGAAATTACAGGAAAATGAGGAAAATTGGAAACATGCCTGTAGTGGGAAATATTTAATCTAGAGACAAAAACAAGTCTCTAACAAATGAAAAGGCATATGCCATGTTTTCTGAATAGGGAGTATATAACATTGTAACAGTTTGAGATAGTTTATAAATTTTTAGACATGTTGATTCAAAAGTTAAGGCAACAAATGCAGGGAAAACTGGGGAAAAAAGAGTTAAAAGATAGTAAGATCTAAATATAAAACACATAAAAGTTAATAGCCAACAAACACTCATGGCTTAACAAATGAAAAGTCTAGAAATAGTTTCAGGTACATATGAAAATAAAATAAAGGTGACAAATCAGTGGAGAAAGGTGAACTAGGATCAGTTAGATAACCATCTAAAATAAATTGACCCTTTATTTCATACATTCTATGAAAAGTCATGAAAGCAATAGAAGAAAATATTAAAGAAATCTTTCTGTAATTTTGGTATGGGGGAATACTTCTACACTTAGATTTCTTCAGATAACGGATAAAGAAAATTGACATGTAGTACAATAAACAACTAATGCAGTCTTAGAAAAGAAGGAAATTTTGTTAAGTGCTGCAATGTGGATAAACCTTGAGGTCATTATACTTAGGTGATATAAGCCAACCACAAAATGGTAAAGACTGCGTATTTCCACTTATAGTATGTCTTTTTTTTTTTTTTAAGATTTATTTATTCATACAGAACTGGGGTACAGGCCAGAGATGTGGAGGGTGAGAGGATTCACCAGAGACGGAGTGGGGAGCAGAACAGGCAGATCGACAAAGTACTCTGCTGAAGGGAGCAGCGGGCCTGTCAGGAGAGGTCTGCCAGCCATGTGAATCGCCTCTGGGGCAGGCGGGGATAGAACTCTTGTGGAAGTGGCTTAAGCTTCTTAGTGCTGTGCTTTACCCCGCTGGGCCACCAGGGAGGGCCTATATAGTATGTCTGAAATAGACTTACAAAGTAGTAGAATGGTGTGGCTGCCCAGGGTTGGAGGAGAGGGAGAACAAGGAGTTGTTCAGTAGGTATAGAGTTGTAATTTTCCAAGATGAAAAAGTTCTAGTGCTCTGTTGCACAACAGTGTGTATACAGTTAATATTGCCATACTGCACACTTAAAAATGATAGCGACATTTTGTTTTATGTTGTGTTTTAGCCATAGTTCTTTAAGTAAAATAAAATAGAGATTAAAACCTAACAGAACTTACTGTAATTCATATCATGATGAATAGTCTCATTTTTTTATTTATCGCTTTTAGAAATTAAAACATGGACAAAGATACAAATAATAAATTTATAGAAAATTAAATACAGGTGGTTTTAAACATATAAAAAGTTACTAATCTCAGTCAAAATAAGAAATGCAAGTCAAAGCAAAAATCACATAGTTCACTTACTAGGCAAAAATAACTGTTGGGTAACCAAACTGCTGGGGAGTAAAGTTTCTCTCATATATTGCTGTTAAGAATACAATTGAGGACCCTCCCTGTTGGCGCTGCGGGTTAAAGCACAGCACTTACAGCACTGAGAAGCTAAAACCACTTCCACATGAGTTCGATCTCCACCTGCCCTGGAGGAGATCCACATGGCGTGACAGACCTCTCTTGACCCGCCCGCTGCTCCCCTCAGCAGTGTACTTCGTCGCTCTGCCTGTTCTGCTCCCCACTCTGTTCCTGGTGAATCCTCTCACCCTCCGCATCTCTGGCCTGTACCCCACTTCTGTATGAATAAATAAATCTTTAAAAAAAAAAAAGAATACAATTGAGATAACCTCTATGGGAGGTAATTGGGCATTATTTTTCAGAATTAAAATGTACATATTCTTACAACTAAATAACAAATTGTTAATTATAAATTAAATACAGGATTCTGTCTGAATCTGGTTTAGAAGAAGGCAAATGTCCTGAGAGTTCATTTCCTTTGGTATAGAACCAAACTACCTTACACTAGTGGACAGCTTGGGAATGGAGATAACCTGCTTTGAAGAAGTTAAAGGGCTGTGTCAGGAAGGAGCTAAAGTAGTACTATGTTAGGGAAATGACTTTATACAATGAATTTCTACAGTGGTATAAGAAAGTTATAAAAAGCCTCCTGCTCATGATCTGAGCAAACAAACCTGAACATGACTTAGTGACTGGATCTCTGGGAAAAGATATCTGCAGCTCTTATATATAACGTATTCTAGAGTGGGGAGACCTGTGTGAGAGATGGCAGCAAATGAAAGACTATTAGGGTGTACTAATCAAGTGAACATTCATACCGTTTCCCCTTCCCTCTCCATGCATGTACACATCTTTTATGATGAACTTGTAAACAAAAATTTAAAAGCATAAGAAAAGCTAACGCGTGGAAGGGAACAGAGCAACATCTTCATTAAAGAAAATATATGATCTCAGTATACTGATTAGTGTAGTTTAGATACAGTGTTTATTCAGGAGTGGGGAAAAATTGATATTCAAGTGAATCCTCAGTCTTTAAAGTGTGTTTGAGATCCTTATGGAAATAAAGTCACCATAAAAAAAAATTAGATGTTGGCCCTCCCTGGTTGCGCAGCTGGTTAAAGCACAGCACTGAGAATCTAAAGCCACTTCCTCATGAGTTCGATTCCCGCCTGCCCCGGAGGCGACCACATGGTGTGGCAGACCTCTCCTGACCCGCCCGCTGCTCCCCTCAGCAGTGTACTTCATCGATCTGCCTGTTCTGCTCCCCGCTCTGTCTCTGGTGAATTCTCTCACCCTCCGCATCTCTGGCCTGTACCCCAGTTCTGTACAAATAAATAAATAAATCTTTAAAAAAAAAATTAGATGTCAGTTAATAAATGGGTACAAAAAGAGAACACTAGAAGTAATTTGTCTGATACGCTTAGTAGTTGAAATGTTCTATCTTGAATATAGTCATAAAAGAATTAGTGAATTGGAACTTAGTATTGAAGATTCACCCAGAATGTAGCAAGAAAAAAGTGAAAAATATTGAGAGTATAGATTGAGATTCAAGCATAATGTCCAAAAATGGACATTTTAGAAGGACAGATTAATGCCCACAAATCATAATTCCACAAGATTTATAAATCGTACTTAGTCTAATCTATGAATGTACTGCTGGAGATTACTAAGTAGTTGAGGAGAACCTATAACATGGAAGGTGAAAACAAAGCAAAAAGATAAAAATAAGTGACTCGAAGCAGAAATGGTTCAGAAAAGAAGAAAATTTGAAAAGAAAAAATTGCCTCAGAAGACCAAAAGGTAGCTATTGTATTTGTAAAATTAGAGCCAGAAATATAAGGAACATCATAGAGCAAATTGAAAATACCAGAGCACATAAGAAATTTGAAAAGTATAATTATAAATCAGAAGGAAATGTTGGCTGTGTTTGTAACATAGGAATGAGGAAAGGACTGTGGACAGATTTTCAAAAGCATATTACATAGGTTTAAAAATGGAATGGATTTGTTTACAATCATAATCTGTGCATTGAAGGGACATCATGATAGAAGATACTTGTTAAATGTAAAAACAAGGGGTTAGTTCAAATTCAAAAGGAATTAGAAAGTCACTCACATGTAGAAACTTATAAAGACAATTTATAGAAGGAAGAACCCTAAGTCAGTAAACCTATAAAGAAGACAATCAAGCCCTCCCTGGTGGTGCATTGGGTTAAAGTGCAGCACTAGGAAACTAGCCTCAGCCACTTCACTACAAGTTCCATCCCCGGCCAGGGAGGTGACCCACATGGCATGACCACCCTCTCCTATCTCACCTGCTGTTCCCCTCAGCAGTGTACCTGGTCAGTCTGCCTGTTCTGCTCCCCTTCTGTCTGTCTCTGGTGAATTCACTCTCACACACACATACCCTCTTCTCCCCTCCCCCCCGTTCTGTATGTATAAATAAATATCATTTTAAAAATACTCAAAATCATTAGTTGTCAGCAAAATATAAATTAAAATGAGATACCGCTTTATTATGGCTCTTCATCTGTACAAATGAGAAAGCTGAATGTATTATTTATTTCTTCATAACAGATTATCCACTCTTCCCCCCTTAACCCCCCCCCCCAAAAAAAAACCAACATCTTAAAACAACATCTGTGGACATAAGTTCACAGATGCTGAACTTAGCTGGGTGATTCTAACTCACGATATCTCATGATATCTGTCAAGCTCCATCATTTGATTGACCTAGGGCTGCAGCCGTTTGAAGGTTTAGCTGGGTCTGAAGGCTTAGCTGCTTCCAAGGCTCCCATAGCTTTGGCATGAGGCCTCATTTCCATGGCAGGTTGTTAACAGAAAGTCTTAGTGCTCCACAGTGTGTGGGCCTATCTATAGGGCTGCTTGAGGGGATCCATAAGTGGGACTAAATTTCTCACCCCTTGTCCCCACAGTCAGTGTACTGACGCCTAATCCTGAGCAGGGTAGTTTGGGGGAGTTAGGGATTTGGGGAGATAATTAAGTTACTATGGATCCATCGTGAATGGGATAAATGCCCTTAAATAAGAAGCCAGAGTTTGAAGATATAAGAACTAACCATCTGTACAAACTAAAGGAAGGTTTCATCACAACCTAACCCTCCTGGTTGTGATTTTGGGCTCCCAGACTATAGAAATGCAAGAAATGTGTATTGCTGATAAACCACTGAGTTTATAAAATTTTGTTGCACTGTGTCATTTTATATTCTTTAGAGGCCAATCACTAATTCCCACCAGTACTTAAGGGTATTATAAAGCTAAAACTACTCTACTAGGTACTGCCTAGTGTTAATAGGAGCACAGATTCTGTAGCCATTCTAGAGTTCAGCCTAGCTGTACTGAGGTTAAGTGTATTCATGCCACTTGACTGTAATTTTACATATCTATATTTGTAAGTTTCATAAGAGATTTGTGCATGAATATTCATTGCAATCTTAGTTGTATCAGTGGGAGCTATAGGCAAGCTTGGTGTTCCATAGACCAGTCTTAAGTATAGATGGGTAAAACTTGTGGATGCATGGCATACTAGTTTCCTAGGTCTTGCCATAACCAACTCCCACAAACTGGGTAGTTCACACCATCAAAAATTTACCCTCTCAATTCTGGAGGCTAGAATTACAATATCATGCTTTCTCTAAGACTCTGGGTAGAATCATCCCTTGCCTATTGCTAGGTTATGGTGGTGAGTGTTAACACTTGGTTTACCCATATCATTCCAGTGTTTACCTCATGGCATTTTCTCTGTATGTCTCAACATGGTGTTCTCTTGTAAAGGACACTGGTCATATTGGATTAGGACCTACCTTCATGACTTCAACTTAACTTGATTATATCTACAAAGCTTTATTTCCAAATATGGTCACATTGACAGATACCAGGAGTAGGACTTGAACATATGTGCGGAGTACAATTCAAGCCTTGGACTGTTATGTAACAATCAGAAGCTAAATATACACACTACAGAGTAGAAAATAAAAAAAGAATTGGGGATAATAGCAATATTTACAGAAATCAAAATTCTGTGTACTATGTTTCTTCAGCAAAATCAGTAGGATGGTGGTACATATCTCTTATCTAGATGAATATATCTGTATTCATCTATTGATAGATTTAGGCTAGATCTAAAAAGAGGTATATATTGGAAAAGAAAGAGCTATTGAAAGAGAGTGTAAGAAATTGGATCACATAATTTTGGAGGCTGGAATATCAGAATCTGCATGTGGGCTGCTAGACTAGAGACCTAAAAGAGCTGCTGGTGCAATTCTACTCTGAATGCCAACAATTTTGGAGAGCTAACAGTACAGATGAGGTCCAAAGAAAGTGTGCTGAGCATTTCCTCGCAATTTGGGAGGTTGCTCTTTCTATCAGACCTTCATTTGATTTGATGAGACCCACTATTGAAAGGCAGTCTACTATACTCAAAGTCACTGATTTGATTACTAATCTTATCCACACATCCTCAATGTGACGTATAAAATTAAATTGGTAACCCATTGGCATCACCTTAAACAAGCCTCATATTTCTGTCTGATACAATACAGCTATTCTGCATACATCCAAAATCTATATGAACTCTTTCCTCAGAGGAGAAAACAGACCCAGAGGATTCAAAGTCCTTGGGTGATGTTTGCTGTTCGTGACATCCATAACTTAAATACTGTGATTTATTTTTATATATACCTTATATACTATGAGAAAGTCAGTGTATCTAATATTAAACAAGAGGATAAAGGCAAAAGTAGATACTTACAAATAATGCACACACTTTTTCATAACAAAATAAGGAAATATGACAGTTCTCATTTCTGAAACTGGTCACATGATCATAGCTAGTAATTTATAACTACCCTCTTCAGCAACCCATTTTCTGTTGCCTTTCCCTTTGGTAAACAACTCAGCTAGCTGAGGTTCTTTACCTGGTAGATTAACCCAAACCTTCATTCTTGAAGGGTCTGAGCCCTGAGTGCTTGAACCTGAATTTTGGTGTAGTTTCCCATTAATTTTAGTAACAGTGCGTGCAAATACTAAGAGAGATCGCCTGTATTCCAAGTGTATTCTTCACTACTGTGTAAAAGAGTAGCAGCTCAATTTTTCCTTGGGGCAGTCATCCCACCAACACAGTAACTCTCTTCTTCACCTGCTGACTCAGCGACATGAAGATTCCAAAATGTCTATCTGACGGTTTTTGTTCCAGTTCCATGGAATCAATTTTATACCTCCTAATTTAAGCATTCCTTCCTTTGGAACTAAGACCTCTAAGCTAGTAGAGTATAAGGTGATAGGCACAAGAAGCAGAAATTTTCTAATGGATCTCAAGGGGTGATAATGAAGGTGTCTCTTCCATTTCTACCCCTTGATTCCTGGATTCAATAATCTTGACTATGGGAGAAGCAGCACCATATATTGGATACTGAGTTAGAGTATATATACAGCCTCCTGTAGAACTTTGCCCAGTTCTGTAAGGAATTTTTATCTACTTAGTATTACAGTTGAATCTTTAGAAGATCAGTCTACCAATATTACCAAAGCAGCTACTTAAGGATGGTAGGACTTGTGATATGGACAGTGAATTCCATGAGAATGGGCCCATTGTTGCATTTCATTTACATGAGCTTATATTCCCTCTATTAGAAGCAATGTGTGTGTGATACCACACACATTGTGGATAAGGCATTCTGTAAATTAACAGATGGTAGTTTTGGCAGAAGTATTGCATGAAGGGAAAGCAAGTACTTATTCAGAGTGTCTATTCCAGAACAAATGCTCTTCCTTCCATGATGAAAAAGGGTCCATGTAAGCAACCTGCTATAAGGCAGATCATGGAATCATGCCGAATAGGGGACTCAATATTGATTTTGCTGCCGGCAGATTGGGCACTTAGTAGTTGTAGGCAGGTGACTTTGGTTTATAAATGTAAGTTTATTGAGCCCATACATAACCTTAACTCCATCATTGGCAGCATCATTCTTTTGTTCTTGAGCCCATGGGCATTGGCAGAGGTGGCTGAGAGAAAAGGCTGACTCATCCACAAAATGGATAAGTCCTCTTATCTATTTGATTTTTCAAATCTTCTGTTAGGACACCTTTGGAGGACATTGACAATGGGACACAAACATCTTAACATTTTTCACATATTTAGACAAACCTGTCTATATATCTCTTTCACAGACTTCCTTGTCATCAGTATTTCAGTTGTATACCTTATAAATGCCTGACCATCTAGCCAAACCATTAAACCACAGTCCATGAATTGGTATGTGATCATATACCTAGCTGTTTCTCCTTCCAAGCAAAATTAACAATCTGGTACACTGCTCAAAGTTCTGCCCATAAGGAGGATTTCCCTTCATCGTGGTCCTTTGGGGATGTCCCAGAAAGAGGCTGTAGTGCTATAACTGTTCACTCTCAGATGTTGCCTTCATATCATGTTAGAACCATCTGTAAAACAAACCCAAGTTTTCTCTTCCTTTTAAATTATTGTAGAGAATGCTTTATGAGGCTACATGTAGGGAATTGCCTATGAAGTTATTAGGTACAGACTGAGAGAAAGAATAGGGACATTTGGTCCCATCTTTGTGTAGCTTACTCTGTCTTTAAGATTTACTTACTTGGGGGGAAGAAAAAAATGATTTACTTGGGACCCACCTCACATATATCACAATGAAGTGTTTTCTGAGCAATGCCCAGCTTTAGCAAAGTCAGATAATACCTAGCTCAGGTGCATGGTAACTTCATGGATGATCCATGAGTAAGCATGCATTTTCTACTAAGGCCATATATCAAACCAGGAGCTTAAAATGAGGTTTTTATTTGTAGATAATGTTAGTGCTTCAGACCAAAATCTTAAGGATCCTGTGTTGTAGTTCTCCTATAAGGGCCTGCCACAAATTCCAAACAGTATCCCTCTTACACTGCCAGTTTACAATCCCACTTTATATTAATGAAGGAATCTATCACACTTGCAAGGTTAATATAAATGACTATCTATAGAGATGTCTGGAATATAAATACATATTTATAACCTAATTTCTAATATAAATTATAGAAGAAATATAAGTATATGTAAATTGTGTTTCTTAGTAAAAATTTGAAATTCAAAAACTAGCCATATGTAATTTAGTGTACATAGTTCTATTTTTCTCTCTTAAGAGCAATAAGGAAAAATATATTTCATGAATTAAATATGTAGTGTATATAGTACTTTTACCATAGTTCTAATGTTGTAATGAGTGTACTTGTTTTAATTTGAACACAGTTCTAAGTGAAGCAAAAGTCAGATAAATTAATTTCACATAAGCCTGTGCCTAATCCCAGAAAAGCACTCCCACAAATACATTTCTATCAGTCATCATTAGGTTGAACTATAACTACAGAGTTCTTTTATGTACTCCCCAGACAAGCCAAAGGCGCATCTACTAGTGTTCTGAAGTATACCAGTGAATTAAATGACACCACTTTAGAGAAATTTGAGCTCTTTACATGAATTTTGGTAAGTCTTGGGTGTAAATCTCTTGGTTTCCTATATTTAATCCCTACAAAAGAATGGCTTCATTAAAATACTAATTTAACTTAGGAGCTTGTGCTGAAATACTTCTTAATTTTTATGTTTATGTATTTCAAATATCTTCAAAAGCAGAGTTCTGTGAGGTATTTTAGACCTACTTTGTTATAATCCTGATTTATCAAGACACTCAACCACTCTCTACCTCCACTTGTGAAATAAGGGCTTATTTTTTTCTTAGGTGTCTCTGAGAAATCAGTCAAGATTTGGACAGTTTCCCAAAAGTTGTTTGCAGAAATAGACCTTTCTTTATCTTTGTCTAGTCTAAAAAAGACTCAGATTTTCTTTACTTGTCTTTTGAGTGCTGAGGTAGTTTTCTGTAATATGGTTGTTGTAACGGATTTGCAGCTTCCAGACTAATCTGGCCAAACAAACGTTTTATTCTGTACAGTGTTCCAAAATTCAAGTCCTCCCTGGTGATATAGAGGTTAAAGACACAGCACTATCAAGCTGTCACCAGCCACTGAAGCTTGAGTAAGATCCCTGACCAGAGAACTGACCCATTTGGTACAGCAGACCTCTCCTGTCTTACCTGCTGCTCCCTGCAGCAGAGTATTTCAGTAGATTTGCCTGTTTTCCCCACTCTTTCTCTGGCGAATCTTCTCACACACACCACACACACACACCCCTCTGGGCTACCCTCTGTATGCATAAATAACATAAATCTTTGAAAATAATAATAATAAAACAAAAATGTAAATTCAGGTGTTTCCAGTTGTTTAAATGTGGCAGTTTTATTTAACCTTAGTTCCTAGGTGGTTCATTTAACATTTCAAATCATATGATACTATTCTTTTGCATTCCAACGTGATGACAGTTGTCTAGCATGAGTAAGGATTACATGGGTCATAAACTCTCTAGTGCTTCACAACCCCACCATCTCTTAATGTTTCATTTCACTCATTTTCTACATCTGTGACCTTTGTAGACATGGAGTGTGTGATCCTTACTAATTTATTGGCCTAAATGCAGAATGTCTTTTTACTTTATAGTTTCTAATTGAGTGTAGGGTGGAAAACTAAAATTAGAAAAAGTTAACAGGTTGGGTTTTTTGGTTTGTTTGTTTCATTTAAGTTTCAAATTTGTACTAACATTCTCATCTTATGTCCCAGAACTATATACTATGTCTTTGGGAAAATATGTTTATGTAGCTGTACCTACATATTAATAGACACAGGATACAGATAGATATATCAGTTTTTATTGACTTACTCAAAACATTGATTTGGAACAGGAGTCTGGTGGTTTCTTTTAGAATAATATTGGTGAATTTAGTGATGTGTAAATTCCTAATTTTGTTAAATAATGGTATAACTTCACAAATCTGTATCATTAAAAACATTTATTTAACTACTTGGGATAGTCATTTATGTTACTTACTAAATATGAAGCCATTCTGTCATTGGAGTTGATGAATGGTTTAGGCCAAAGAATTATGAATGGGAATGAGTGTGTCACTTCTAAGCCAATCACTTAATTGCTTGCATGAGACCTTCTAGAGCTTTCTTCTGCTGCTGCCACTAATAGTGTTTTCAGGGAATGACCGGCCACTCCATAAATCTGAGTTCCAGAGGAAAACAATTGTACAGAGCAGAGCTCTTCACCAATCATGCAAAGATAGACATGAAAAATTGAGCCAAGAAATAAATCTTTGTTATTTTACAAGAGGTTGTTCACTTTTAAGTTTAACCTAGTTTAAAGCTATCTGACTAATATTTCACAGTGAAATTGAAAAAAGATGTAATTAATTAAACAGTTAATAAAAACAGCTATACTAAATAAAATCTGTAAACCTGCACACTATATTGGAAGATTTTCAGTTTTCAGGGTAGCTCTTTTAATTCTTAAAAGTTGCATTTCTGTTTTAAAGTACACATAAAAGATAATGCCAGAGGGCCTCCCTAGTGGTACAGGGGGTTAAGTCTCAGCACTATCAATTATCCACAGCCACTGCAGTCCTCAGCCAGGGAGGTGACCCACATGGCAGCAGACCTCTTCTTTCCTGCCCTCTGCTTCCCCACTCTGTCTCTAGTAAATTTTCTCAGCCCTCCACACCTCTGACTTATACGCCAATTCCTGTATGCATAAATAAATAAATCTTTAAAAAGAAAAAATAAAATAAAATGTAAACGCTTTGCTTCTTTTCCTTTTCATTTCTGCCACTTGTGGGTCAGAAGTCCTAATTGATATGCGTGTCATTTTCTGAGTGAATGTGAGTTAGTGATTTACCTAATCTCTTTTACACATCTTTACCAGAGATACTATTGCTTCTACACAGCAAATAATTCATTAAATCAAGATCTTATTTAATGTGCTTAATAATATTTATGCTATTATGGTCTTTAATTATGGGTTGCTTAAAGTAATTTCTGTTTCCATACCTTTGTATTCTTTTTCATGAAGTAGTATTTATACTTACACATGTTTTTATATTTAATGAATAGGAACATTTATTTACGGTGGATTCTTTTTAACTAAATTATGATTGTGGTCTTCTAAACTGAAGATCAGCACAGTCATATGCCTTTGTAAACATGACCAAATTTCAACTTTTTAAATGAAAGAAATGTGTAAAATTATAGCAAATATGCATTTGTAAATTGGCTAACATTTTGTTTAAAATAGCAAGCAAGGGCCCTCCCTGGTGGCGCAGCGGGTTAAAGCACCGCACTAAGAAGCTACAGCCACTTCTGCATGAGTTCGATCCCGCCTGCCTGCCCCGGAGGAGATCCACATGGCATGGCAGACCTCTCCTGACCCGCCCACTGCTCCCCTCA
>NW_004567121.1:13302398-13358299 GCF_000260355.1 Condylura cristata
AAAAAAAAAAAAACTTAAAAAAAAATACATGTAGAAATTAAAGTATATTTTCATTTAATTCTGTTCTCTATTACCCTTAGAGTGTAATGCCTACAAAATAAGCCTAGTGATTATTTCTGACAAATATATATATATAATTATCATTTAATAATTAGCTTATATATAGCCTTCCTATGGCGCCTATAGATCTGCAGCATTTTAAATTTCAGATCATTCATATTGAGCTAATTTATTGACATTTTTGGTTTCATTTTTTGTATTAAAAATGGGTTTGATAGTGGTGGGGGAGAACATTGTATTGGAAGCTAATGTAAGTCTTTGGACTAAGTGTTTAAATTTGTTATAGTTATCAGGCAGCACTGATGTGCCTGGCACTGTGATATCACTGTTAAGGGAGGATCCAAAGAAATAATTATACATATATATGTGTTTTAGATTTGCCCTCAGGTTTTATGATTAAGATTTCCTCCTATAGATTAGGTTTTGAGTTTTACTTTCCCTTTTCTTTCCAGCTCTTTCTATCACTCTGCTTAATTCCTTTTAAATTTCAGATGATTACTTCTCTAATCTAGTGAATTCCAACCATGGTTGTATATCATAAGAGGTGGAGCTTTTTCAAAATTCAAGATGCTTTTGGATGTGAGTAATTTAAATCTGATTCAGATTGACTTAAGCAATAAGAAAATTTATCTCACATAACAAGAAGTTTTGTCTTACTGGTTCCCTGCAGGACCTAGGACAACTACCTACTATATACATTGTAACATTTATCCTTATTTATAACACCTAGGGGGGGAAAAAAGGACATCTTAGTTAGCGACCAAAAAACAAGCTTTCTTGTGTTTCGTGGGGCTAAATTGGTTCATCCTCATCCCTCCATCCTCAAGGGATAGGGAATTACCATAACTGGCCAGACTATCCATTAGATGGAATGGATATTATGAACTTAATCAGTGTCCACATCATAGGAAGTAAAGTATTGGTACATGTTTTTAATAAGGTCTGTTGATGATTCAGTGCACAACTAAGTTTGAGAATTGTTGGGTTAAAGTGCAGCACTGTGACGCTATCTGCAGCCACTGCAATATGAGTTCAATTCCCAGCCAAGGAGGTGACCTACATAGTGCATAGACCTCTCCAATCTCACCCCTTGCTCCCCTCTGCCTGTATTTCATCAGTCCTCCTGTTCTGCTCCCTACTCTGTCTCTGGTGAATCCTTTCATCCCCGCACCTCTGGTCTGTCCCCCAGTTTTTGTATGCATAAATAAATTTAAAAAAGAAAAACCTGAAAAGAAAAAATTTACCCCAAAATTACAAACCCAAAGGACTAGGTCTGACTTTAACTTATCTCCTGGATCTTTGCTGAGGAACCTGTTTTGGTTAAACTTAATTATTGCTCTAGAGTCAAATAATTGTTAATTAAGTATAAGAAAAACAAATTAATAACTATCATTTATATTTATTAATCATGTGAAATATAGCCAGTTTCTAATGTGAGTTGTTGGTAGACTACAGTTCATTGGCTGTGTGGCAAATGAGTTAACCACTTAGAACACAATGATAAAAAGAAATATTTTAACTCTTTGGAATAAAGCTGCCCAGCAATATCACTCATTTTAAACAATGCTAAGAAACAAGCAATAAAGAACATAATGGCATAATTCTAAAACCCATTTACTTTATTCTTGAAAGGTCACCTGAACTCTTAGTGCCTGTTTACTCTTGTCTAGCAGGCTATTTCTTTAGTTTATCAGGAGTCTATAGTTAGTCTCATGGACAAACTGAAAGATGTGACAACTAAATATATTGTGACAGCAAGAAAGAAAAGGGGAAAAATCTAAACTGCTGGAGTAATAGAAGAAACCCAGTAGGTTTAGACAACTTCATTAGAAGACGGTTTTGATAAAAGGGCCTTCAGGTCTCATCATGCAATAAAACAGGCTTTATGATCTAAATGATTTCTTTTTTTAAAGGTTTTATTTATTTATGCATACAGAAATGGGGTACAGGCCAGAGATGCAGGGGGAGGCAAGAAGATTCACCAGAAACAGAGTAGGGAGCAGAACAGGCAAATCTACAAAGTACACTCTGAGGGGAGCAGTGAGCGAACAGGTCTGCTGCACCATGTGGATCACCTCTCCATGTGGTCTGGAGAGGGAACTGGCACTGAAGCTGCTACTGCTTGACTTAGTTTCGCAATGCAGTGCTCCAACCCGCTGCACCACTAGGAAGGGCCTAAGTGATCTTTTAACAATCAAGAAATTATTACTTTAAGGCTCTTTTAATATGCAAAGTTAATGTATTTACTTTAGAAATGCATCCCACCAAAACAATTAAAATTGACTTCTGTTTTGCTACTTGAAGGGTACTAAATAATAAGGTATCCTGAAAAAGAAGCTTTAAGTAGACACACTTTTCTTGGAGAGCTGCAGGTAACACAGTAAAGCTTTAAAACCTCATCCATTTATTAATTTATGAGACTCTAATAATATTTTTTCCCAATGTGTAAAGTACTCGATCTTACCACTTTTTAAATCTTGCCTGGCAAGTTTGGTGGCTTATGGGTTGAGTCTCAGCACTATCACTTCAAATGGCCTGAGTTGGAACCCACCCAGGGAGCTAGCACACATAGCAGACATCTCTCTCTTGCTGCTCCCATCAATTCTTCTATGCAAAAATTTTAAAAGTTAAAAATAAATAAATCTTACCAAATTTACTTCCCTCTCCCTCCATCTTAAGATTTATTTATTTATGCATATAGAACTGGGGTATAAGCCAGAGGTGCAGGGGCGGTAAGAAGATTCACCAGAGACAGAGCAGGGAGCAGAACAGGCAGATCTATGAAGTAAGTACACTGCTGAGGGGAGAAGTGGGCAGGTCAGGAGAGGTCTGCTGCACCATGTGGGTCACCTCCAGGGCTGGGGATGGAACTCGCACTGCAGCTGTCTTGCAGTGCTGAGTCCTAACCTGTTGCGCCACCAAGGAGGGCCCCCTGATTTATTTTTTATTGTGCTTCTACATATTAATATCCTGAATTCCTGGGGATCTGTAAATCAGTGGATATATTTTTGTTGTAGTAGTATTTCCCCCTTACATGTCTTAGAATCAAGAAAGCAAATGTAATAAATACATTTTTTAATAAATACATTTTTGTGAAACGTGGCTCAAAATTACTAATACTGCAAGTCAGTTCTGTTAATGTCATTAAGAATTTACACCTAATTGCCTGTATGAGTCTCTTTATCTTTCTAATACTTCCTCTGACTAATAATTCCTTTGTAAAACTTATTTAAATTTTTTTTGATGCAATCTTGTGTTTTCAGTAAGTATTTGTGCTCTCAGACATTGTTTTTTATATCACACTATTGGTATGCCATATAAAAACTTGAATAATTTGTAATTTTGTTACTACTTTTCAGTTCTAAGATGAAATGTTTGTTCCTTTGGTGATTTAAGTTAATTATTTATGTAACACAGGTAATGGTGTTAAAAAATGTTTTGGCGCCATCTGCTGTTCTTTAATGTATTTCATCTACTTGGTAAAATAGTCAAAAATTATTTACCTTTAAAAAGCACAAAGAAATCTGCTAGAGCTGCCTTATGAATCCTGTATCTCTTTGTAATTTTTATAGTTAGAAATAAGACTTGTCTAAAAAATGTTTCTGTATTCAATCTCTGCCACTTTAGCATTTTCATTCAGTGCTTGTGAGTTCCTAAAGACTTCTTCTTTCTGAACAGCAAGTTTTTCATCTTCTGTAGTCTGCTCATAATTTATCCTCAAGTCTCTCCTGTATCCATTTTATGAACTCTTCCTCTGTAAGTGTGAACTACATTTACTTCTTTTTTCATTGCTTTTCTATGGGTTCTTTCATATAAATAATTTGTAGCATAGAGATAGTATTTTATTTCATACTTACAATCTCTAATTGCCTGATACTCCTGTATAGAGAGATATTGGTATAGAGAGTTCTGTTCCAATCTATATTCTAATTCATATGAAATAAAAATAGTGTATTACTCACTAATTGCCATGTGTGTCTTTTCAAGCAAATGGCATGTCTTTGTTGACTGAAACCGTTTTTACATATACTGATTGTGTAATATTTAACTAACAAATCTACCTATACACTAGGTATAAACACTTGGAAATCTGATGCCCTAATTAAACGAATTGCCAAATAAAGAAATACAGATCTTGAGAAGTAAACTTTGAGTAAAGTGTATGAATTATTGCATATATATAATGTGATGTCTTTTTCAGCTACTCAAAGCTTATCCTTTTTCTCTAAAAGATTTAAACACTGTCTAATATTGATAGTTTATTTACTTCATCCCAATACAACTTTACAAAGTCTAACTTTATATTTAAACTATGGAAATATAGACTCCCTTATTTGTAAAATGAGGATATTTATGATTCTTGCCTTTCATCACTAAGCTGTTTCAGCTTTAAATTTTCTTTGTTAAAGTTGATAACATGTTTATCATTGTTAATGAAATACTCTTCAGTAATTTTTATGTATGTTGATTCTAAAAATTTTTAAATTATAACATCATCACCTTGTTATGATTATGGAGAGCCAGATATGTACTGTATTCTAGCTTTTCCTCTACTACCAAATACTGTTATTTCTAGGCTACATAGAAAAAAATTACTCCTCACTTTTCTGACAGACATTTTACATTTCATTTATCATGACTTAAATATTTTCTAAACTCCTTACTGTTTACCTGTCAATTTCCTGTTTCCTGGAAATTTCATTCCTATAGCCCTCCAGAGACCTTCGTAATCTGTACTGATTTCCTTGGGTCTACTCCACGCACACTATTTTGGAATTTCTTCCTTTTTTCCCAAATAACTTCATTAATTACTGGATTCCAAGTCATCATCTTTCTGTGTTTGCTGAAATATATCCTTAAAGTAACTTTCTAAGAAAGGTTATATATGAGATAAACTTTAAGTCTCTACATGTCTGGAAATTGTTTTATTCTACTTTCACTTTCATTTAATGGTTTGATGAAAGGAGCTGCAGTGAATATCATTGTTTTCAGATCAACATTATTATTGTTATCCTTTATTATACTTACATTTTAAAAGTTCAGAACTTCTCTGGGGTTTTAAGGGAATTTGATAGCTCCCTCTTCTGTTGTCTTTTCTAACATTCTTTTCTGCACAGTAGCTTTCCCTACTTTGCTTCACTAGTCAACTCTTCTTTGGTTTTGTGTTATCCAGAAATCAATTGAAATCGCTTGTGTACTGATGGCTTTATCCTCTTTACTGTGTGTGTGTGTAGCCTTTTATTTGTAAAGTGACTTATAGCTTTTTATTTCCTTACTAAAATGTGAAGGACTCTTGGAAATAAAAATGATTCTACCTACCTTGCTATTTCCCCCTGGTTTTTATTTTTTAAAGTTTGAGTTGAAATATACTGAGAAACTTGAACATTAGATCTCTATCAAGGATGTAGTGATTTCACTATATCAGAATGACTTCATGTTGTCGTTTATAGACAGTAGTAGTATGCATATGACATTATCAGAGAAAAGTGACCGAGTTGTATATTTGGGTACTTTTTTTTTCCTCCCGCCTATTCTTACTACCTCCACTCTAACCTAGGACTTTATCGTTTGTTGCCAGTGTTAAAGGTGTCTTTTCATTTTTTAATTGTCCATTAATTTCTAATGTACACATTGCTGCTTAAGTTACCTCTTAACATTTAACTATTATTAAATGTAATAAGTTTAAATTTTTCCTTTTTCCTTTTTCTTTTAACAAAATAGAGACCAGACTATCTTGATGTTTAAGGACTTTATTTGGCCTTGGTGGTTATCACAATGTTATTCCTGGTCCAGCATTCCTGGGAACTTGTTAAAAGTGTTGTGAATATCAGTCTCCCACCACCCCACCCACCCACCTCTTTATTTTTTTTTTTTAAGATTTATTTAATTATGCATATGAGAACTAGGGTACAAGCCAGAGGTGTGGGGGATGAGCAGATTCACCAGAGACAGGGTGGCAAACATAACAGGCAGATCTACTGAAATACAATGCTGAGGGGAGCAGTGGGCGGGTCAGGAGAGGTCTGTTGTCCGTGTGGGTCAGCTCCCTGGCCAGGAATCAAATTCAGGCTGCAGTGGCTGATAATAACTTTATACACTGAGACTTTAACCCCTGTGCCATCAAGGAGACGCCTACCCCAGTATTTTTTAATTAAATTGGATAATATTTGAAAAGTCTTTAGCTAGAAATTGAAATATATTTTGAGTGAACATTGTTAAATTTTAGTATCCCATTTTAGTTATGATAACTAGAGTGTTGTCTTTGCCAGGTACTATATTAAGTACTAATCTTCACAATTTTAGAGCTAGGCACCATTGTTAACTCCATTTTCAGATGAACTGAAAATTATATAGGTTAAAGAATTTGTCCAAATTTGGACAGTTTACTAAGCTGAGAGCCTAATCAAGAGCCAGACAGAGTCTTTAGAGCCTGTAGACTTAGTCATTGTGCTATATATGGTCTTCTAATATTATTGGTATCTACAATCTAACAAGAAGTAAAAAGATACCTATTTCAAAAATAGTCTGATATATATGTGCTATGGTGTTTTGTATGAATTAACACCTTGAGTTAAATATGACATGAGAAAGTGTAATTTTATTTAAAGATTATTTTAAACATTTCCAAAAGTATATATTTCATTTTGTGGTATTTTTTTCTCTAATATGTTTTAGTAATAAGTATACCCGATAGTATTTAGCATTACTAATTTTAGTAGCACACTACTTAAGGGTTCTGGAGCAAACATGTGTTCCAATTCTGCCTCTTCTACTTAACACTGTTTGTCTTTGGAATAAGATGCTTAACTAACTCTATGTGCCTAATTTCCTCACTTCTAAATAGGAATCATAATGTTCCTCATAGAGTGATACAATAGTCAAATACTAGAATACTTGCACATTTTTAGTGTGAGGTATACTACCAGTAGTAGTAATAAGTAGCTATTAGTAGTAGTACTAGCACTTACTCCTATTACTGTCATTATCATCGTCATTTATATTGATTATATAATGAACTTTTGAAATATCCAGATTACTTTTAGTGAATAATAAATAAACGAGAACACTGTACTTATAGTTAACTTCCTAAAAGTTATTTTGCTAGCTTTCTAACCATCAGCATTTCATTGAATTTTAATGGCCCTCAGGTACCCAAGCAGTAAGCCAGACCCATCTTCCTGTCAGTCTGTAATAACAGAAATCATGCAGTCCCATAAATTATGGTGTACCTATGGAACTGTGAAAGAAAGACAACTAATAATGCTTATTGCTCCCTCCTTCCCTCTCCTCCATTTTCCCTCTTTCAATAAAGTAGTAGTTTCTTGTGTGAATTTACAGCAAAAGCTAATAAGCATTTTATGTTTATAAAAATATAGCCTTATTCTCATTTTCATCTTATTTTTACTGCCCTGGTATTGACGGTACCATTTCAAATGTTTTCTAAATATTATGTGAAAAAAGTTTAAAAACAGTCTAAATTGTTTAATTTTAAGCTGCGTGCATCTGGTTATTTGTGTGTCCTATTTTATATTTTCCTACACTCTTGTGTGATCCTTTAGTTAGTATGGCATTTGTTGTGTTGCTTCTACTACTTGTTTATGTGTCAAACTTTTACTAGATTGAGACCCTCTATGGCGAATCTCTATTTTCATGACTAGCAAGTATATGAAAATTCATAGTGTCTAATTGATGACTTTATATGAATCTTAGATTAGCCTGGAAATAGGCTTGTTTTAATTTTCTCATCTGGACCCATGACTGTTATGATCTTGAATTAGGGATGTCCTTGATATTCCACTTTTCATTACCATTGGTGTTGCCATGTTCATTCTCAGTTATTTTAGAACCCCTTAACTGGTCTTCCACTACTAGTGTCATTCTTTTCCAATTGTTTTTATATTATTCAGTTAATCTATCTAAAATATAAGCGAGAACATGTCACTATTTAAAATCAAGTGGCTAAGTGGCTATCCTTGTCCTTCAAAACAAAGTCTGTATTCTTCAAAGTGTTTAATAGCACTCTGTATAATCTGGCCTCAACTACATAATAAAGCCCTATGGATCAACTTTCAGTTCCTTAATGGGGGAGCTAAACACCTTTACATCTTTACAGACACAATTCCTTCTTCTTGGTTACTAATTGTCATTCAGTGCATCTTGGATTTCTTCAAGAAATTGTTTTTTCTAAAACCCCAATATCATGCCCGAGGATCATCTAAGAGTGGATCGAAAAATTTTGTGTGTTCTCATACTACCTTCTGCTTATTCCTATGACTGCATTTGACATCCTATATTATCAATTATTGCCTGTTTGGTTATCTTTGTTACTCCTAATCTCTTGAAGGGCAAGTAAAATATTTTGTTTGGTTGCTCTGCTTTACCAGTACTTCACACAGTGCAAAGAATATCCACTCATTTATTCTTCACTGAGCAAATATTTGTTCAGCACACTTTATGCTAGGCAGTTTAGAATGAATTAGTCTCAGTTTCTTCTGCTGAAATGAATCCTCATTTGAATTTTCAGTAGTTATCTATAATATCAGAGATAAAAGGTTTCTGGAAATTATTGTTCAGTGGTCTAAATGTATATGTATTTTCTTTGATCAGTCTTAGATCATCTCACTCATGTTGTGCAAATTCAGCAGGTGTGTGAGTGTGAGAAAATAGAAACCATTAATAGAAATATGAATATCCCAAAAAATTAAATTTGTATATGTTTGTAACTTTACATAATATATAACTGGAACAAGTTAAGCTTTTAAAAAGTAGGGTTTTGATTGTGTGTGTGTGCTTTACCTCTGAGCTTTCTACCTTAAAATATTTAAGTGAAATTTTTGAGTGAAATGTTTTAAATAAGGCATTTTAAATTTATTAAAAGTATTTAAATTTTGTCTTGGCTTCAGTTTACTGAATTTTTTTAGAAGCTGGAAAAAACCTGTGCTAGTTCCCAACGGTGTTAGAAACAGTTGTCAAGTGTGGTTCTTTACACTGTGAGACTGGGAGTTGTTTCTAAACACACAGTTACTAGCATAGATTTGTCTAAGTTTCCATTCTGACCTGTGGCTATGGGTAAGTAATGCAATAAGTATAATAGTTGTGGGGGGAGAAAATTCTGTAAAGTAAATTCCATAAAGTACCCTTTAATTTTAGTTTAGTCTATAACCTGCAGTGTGAAGACTTTAAACCCCAGCCAATCCATAGCATAATTTTTTGTAAACTTTCAAGATAGTTATTAACTTTGAGGTATTCTGCTGGCCTAAAGATGTAGACTTAGGTCTCTTGTTAAAACGAATCCTAATCTAAACTTTCAATGTTATTTAATATCAAATATTTGAAAGATCATTTTTTAATTAGAGTACTTACAATCTTTTATTTATGTCTGTGGTTTCCACTGATAGTGAATATTTTAGTATATTTATAATCTCTTTAAATTACATGATACTAGACTTTTTAACCTTTAGGAGAAACTATAACAATTTAGTAAAGATATGTATGTGTATACATGTTATCTAGGTAGAGTAGCAACATCCACATTATCCATTTAGCACTTGAAAATAAGATGTCTAAATTACTTTCAAAGATTAAGTGTGAAAAAAATAATTACAGTATTTTAGTCATTTTACTTTGATTACATGTTGAAATGATAAATTTCAGATACAATAGACTAAACTATTAAAATTAATTTTACTGATTACCTTTTACTGTAGCTACAAGAATTTAAAGTTATAATATGGGTCACTATCTGTTTCTATTGGGCACCTCTCTATATTTTTTTTCTAACTGAATAATAAGTTTTTTATATTTATGGGGTTAAAATTTAATGGTTTTGGTATTGAGAGGTTTTTTTATTAGTCTCAGATTACAGCTAATATTTAAATAATAACATTCTAATGTTAGGTGTAATAGATCTATAAATAGTCTTTCATAGACTTTGTTGTTGGCACAAAACCCATCACTAACCCTTCATAAGTCCTTGGTTCTTAGATTGAAGCTAGTTTTGGCAGCTATCATGGATCATTCACTTTATTCATTGGGTCGTCTTCTTTTTTTTTTTTTCCCTCATTGTTTGCCAGCTCTCTTTGGGGGCTTACTTCATAATTTCAGGAGGAAATAATGAATAATGGATATTTGTGTAAATTAGTTGGAAGTAAGAAGTGAAGCAGTTACTGTCCAGGTTTTTATTTTTTGTAAATTAGGATATAAATTCCTACTAGCCCTCCACTAATAATGGACTTCTAGAAAAATCTTAAATTGATTAAAATAAGAATTAACATTTACTGAGTACTTATGGGACACCAAACTAAACACTGAGGATGAATTTAAAAAAGGAACCTTGGCCTGGGAACTTAGAACTTTTTTTTTTTTTTTTTTTAAAGAAAATGTAGCATATACTAAAAAATGATCAACAAAGTAAAGATGATCTATTGCAAAGACTATATGATATAGGGCCTTTCCTGGTGGAACCAGGGATTAAATCTTAGTACAGTGAAACTATCTGAAGCGGCACAAGTTCAATCCCAGACAGCAGACCTCTCCTGTCTCATTTGCTGCACTACTCTGTTTCTGGTGAATCCGCTCACCAACCCCATACTCCACCTCACTCCTCTGGCCTATACCCCAGTTATTAGATACATAAAAAAATTTTTTTAAGACTATATGATACATGCCCAATACTATAGGAATTCAAAAAATAAAGAGAACACTGAAGACTTAGAGATTTTTTTTTTTTTTTTTAGTTTATTCCTTTGCTGGTGGTTTGTTTGGTTTTTTTTCTTGTTGTTGTTGTTGTTTTTTATGCACTCAAGAACTGGGGTGTAGGCCAGAGGCATGAGGCCAGTGGTGAGAAGATTCACCCGAGTGGGGAGCATGACAGGCAGATCTTCCACTGCTAAAGGGAAAAGTAGAAGAGACAGGAAAGTCTGTTTTGCCATGTAAGTCAGCTCCCTGACCTGGGATCTACTCATGCTGCAATGGCTGGCAATAGCTTGATAGTGTTGAGACTTAACCTCTTGTGCTACCAGGGAGTCCTTCCTTTGCTACTTATTGACAATAGTGCCCACGTATTCTTTTCAGAACAACCAGTTTATAAATACCTTCTGGCACTGTTCTGGGGTCTTAGAACAATCATTGGTAATTATTATAATTATATAAAAATTTAGCACTGATTCTTTATTGTAGCATAAATAAGAGTTTAGCACTGTTCTTTTAAAATAAAACGATGATGTTCACAGATGGGAAATTGAAGTTACTATGGCTTTACCTGTTTCATTCATGTAGCTTCATCTGTTTGCTGTGAAGTTTGTTATTATGCAGCTAAATTAACAACAACAAAAAAATGAAAACAATACCTCTCTTTCCTGTTACTATCTCTGCATTTCTTTTCAGTCTTAATATTCGCTCTTGATGGTGAGAAGGAAAGGACTGCAGGGTTGGGTAGATGGATAGCTGTATCTCTACATTTTAAACAGAAGTGAAAATAGGATGAGAGAAAGGGTTGTATGGGTGTAAAAAAAAAAGTATGAGAATATACTTTTGAGTATTGTGGAACCTGACTGACTTGCAGCATGGTAAATCCAAGGTGGTTATTGATAAAACCGCCACATGCATAGGCACTACAAATTGAAATGTAACACAAAACAGTAAATATATAACCGAACGAAGAAAAGGAAATTCTTGGAAATGAAGAAATTAATTAAATGGAGTTGGTGCTGCTATGTAAGATAGTAAGAATATATTCTGGGTGTGTGTGTGTGTGTGTGTGTGTGTGTGTGTGTGTGTGTGTGTGTGTGTGTGTGTGTGTTATTTATGCCTACAGAACTGTGTGTGTATATGTTTGTGTGTGTGAGAGAGAGAGATGTATTTATGCCTACAGAACTGGAGTACAGGCCAGAGGTGCAAGGGCAGTGAGAGGATTCACCAGAGACAGAGTGAGGAGCAGAACAGGCGGACTGACAAAGTTCACTGCTGAGGGGAGCATCGGGCGGGTCAACTCTGGGGGCGGGGATCGAACTCGTGCTGAGGTGGCTGTAGCTAGCTTCCCATAATGCTGCGCTCTAACCCATTGCACCACTAGAGAGGGCCCAATCCTGGATATATGTTCTAAGGGGTGAAGTGTACAATTTTAGCATATATGTTGGTATAGGAGATGTAGCATTGGGCTTTTTCCAAATGCAGCTGTTACCAAGATCTAGACATAGAGCCTAGAACCTAAAACAATTTCCCTTATTATGCATAAATTAGAACAATTACTTGATGACAAAAAATAGTCTGCAAGAGTATAAAATAAATGTTTGAAAATTTGTGTTTGGTGAGACAGAGCAAGACTCCTCCTGACCTTCAGGTACCAGTTGCAATTAGTAGATAACCCTACCACTTAACAATGTGTAGCCATCAGCCTAGGAGGCAACAGTAAGGCCTGACCAAGTGATTGCAGCTTTTGGTGCACCAAACCAGAGGGACACAGGTCTAAGAAACAGTCCTATAGATAGCAGTGGGATTGATTATTGTTTGTACAACAGAGATGGTACAGGTGTCAACAAGTTGAACATTGACATGTTCTACACTACTTTGAAGAGGTGAATGGAGAGAGACTTGGGGGTTATGGCCTGAAATAATAGCAGAACTGTTGACCCAGCCAGGAACATGGGGAGGAGGTAGAAGAGGTTGTGTGGAGGCACACACACCCTTGAAGTGGCAAGGAAAGCCTTATGGAGGAGCTGGGTTGTTACTCACAGGCTAAGTACCTGGTAAAGATAATAGCAGAGGAAGCATTAAGCTATGCACACCCTTTTCCCAACTGCTCAGAGAGTGTTTACCCTGCCAGCTAAGAGCCCAAAGACAGCTGATTTCTCTCATCCCAAACCCCAGAGAGGAGGGATGGGATATAGGAGTTAACTCAAATAGTAGCCATTCCTACCCTAATTCATCTATACTAATGTCTGGACCATTCCACACAGCCTCCCAATCATCCTGATCAGTAACTGGAAAATAGATCCTAGTACATAACAAAAAAAAACAGCAGAAGTCTATTAAATCAAATAAATTCATAGTGCTAGCTGCAGGAAAAATAAGTTTGACCCATTAAGCTACTGATGAAGATACTAAAAATAGTAATAAAATAGGGAGACCTCAAATATCAAAATTAAAATATATGTATATAAAAAACACATAGACACAAGACCTCAAGAGAATGTAACATTGCAAGTTAAGAGCAATATTCCAGAATACATTCACAAAAAGATGAAAGATTATATGTCTTTCTCATATAAGCATAAAGAGAAGAAAACTCAGAAGGGCAAACTAAAACAGTCTAGAAATGATAAACTGCAGAATTGAGGCGACACAAGAGGGGGAAGGAAAGTAGGAACAAAGAGTGAAGGTTGCCTAAACAAGTAAGTCAGTAAAGAGCATTATCTCAATATAAAAAATATTTACAGACCAAAGAAATTGGACTTTCTGTAGATAAAGTGGATTTTAGTGCCTTTCCTTCCAATACAAATAAATCCGACCAGTACAAGACAATACAAATAATACCATCAATCCCAAACAAAAGTGAAGGCATTCACTATTTGAACTGGGCGATTAAATATTATCTTTTAGTTCTATTTTAATTTTGCTCAAGCACTTGTAAAATGCTTTTAGAAATTAACCATTTAATTACAAAGGGGATGCTTCCACAGATACCCAGGAATATCACACTTGGCAAATTTTGTGACTAACATACAGTACATTAAAAACTTACTTAGTTTTCCAAGTCAGTTTCATTTGAAAGTGATGTTAGTAGGGTAATACTTAACTGAAATAACTAAAACATATTGAACATTAATACAAGCCAAGCAGTTTGCTGGGTGTTTTACATTTGTTCTTCTTAAATACTTTAAGCAGCCCTATAGATTATAAGATACTGTTTTCTTTAATAGGTGAGAAAACTTAGGCTTATAATGTTAATTTGCCTAAGATATGCACTTGCAAAAACCTGACTTTAAATTTGCACCATTATAATCACCTACTTTTTAAAACCACCTTCACTATTATAAAAGTCATTAGAGAAGCTCATATAAAACAAATGTATAGCTTATTGAAATATTTTAAGATTGGTATTTTAACATTAACAGGTTACTAGTTATAACGCCCTTCTCACTAATAAGATTTATCTGATAATATTTTTCCATATAATGATGATACCAAAGTACACATTATTAAGCAGTGGGCTTTAGTTTTTGCTTGTTTTTTTCCCATTTTTTTTTTCCATGTAATTTATGTGTTGAATGGACCAACACAGTTTGACTTTTCAGGTTTATTCATATCCAGATTGTTTTTGACAAAACTTGGTAAGTGGTGGTGTTCTTTCATCAAGAGATAATGTAAAGTTTTCTTTTTGTGATACTAAAACTATTGATTCTGGGTGGTTAAAACCATTAACTCATTAAAGACTGTAACTGTTAATAATTTCTAATTCTATTGTTCTTATTGCTGCTGGAATGTTTTATAGAAAAGAGAGGTTTCCACCTCAGCTAATATTTGATTATCTAATGGTTCAGTTGATAAGAGAAGAAAAATATTTTATTATTACCATTTACCAGATTTCAAAATGAGTTGACTTTCATTAGATTCTTTCAAAGTAAACTTTTTTCATTTTTAAAGATCATTTATAGTCATAATTTAAATATACTACTTCCAGTCATTCCAATTATTTGTACTGATATTCAAATTGTTCCTTATTTAGTCATTGGAAGCCTCTTCAAGTTTTCTCTCTGCCATGGTGAAGCTCATATTTTAGTAAAGCTATGCATGTATAAACATATGTATGTGTAGCCCTAACACACACACACATTAAATACCTTCTTGTGTATATTTTGGATTTTATATTCATATATATTGGAGTTAGTTACATGTTCCATATAAAAAACTATATCTTTTAATGACCACATAATGGTATACTGTATTCTATACATAATTTAATAAAAACCTTAATTAATAAGCATTTTGATTGCTTGTTAATGAACATTTTGATTGCTACCCTGCAGAGTAGTACATAATACTGCAATGAAATATCTTGGTACTATTTTGCCCACATACGTGAATATAATTGCAAAATCGATTCTCAGAAGTGACTGTCAATATATAATAGTGTATCACTACATAATTACTCTTTAAAACTAGTCATTGCCAAATTGCTCTTCTTAGAGCAGTTAGAACTGTTTTGTGCTCGTGTTTATTACCCTTTGCTAATACTGGTATATTATCAACCTTTTTGACCTTTGATAATCTGCTACATAAAGTTTTTATTAGCATTTCATTTGTATTTCCTTAATCCCACATTATCTGTTCTTGTCCATGGTCCATTTTTCTATTGAATTATTGATCTTTTCTGTAATTTGTAGCCCTTCAGATAAAATATAGTGAAATTTTTCTTTTGTGACATTATTACAAATTAGAGAAGAGTTAAAAGTATTTATTTTAAGCCCATTTTTTACCTTCAAGGGTAAATTGTCAGCCTGTCCTTGTTACCTCCTACACTTTAGTGTGTATTTTCTACAAATTAGGATACTCTCCTGAATAAACATGCTTCAACTATTGAAATCAGAAGTTAGTTTTGACACACTACTATTTTATAATTTATAGACCACATTAAGTTTCTGACTGTCCTATTAGCACCCTTCACGCAAAAGAATCCATTCAGAAACATTTATTCTATTTAATTTCCAAGTCTCTTCCCTCTTCCTTTCCCACTGTTCTTCAGTCTGAAATAATTCCTCATAGTGGCCTTGATTTTCATTACTGGCAACTTTGAAGATTATTTAGAACAGATTCAGGTTTGACATCTCCTTATAATTAGATTTAGGTTTATGCATCTTTGAAAAATATAAAAATGGTACTGTGATATTGTCACATTGGGTTGCCTGACTGTGAGTCCTTACCTGTGGGCTTAAAGGGACTTGTAAAATTCAACTGCAGGCACACACTAAAAGGTTAATTATGGGTTTTTTCATTTGTTTGTTTTTTCTTTTACCAAAGAAAGAGAAATGAATAACTCAGGGGAAGAAAGATAATTTGGTTAATGCATCCTTCCAGTTCTGCTAACCTGGAACCCCAATAGCATGCTGAAAGCCAGTAAAAAGGCCAAGAGATGAGCCACGAGCCATGAGGCCAAGAGAACCCCCAAAGCCCACATGACTGGTATTATATACAAACATCACTGCTTAATGCCACCCTCAGGTCCCAGCACATTTCACTTTAGTGATGCAGGGATTTTTAGTTCCAGTGTCTGGGGTGGGGGTGGAGCCATAAAACCTGAATCTGTAGAGTTTGTTCAGGACATCCTTTCCCCGCATCAATATTGCATGATATCAGGTGACACTGTTTCAGTTGGTCCTACTAATGATGATATTTATTTTCATCACTTGATTAAAGCAGAATCTGATCAGCATTTCTACCATAGTTACTTTTTCCCTTTCTACTTCAGTATTTTGCAAGGAGGTACTGTAAACATTCCATTTCTTACTGATGTGGTTTATCCTTTTTTGGTTTAGACATTCATTTATAATAGCATGAATTTATAGGCACTATCTTTCAGCAAGTTATAAACTCTTTACTGTCATTATAAATCTTAGTACACCACATAACCTTAGTGATTTCTGTCCCATTTGACATGTTCACACTGCTTTCTATGTCCCTTCACATATTCTCAGTCATTATTTGAGCATTTGTTTTGCCACAGATATTCCAGGTTCATCTTTATTTCCAACCTGGAATCAGTCATTTCTCCAAATAACCATTATCTCTTTTATACAAAATGTTATTTAGAAGATCCAGATGCCAGTTATATTCATTGCTATTAGAGTTCCACTGTTTCTGGAGGATTCTGTAAATGGACAGAGCAAGGGAATACATGTATGCACATCTACAGTCATCCAAACAGTTTCACTCATACATGCATGCATTCATTCATATATACATATATAATCATGAGATCACATTGATGGCTTCACTTTCTGTTTAACTAACACTGTAATTTCACATTGATGGCTTTACTTTCTGTTTAACTAACACTGTAATTTCACCCATTCACCTATGTGCCACCACCATCTGTGTGCTTTTCCCATCCCAGTTTTGATCCTGTTCCCCTCTCCACCCCCGTAAAATCTCTGGCTTATAGTTGTTCATCATTTTGCATTTTTACTTTATTACAATTGCTTTTTTTTAATTGTTCAGTTTGTAACTTTATTACTTGAGGTCAAATTGTTCTTTCTCTATGAAAATTCAGTGACAACACATAACAATTTTTGTTTTAGTATCCTAACTTGACAAAATGAAATTTACTGTCTGGGGCAACATATTCATCTATTCATCAAACTGCCTATATTTTTTAATGTAATAGTTTATTTTTACATCATTTTGTGCCTTTTTCCATCTCAATTGTAATCCCCGTGGGCTTCCCATCACCAAATCACCTTGTGCCATCACCATAGTCCAGTGCACTTCCCCTTTCACCCCATTTTTGATCCCAGCCTCCACTCCACCCCCGTAAAATGTCTCTGGTATATAGTTGTTCATTATTATTATATTTCCTCTCCCCCCCCCCCCCCCCCGTTCCTTTATTCTCTTGCTATGAGTGAAACCATCCCGTATTTTTCTTTTTCTTTTTGGCTTATTTCACTAAGCATGATCCCTTCCATCTCCATCCATGTTGCTGCAAAAGGCATGAGTTTATCTTTTTTTGATCGCTGAGCAATATTCCATTGTGTATATGTACCACATCTTCCTAATTTGGTCATTACTTTTGGGCATTTGGAATGATTCCCTATCTTCCCTATTGTAAATAGAGCAGCAGTAAACACAGGGGTACAGGTGTCCTTATGAATCAGTGTTTTTGTGTCTTTTTGGAAGATACCTAGGAGTGGGGCTGCTGGGTCATAATGGAAGCTCCATTTTTAGCAGTTTGAGAAACCTCCAGCTTTCCATAGTAGTTGGACCAGTTTACATTCACACCAACAGTGTAGGAGAGTTCCTTTTCCTCCACATACTTGCCAATATTTGTTGTAGCTAGTTGTTTTAATGTGTTCCATTCTCACTGGTGTGAGATGATATCTCTTTGTGGTTTTGATTTGCATTTCCCTTAGTACAAGTAATGATGAACATTTTTTCATATGCCTATTGGCCATCTGCATTTCCTTTTTGGAGAAGTGTCTTTTTAGCTCTTTAGCCCATTTTTTGATGGGCTTGTTTGCTTTATTTTTGTTGAGTTTTATAAGCTATTTGTATATCTTTGCCATTAGTATTATGTGCAAAAATTTTCTTCCAATCAGTGGGGTGTCTTTTTCTTTCATTTAATGTCTCTTCTATGGTACAGAAGCTCTTTAACTTGTTGTAGTCCCAGCTGTTTATCCTTTCCTTCACTATTGTTGCTGAGGTGTATGTCATGGAGCGTTTCACCAACATTTTCTTCTAGTTATTTTATGGTTTCAGATCCCATGTCTAGTTCTTTAATCCATTTTGAGTTGGTTTTGTGCATGTTGTGAGGTAGTAATCTAGCTTCATTTTTTTTGCATGTAGCAGTCCAATTTTTCTAGCACCATTTGTTGAACAAACTTTCTTTGTTTCATTGCATATTCTTTGCTTCTTTGTCAGAGATTAGCTGTCCATAAAACTGGGTTTGCACCTGGGTTTTCTATTAAAATCCTTTGGTCTGTATGTCTATTCTCATTCTAGTACCATGCAGTTTTGATTATTATGGTTTTGTGGTATAGTTTGAAGTCTGGGCATGTCTCTTGTTTTAGTCAGGAGAGTTTTGGCGATTTGAGGTTTTTTGTGATTCTGTGTAAATCTCAACAATATTTGTTCTATTTCTTTGAAGAATGTCATTGAGATTTTTATTGGAAAAGTGTTAAATATGTAAATTGCTTTTGGTAGGATGGCCATTTTAATGATGCTAATTCTTCTGATCCATGAACAGGGCTAACACTCTAATGTTCTAATTTTCTCACTTTATATCTTAACTCTCTTCTGACAGAAATCTGGCATTATCTTATTAATTTGTGTGATCAGTTCCATCATCCCCTCTTCTTGTGTAATGCCTTTCATTCCTTGATTTAACTCTGATTCTTGCAGGCTACCTTTCCTGAATTCAAACTTCCTTATTATGTCTCTTGAACTCTGATACTCTACATCAGACCATCTTCTAGATGGATACCATTTTCATCATACTTAATGTCTAGAGTTCTCTTCCAAGCTGTTTTCCCATGGACACCCTACCTCACCCTTTTCACTTTGACTCCTTGCTAAGCGCTGTCCTCACACCACTTGAGTTCTAATCATATAGTACTACTCCTCTCACTGCTCTTATCAAGTGAACATCTTGCCGCATTATTTTTGAACAAATGCCTAAATTTTTTGTCATACTTTAAAGAACTTCTCTACTTTAATATAAAAACAGTTTTTCTTCTAGTGTTTTTTTTACTATATATGTAAATGCATGGTCTGTTTAAAATTTAACTGATATTCAAGCCCTCCCTGGTGGTACAAGTGGTTAAAGCACAGCACTACGAAGCTATCTGCAGCCACTGCAGCACAAGTTCGATCCCCAGACAGTGGAGGGGACCCACATGGCACAGTAGACCTCTCCTGCCCTTCCTGCTACTCCCCTCAAAAGTGATTTCAGTGGATATGCCTTTTCTTCTCCCCACTCTGTCTTTGGTGAACCTTCTCATATCCTGAACCTCTGACCTGTACCCCAGTTCTTGTATGCATAAATAAATATTTTTTTAAAAAAGAATTTAACTGATACTTCTTTCTTGGTTATATAAAAGTTGTATCTTAACCTACCAATTCTGGAATATATGAAGTTTTAAAAATATGTTTAAACTGTATCCACAGAATTTTTTTTAAGAATAAGTTTTATTTTTCATACATCTATATCTTTTTTTTTTTTTTTGTAATAGATGATGATGTACCTGCAGATATGGTTGCAGAAGAATCAGGTCCTGGTGCACAAAATAGTCCATACCAACTTCGTAGAAAAACTCTTCTGCCAAAAAGAACAGCGTGTCCTGCAAAAAACAGTATGGAGGTAAGTAAAAATGGGGTTGTTTTTCTTTTTTTGTAATGAAAGAATTACAATGAAGCAAGAAAGTAATGTCATTTTATAAATAATGATTAGGTGTGATAGAAATATTTGCCTAATTAGCTTTAATTTTGCTTTTCTAGGGTGCCTCAACTTCAACTACAGAAAATTTTGGTCATCGTGCAAAACGTGCAAGAGTATCTGGAAAATCACAAGATCTATCAGGTTATTTCCAATGAGAAAACTGAGGGATAGGGTTAGATAATTTTTTGTATCATGTTTAATACTGAAAAATTAAAATTAATAGTTTAATGTTCCATTTAATGTTAAGAAAGTAATTATTATAGAATAAAGATGGGAAAGAAAACAATATATAATAAACATGAGAGCCCAGACAGCTTGAAATATAATTATTACAGGGAATACTTTTTATTTTAATCTTATTAACTTTGATCAGTTTCTGAAGTAGTACAAAAGAAACTATACTAAGTCAGGATAAAAGGAGATAAATGTTGTATGTGAAAGTAAAATACTTATAAAATGATTGTCATCCCTCAAAAACCTACTTATTAGTTAAATGTAGATTATGCTCTTTAAATATTAAGAAAATCATTGCTAACATAATAGGTTATTTAAATTCTGATTGTTAATCTCTTTATAGCAGCACCTGCTGAGCAATACCTTCAGGAGAAACTGCCAGATGAAGTAGTTCTAAAAATCTTCTCTTACTTACTGGAACAGGATCTTTGTAGAGCAGCTTGTGTGTGCAAGCGTTTCAGTGAGCTTGCTAATGATCCAATTTTGTGGTAAGTGAAAATTTAATCCTTATTATTTTGAGATTTACTATTTGCTGCTCAAAAATGCTAAAAATGATTAGTTAAATAGTTGGAACAAAATTAGAATGCTTATAAATCCCAAGTTATCTTCCTCATCACACAAAGGTTGTCAGTCCAGGCAATATTTTTAAAACAATAAATGTAGTACTTTTTCTGCTGTTTGTCAGGTAATAATAACTATAACAACTGAGTAATTATGGGAAATTCTTCCCATTGCCTTTTTTTCTTAGAAACAAAATTATGTCTAATTTAAAACAGCCAATTAAAAATTGATAGCTTAGTCAGGATATAAATTTTGTTACATCAGGGCCCTCTCTAGTGGCACAGGAAGTTAGGACACCACACTGCAAGCAAGCCGCAGCCGCGTCAGTGAGAGTTTGCTCCCTGGAAGTGACCCACATGGTGTGGCAGACCTCTCCTGAGCCACCCACTGCTCCCCTCAGCAATGTACTTTGTTGATCTGCCTGTTCTGCTTCCTAATCTGTCTCTGGTGAATCCTCTTACCACCCCTGCACCTCTGGCCTGTACCCCAACTCTGTATGCATAAATAAAAGAACATTTTTAAATTGTTACATTACTTTTAGAAAATTATTTGACATTGTATTCTTATATCTTACTTTTTTTTTTCCAGAATTTTTCAGAACATGGGGAAATGCCATGTTATTTATAAAACATAAAAAGAGCAGAATATGGTCCTCCCTCATTGTGCAGGGGGTTAAGTCTCAGCACTAAGAAGCTATCAGCAGCCACTGCAGCATGAGTTGAACCCCTCTCAGGCAGCTGACCCACAGAGTGCAGCAGACCTCTCCTGTCTCGCCCACTGCTCTCCCCAGCAGTGTATTTCAGTAGATCTGCCTGTTTGGTAGATCAACTCTGTCTCTGGTGTATCCTCTCACCCTCCGCACCTCTGGCCTATACACCAGTTCTTGTTTCCATATATTAATAAAAATAAATCTTTAAAAAAAAAAAAAAAAAAGGCCCTCCCCGGCGGCGCAGCAGATTAAAGCGCCTCACTAAGAATCGAAAGCCACTTCCGCATGAGTTCGATCCCCGCCTGCCCCAGAGGTGACCACATGGCGTGGCAGACCTCTCCTCACCTGCCCGCTGCTCCCCTCAGCAGTCTACTTAGTCGATCTGCCTGTTCTGCTCCCCACTCTGTCTCTGGTGAATCCTCTCGCCGCCCTTGCACCTCTGGCCTGTACCCCGGTTCTGTATGCACACACACACAAAAAAAGAGGAACAGAGGGCCCTCCCAGGTGGCACAGCAGGTTAAAGCACAACATTAAGCTAAAGCCACCTCAGCACGAGTTGGATCCCTGCCCTGGAGGTGATCCACATGGCATGGCAGCCTCTCCTGACCCTCCCACTGCTCTCCTCAGCAGTGTATTTCATCAGTCGGCCTGTTCTGCTCTCCACTATGTATCTGGTGAATCCTCTCACCACCCCCACCACCACCACCCTGCACCTCTGGTCTGTATGCATAAATAAATAAATCTTAAAAAAAAAAAAAGAAGAACAGAATATAAACTAACACACATGGGCCCTCCTTGGTGGCACAGCGTGTTGGAATGCTGCACTATGAATCCAAGTCAAGCTGTGGCCACTTCAGTGTGGTTCTATCCCTGCCCCAGAGGTGATCCACATGGCGGGGGGACCTTTCCTGTCTTGCCCACTTCTCCCTTCAGCAGTGTACTTAGTTGATCTGCCTGTTGTGCTCACCACTCTCTTCTTTGTGAGTCCTCTCACCGCCCCTGCACCTTTGGCTGTGCCCCATTTCTGTATGTACAAATAAATAAATCTTTAAAAAAAAAAAAAACTAAACATTCACAACTATAATAAACAAAATTGTTGATAAAAGATTGGAAGGGAAATATAATCAACTATTAATGACTATATTGACAGTATATTGGCAATATTGACTATTAACTCATTTTTTATGCTTTTTTATATTTTACAAAAGCTATGTGTGTTAACTGGTGCTAAAACAAGATACTCCTTAAAGTTCTGTTTGTTTTAGAAATAGAAAAGAAAGTCAAGAACAAAATTAGAAAGTATTTTACTGAAAATCATCCTTTTACATAATTATTTAAGGCTTTTACAGTAAAAGTGGCTTTGCATTTATAGTTAAATTGTTTTAGCTAAAAAATACACTTAAAATTCTGGCTTTGATGTCTTTAATAAAAGTTTCAGACTTTAAGTATTATAGTTCTTTAAAGAGCATTTTATGAAATCTTTTAATTCCTTTTCTTGTTCAGGAAAAGATTATATATGGAAGTATTTGAATATACTCGTCCTATGATGCATCCTGAACCTGGCAAATTCTATCAGATTAATCCAGAAGAATATGAACATCCTAATCCTTGGAAAGAGAGCTTCCAGCAATTGGTATGAAGTATAAATAGAAAATATTGGTTTAGTAATATATTTTATAAATAAAGTCCCTATAGAAAATTAATTTAAATTCAAGAATAGATTGTAAAAGTACGCCTCCCTGGTGGTGCAGCGGTTAAAGTCTCAACACCTTCAAGACATCATCAGCCACTGCAGCATGTGTTTAATACCTGGCCAGGGAGCTTACCCTCATAACACAGCATATCTCTCCTGTCTCCCCGAGTGCTCCCCTCAGCAGTGTATCTCAGTAGAGTCCTCTGTTTAGCTCCCCATTTTGTCTCTAGTGAATCTTCTTACCCCTCCCCGCTGTGGCCTAGACCTCAGTTCTTGTATGCATAAATAAATAACACTTTTTAAAAAATTAAGAAAAGGTTGTAAAAGTAAACCAGTGGATAATATATAAACCATACAGTATTCAGTAATTCTTTTCACTACTGATTTATTTATTAATAATTTAAATTTAAAAGTATCAGTAAGAAGCAGTAGCCTCTCTAACAGAGCAGTGGGTTAAAGCCCAGCACTATGAAGCTATCCGCAGCTACTGCAACATGAGTTCGATCCCTCACCAGGAGGTGACCCACATAGTGTGACAGACCTCTTCTGACATGCCAGCTGCACTCCTCAGCAGTGTATTTCAGTAGATCTGCCTGTTCTGCTCCTTATTCCGTCTGTGGTGAAATGTCTCACCACCCTTCCCCCCATACACGCACATACCTCTGGCCTTTACCCCAGTTCTTGTATGCATAAATAAGAAAATCTTAAAGAAAAAAAAAACAGTAGCTGCAGAGCTGTGTGGAAATGTACTTTTCAAGTTACTAGTGCAGATGTTCAGTGGTTATTTTAAAGGTCACATTTAGCAGAATTTACATATGGTCCTTTACAAATGGTTCTGAACTACGGGTGATTTCACTCCACAGGGGACATTTGGCAATATTCACAAACATTTTTCTTTGATGGTTGGAAATTTGTCCTAACTGATGGGGAGAGGATGCTACTGGTGTCTGATGAGTAGGGGCCAGGAATGTTTCTAAATATTCTACAATACACAGAACAGCCCCCATAACAAAGAATTATATGTATCAAAATATAAACAGTGCTGAGATTGCTAAACTTTGTTCTCACTGTGTATTAGAGTCAAAAATTATTCAAGATTTTTGTGTTGCATTGTGTAACAGAAATTAATTGAAGTAACTGACAATTTTTACTTATACTTTTTAATTAAATAATAAAATTATTCATAAGTTAAAATGTAATGTTTATATTAATGGTCAATATTTGTTGTGTTTTTGTTTTTGTTTTTGTTTTATTTTTACATTTTAGTATAAAGGTGCACATGTAAAGCCAGGATTTGCTGAACACTTCTACAGTAACCCTGCAAGATATAAAGGAAGAGAAAATATGTTGGTATGTTTGATTATATACCTTTTCAGACTTAAACTTTTAATCTTTTAATTGTGTACTGAAATTTTAATTTTCTTTTCTAGTATTATGATACAATTGAAGATGCCCTTGGTGGGGTACAAGAAGCTCATTTTGATGGACTTATCTTTGTTCATTCTGGAATATATACTGATGAATGGATTTATATTGAATCTCCAATCACCATGATTGGTGCAGGTATTTTGAAAAGCATTGTCATTAGAATTTTAATATCTTGCTCATTTTTTGTATATGATGGATTTTTTAAATGTTAGTGACTAAAAATCCAAATGAACCTTAACAGTATCTTAATGGAAAGAAAGAATACAAATCAAATGAAAGTAAACCTGAATCCTGCATGGTGGTGCAGCAGTTAAAGTCTCAGCACTGTAGGGGGCCTTCCAAGTGGCAGGAGTTAAAAGTCTCAGCACTAGTAAGCTATCATCAGCCACTGCAACCTGAGTTAAATCCCAGCCAGAGAGTTAACCCACATGGCACATCAGACCTCTCCTGTCTCACCCACTGCTCCACTCAGCAGTGTATTTCAGTAGATCTGCTGTTCTGCTCCCCATTCTATCTCTGGTGAATCCTCTCATCCCCACACCTTTGCCCTCACCCCGGTTTAAAATAATTCTTCATAAATAAATAAATCAACCTGAGAGTTCAGAAATATAGGTGTATCTATTTTTTAAGACTTATTTATTTATACATACAAAAGGTTATAAGCCAGACGTGCTGGGGAAGGGTGAGAGGATTCACCAGCAACAGTGGGAAACAGAACAGGCAAGGTTTACTGAAATACACTGCTGAGGAGAGCAGCTGGTGAGACAGGAGAGGTCTGCTGTGAGTAGTTCTCTGGCTGGGGATCCAACTAGTGTTACAGTGGCTGCACATAGCTTCATAGTGCTGTGACTTAACCCCCTGTGCCATCAGGGAAGCCCAATTTTATCCTGTTTTGAAAATAAAGATGCTAATTTTTCATTGCTGGATTTTTATTGAAATATTTACTTTTAGAATATTCTTTGTACTGTTTTAAAGGTTCTTTGTGGTCAAATTTCTAAAATTAATGTAATTTATGAGCATGGATCACTCTTTTGAAGATGTATGCTATCTTTTATTAGTATTCAGCACATAGATTATTTAAAAATAGCTTATAATTACTACTTGTTTAACAAGTAATTAGCATTTACTGCCCCTTCTACTTCTCTTCCCTTTTTCTACCACTAAAGAAAAAATTGGGGAGGGTGTATGTTTCTAAATAAAGAGGTTTCTCTCTCCATATTCATCCTCCCTTTTCTTTCTTTCTCTTGGGCCTTTTTCTGGCGTTGCTGTTTGTGATTTTGTTTTCACAAATATTTTAATATACCATTGCATTTGATATTAGATGTTATTTCTAAATGAGTTTTATTAGAGATATTATACATAGATTTGACTGTAATGATATTCAAATAATAGACTTTCTGTAAGAGGCCAGTTGAAGCAGGTTTTTGAATAATTAATCTTCTCTACCCAATACCAATTTTTTAAAAGATATAGCTCTAGAAAACAGTACCCCACTTAAAAACAATAAAAAAGGATTCTATTGTATTACTAGGTATTTTTTGGCAGGATATTTTTCCATTTGTCTATTTGACAAAGTTAATATGCTTTAAAATATCTTTTCCACAGCACCTGGAAAAGTAGCAGACAAAGTTATAATTGAAAACACTAGAGATTCAACCTTCGTTTTCATGGAAGGTTCTGAAGATGCTTATGTTGGATATATGACAATAAGGGTAAGAAGTGTTAAGATTTAAAACGTAAAAGATGATCACTCATGGAATATGGATAAAGAGAACAAAGGGACTGACAAAACCAAACCAAACCAAAGCAAAACAAACCCTAGGAATTTTGACTGTAGAATTGAGGCTACAAGGGGACGTAGAAGGGGGCCCAAAGGACTGTGGGGAAAATTGTTAACTACTTTGGGAGTGTGGGGTAGATCATTGATAAAGCTGAAGAACTGTGAACCTATACCAAAAAATTCAAAGATTTATTATAAGCCAGTGTTATGGTTACTGCAATTAAAAAATACATTTAAAAATTTTAATGCAGTAATTCAAGCACAATAAAAATACTAAAATGTCTGTGTTCTGTTAAGGCAATGATTGTTTATTTAAACAAAATTTCAACCTTTTCAGTTTAACCCTGATGACAAATCTGCTCAACACCACAACGCACACCACTGCTTAGAGATTACAGTAAATTGTAGCCCCATTATAGATCATTGTATCATCCGAAGTACATGTACAGGTTAGTATTTCCTTTATGCTTTATATATAATGAGTCAATGTTTTTACCCAAAAGATTTTTAAGTAAATTATTTGTCTTACAGTTGGCTCTGCAGTATGTGTTAGTGGTCAGGGAGCATGTCCCACTATCAAGCACTGTAACATCAGCGACTGTGAAAATGTTGGACTCTATATAACAGATCATGCACAGGTATATATTCATAGTTTTTTGTCTTTCTGCATTTTTTTTAAAGCTCTTCTAATGTTTATTTCTGATTATTTGTTGTTCTAGGGAATATACGAAGATAATGAAATTTCCAATAATGCTCTGGCTGGGATTTGGGTTAAAAATCATGGAAATCCAATTATTAGACGGAATCATATTCATCATGGTCGTGATGTTGGTGTGTTCACATTTGATCATGGCATGGTAAGATTGTATTTAATAAAAACAAGGATTTCATGTCAATTAAATTTCAAATAGATTTCAGCATTATTGTCCAATCCCGAAACTATAAGAATTAAATAAAGGTTAATAGATTTTTAACATTACATTTTCTAATCAAAAAGCAATATTGTACAAATTCATTTATCCCATGGTACATACATGCAGAGAAGATGGATCCTTAAAGGAATTCGTGTGATCTTGTAAAGATGCTTAAAAATCACACAGATAAAATCAACCACTTTTCAAAGAATGTGGCCTAACATAAAAATACTATTAGTGAGTTTCACACAAGTTTATAGACTATACACTTTGAGAAGTAGTGGTTTCATTATTAGTTTGCCTTTTATTTCATTCTGTTAAAAATTTTTAATAGGCCAAACTTTAATGAGAATTGTGATAATAAAATATTGGCCCAAAAATAGTTACTTAGTAGGTGGTCATCATTATGAATGATTCTGATTTTTTAAGCTTTAGTAATTTTACAAAAGTTTCTAGAATTCACTTTTTGAACACTTGTAGTTCCTTATTTCAAAGTAGTGTTCTTGGAGCTCTCTGTCCACCTGTGACTGTGCAGGTTTCTTTTCACAAACCTTTTCCATTTGCAAAGCAGCAGCAGCTGCTCTTTCTGCCTGCTTGTGACTATATAAGAGTAGTATTCTCTTTTCCTAATAAACCTGTCCTTTTAAAATGTGAAGGAAAAAATAGTTCTTGTATGTCTATGCAAATAACCTTTTCTTCTAATGTCTAGTTTACATTGAGATAATTTTCAAATTCTAGTACAGTATTCACAGCATTTTTTATTGACTCAGATGGAAGAGTGATGTATGTTATGATTGAAAAGAGGGTTAAAATGAAGCTTTGTTATTATTACACATGGTGTCCAGCAACTTAGGAACATTAGCTTGACATCTACAAATTGTTAGTTAACAAAGTTTTCACTTTCATTGTACCTAAAATCTTAATGCAGAACTCTTAAAATTGAACTTCAGGAGTACCCTTCTATCAAGTTCTGATTAAATCTAGATACTTTCAGACCAAAGTCCAGTTTATCATCTTCACTCACAACTCAAGCCATCACTTGACCCTGTTAATTAAAAAGCAGAGTGGAGATGATCGCTTGCCCTTTTCTCTAAACATGCAATAAAGAAATTGAAATTTCATTGCAAAGTTCCTTTATTCCCCAGGAGTAGGGTGTGGAAAAATGTGAAAATTGCGGGGGTCTGGGAAAAGTTTTGAAGGATGCCAAGACACAAGCATCTTGAATCTGAGCCCCTTTAGAGGCCTGTGTGACTATAGTTTGTAAACAGAATAAATACCTGTAATGGAATTTTACTATGCTAGTATTTGTTTGTCTTATGTTGCCTTTAGTGTTTGCCCACAGTTATATGTAATTCAAGTATATTTATGAATACCTCTGGTCTCTTTCACAATTAATTCAAAGTATCAAAATAATTTTAACCTGCATTAATTTCCTCATTTCGAAAAGACATATGGTAATGGTCATTTACTAACATTCAACATCATAATTTACTCCTTATCTCATACCCCTGATAGTTTATTTTTTATTGACTTGGATTTATAAATTTTGATACAGTAAGAAAGTAAACTTTATTTTTAATTAATTTTTTTATTTTCTTACATTGCTCATTGTTGTACAGTATTTGATTTCTCTCATTTTCCTACATTTACAGTGTAGTCACTGTAAATCTCCCACCATCACATCACCCATGAGCCATCACCATAGACCATTGTGCTTTTTCCTGCCTCCCCTATTTTGACCCTTCTTCCCTGCCCCATGTGATATGCCTCATATCTATAGAAAATAAAACTGTGTATATGTGTGTATGTGTGTGTGTGTAGAAGAACTGGGGTGTCGGTCATTGGTGCAGAGAGTAAGAGGGTTCACCACAAACAGAGTGGGGATCAGAACAGGTAGATTGACTGGAAGATACTGCTAAGGGGAGCAACAGGTGAGACAGGAAAGGTCTGTTGTACCATAGGATAGGTTGATTAGCTCCAGCTGGCTGGGGATGGAAACTAGTCCCTAATGGAAATAGAGCTGAGACTTAACTCCTAGGCCACCAGGGATACCCAAAAGTGCTTTTTTAAAGCAACTGTAGGCAATATTATAGATACATATTCCCATTAACGATTAATGAAAAGATTTGTTTAGCAATTACAGATTTGTAAGGAAAGGATAAAAACAGAGCATATCTTGGCCCTCTCATCAGTTTTAGTATTAATGACACATTTTAAAATTCTTTGGTGGAGTGTTCAATTCCAAGTATTCTTTGGTATCTTTGTAGCTCATTGGTAGGATGACATCACTGTGGAGAAACTTTTTTTTTCTCTTTATTTTTTTATTATTTTACAACAGTTTATTTTTACATCATTTTGTACATTTTTTCCCCCATCTCAATTGTAATCACTGCAGGTTTCCCATCACCAAGTCACCCGTGTGCCATCACCATAATCCCGTGCACTTCCCTCCCAAACCCCCCCCCCATTTTTGATCCCATTCCCCACTCCACCCCCGCAAAATGTCTCTGGTATGTGGTTGTTCATTATTTTTGTTATTTTCTCGCCTGGTCCACTATACTCCTGCTATGAGTGAAACCATCCGGTATTTTTCTTTCTCTTTCTGGCTTATCTCACTAAGCATGATCTTTTCCAGCTCCATCCAAGTTGCTGCAAAAGACATGTGTTTCTCTTTTTTGGTTGTGGAGTAATATTCCATTGTATATATGTACCACATCTTTTTAATCTAGTCATCTACTTTTGGGTATTTGAGCTGCTTCCATGTTTTTCCAATTGTGGGATTGCTGGGTCATAGGGAAGCTCCATGTTTAGCAGTTTGAGGAACCTCCAAACAGTTTTCCATAGTGGTTGTACTAGTTTGCATTCCTACCAGCAGTGCAGGAGAGTTCCTTTTTCTACTGTGGAGAAACTTTTTAAAATGTGACTTTGGGGGCCCTCCCTGGTGGTGCAACAGGTTAAACCATTGAACTTGGAAGCTTTCTCAGCCACAGCAGCACAAGTTCAACCTCCAGCCAAGGTGGTGACCCACATGGCATGGTAGACCTCTCCTGACCCACCTGCTGTTTCCCTCAGCAGTGTATTTAATACATGTTCTGCTCCCGGTTCTGTCTCTGGTGACTCCTGTCACCCCCTGCACCTTTGGCCTCTATCCTAGTTTTTGTATACATAAGTAAATCTTAAAAAAAAAAAAAGTGACTTTGTTGCTATACCATTTCAGTGACATCAGAATAAACATTTAAACTACTTTCAGTAGTGCCCTCTGTTGTCTTTAAATGTATTCATGTTTTGCCCTGTCTGTGACATACAGGATTTAAATTACCACTTTTGTAAAAAAAATGAATCAAAAGATTACAGTTTTATTTTAAAGGAATTGATGTTTTAGTAAAGATACTACATCCCTAGGATAACACCTGGGTTTGTAAGGGTATGAGTCTAGAGTTTGTTATTAACTGTATGTTTAAACTTTAGAATAAAGAATGAATACCCCCATGAAAAATTAGTGCATAAGCATACTTTGTATTTCAGCCTCTCTCTATCCCATCATTTATAGTCTTATTTTTCTTTTTATAAAGTATATAACATTTGCATTCCCAATATAATTGGTCTATTTTTATTTACCTTTTGTCATTTTTTCCAGTTTATTGAAAATTGACATATATCATTGTATATAAGTTTCAGGCATGATGATTTGATTTACATGTATTGTGATGACTTTTTTAATATAATAGCTTATTTTTACATTATTTTGTGACTTTTTCCATCTCAGTTGTAATCCCCGTGGGCTTCCCATCACCAAATCACCCCTGTGCCTTGTGATGACATTTTTATTACTGTGTGTCCGCTCCCCAGTTTTTAATATTTTGATAGATTCTTGGTATGACTGTGTTTTGTCATCTAGCCATATTTTGTTTGTTTTTAAAAGAAGGGTTTAAGGGTTTAGTAGTTTGAATTCATGTCATTTGAGGAAGCCTGCATTACACCTTTTAACTTGACCTGGCATACAATTTCTACTTTTATAAAATATATTTTTATTTTTATTATGTATTTTCTTTCCATAAATTCTATAGTCATTTTTATATTTGAAGCACTGAGTATGACTTAGAAAATTGAGATCATTCTGGGTTTTTTTTCTGGTGGTGATTTGCTTTTCTACTTAAGTATCTGTACTGTTGTTCCTCTCTTTAAAAACTTGACTATCGACTCTTCGTATTACTGTGTTTTTAAGTTTTATTTGATTTCCCCAAGTCTGTATCCTTTACTATGTCTTTATACCTTCTCTTTTTTGTTTCTAGTATAGCTTTTAATTTCCATTTTTTTAACCTAATTGAAATAACATTGGTTCATAACATTGTATTGTACAATCGTTTAAGTCAACATCTGTGTATAGCACATTTGCTTACCACCAGTTTTCATCAATAACCATATATTTGGCCCTTTCTCCCCAGTTTATTGAACCCCATCCCCACCTCTTTCCTTTTGGTAACCACTATTTTGTTTTTATAGTGGGTGAGTTTATTTTTGCTTTGTTTGTTCATCCATTTGTTTCTTTACCATGTATGAATAAAATCATGGTATTTTTCTTTCACCCAGCATATCTTCTAGATCCATCTGTATTGTTGCAGGTGGCAGGATTTCATCTTTCTTATAGCTGTAGCTTTAATTTTTTAATGTATTTTTGTTTATGGAATATCTTTCTTGTACATAACAGCAAAAAGACTACTTTAGTAAATTTCCATCTTCCATCTTCAGCAAATATCAATACATGGCCAGTTTTGGTTTTTCTGTTACTCTTAACTCTGATTATTTTGAAGCAAATCTGAGGCAGCAGCATCGCATTTGTAAATATTTCATTATATATGTTTAAAAGATGGGGATTCTTTTTTCCCCCCGATAACCACAGTGCCATTCTCCTAAAAAAATGAATTTTCAATGGCTCTGTCTCCCCAGTTATCTTTGTCTAATATTCAGTCCATTAAGAGTTTTATTTTTGTAAAAATAAAATGTAGTAATTCCAAATTGTTATGAGATTAAAATATTTTTAATTCAAGGTAATTAAGTTATCGTAAATTTATGTATTTCACATATGACAGATGGCAGATTCTTAAGTTGATCTTTGGCTGTCCTTTCTCTTAGCTTTTACTCACTTTATTTTGTATAAACGTCCCATAAATTAGAATCTTAAGCTTTAGATGACCAAAATTATACGTGTCTTTTCTTTTTCAGATGTACCTGAACTATTTCTATGAAAATATTACCATGGGAATATTTCCCTCCTCTCATATATTGTGTTCATTCTACTAGATCTCATTATGGTTATACATATCTAATTAGACTCTGTTACCTGAGGGAAATCACTGTCTTGCTGAAAGTTTAAGGTTAACATTTATTTTCTCTTAAAGACTCTCTTCATCTTTATCCAGGTGTCACAAGGTTCAGCAAATTTTTTATCAATTACAGCTGAGGCTGTGGAATTTATTTCAATGGAGACATCATATTTTTATCCTTAATATTTTTTGTTTCTTTTGGAACAGTTTTAAGAGAACTCAGATACCTTGTAATTTGATATATTAAAGGACTATTTCACTTCAAGAAATTAGAATGAAAATGTGTTTAGTCTCACCTTTCATTGTTAGTATACCAGTGTTTTTAAGTTGATAAATAATTTCCAAGATTTGCAGTAATATATTTGATGTAGAGATTTAGAAGTATGTGAAGTATTTGTGATGAGCAGCTAACAAACTTTTTTAAAAATATAGAAATGACTTTTCACAATCTCTAACATCTTGTGTCAAAGAAAAAGGCCATTTGTAATATGGAGTTATCCAGTAAATGTTCATGTCTCTTGGAATTTTTACATGTCAGTTGGAATTTAGTAGAAAGGCAAAGTAGAATTCATGTAAGTTCTACTAAATTCTAAGTTTTCTACTATGAAACGATTTTGATCTAAAAGACATATTTTAACAAAACAAATGCTTTCCATTAAAATTTATTTTAAAATAAAATTATATTAGCTGAAGCCTTTTTGCCCATAATAAAGAGGTAGATTTCCTTACAGAATTACAAAGCTATAAGTCAAATCAATTATTACTTTCTGAGTGTGATGAAGTCACGTTTATAATAAACTTCTGGTAAAAGCATGGTGGAAGAAAAGATTTTTATGCTGCTTTATTTTCTCAAAATTTATCCCAGGTTAAAAACTCCATCTTTGATTTACTATATGGCAGATGACCATGAAATGATAATCTGGGTAATCACTTCAAATTAGAGCAGGTTATAGAATCTGCTTATCTTCAGGAAGATAATTTGGTAAACCTAACATGAGTAAAATTTATCAAGAGGTAATTTGAAAAATGGGTAGGAAGTTACAGAGTAACCACTAGACATTTAAACAAGGCAATTGCTAATATAAGGGAACAAAATGTACAACAAAGGATGTGTAGTTATACTTATGGCTCAGCTCTGAATAGCAAACTGATCTAGCCAGAATTGTGATATGAGTGACACAGTGTATGTAATGGATGATTAGAGACATGAATTCTCATCTCAAATGAAAGGAAGCCAGTAGATAATACCTAAAACTGTCGCTGTAATAGCAACGGGAGCCTTTACTTAAAAATGTAAAAGTAGGCCCTCCCTGGTGGTGCATCTGGTGAAAGCACAGCACTGAGAAGCTTAAGCCACTTCCGCATGAGCATGAGTTAGATTCCCGCCTGCCCCAAGGAGATCCACATGGGGCAGACCTCTCCTGACCCGCCCGCTGCTCCTCTTAGCAGTGTACTTCGTCGAACTGCCTGTTCTGCTCCTCGCTTTGTCTCTGGTGAATCCTCTCACCCTTCCATCTCTGGCCTGTACCCCAGTTCTGTATGAATGAATAAATAAATCTTTTTAAAAAAAAAAAAAGTAAAAGTAAATCAAGAGAATCCGCTAAAGTAGTTAAAAGTAGCAGCCTCTGGATAATGGAAAATGAGGATAGAAGACTGCTGTTTACTTTAATACACCTGTAGATCTAGTTGACTCTTAACTGTGAAATCAAAATGTAAAGAAAGAACATTGGGACATTTAAGTACATATATATGTACTTAAATTAACATGTAGTCAAAATGTAGCAAAGAATACTTGTAATATATTTAACTAGTGTTTCCAGGATTTAACAGTGACCTGTTACTAGTATCTTTATGGAAACCCAATAAATAGCATGCCTTTCACTGCCACATTTTAAACAAATTAAGAAATAACGCTGTGATATAGCATACAAGATGGAGGAGCAGAAACATCTTTAATACTCTTAAAGATTTAAGTTGGATGACAGAGTTCAAAATAAGAATGAAATGGGTCTGTTTAACTGAACTCTAGCATTAAATAGGCCTACCCACTTCTGTGGAATAGTTAGCAGACAGCATGCTTCCTGTGTATGGACTGCTCACTTTTACGAAGAAAAACAGAATTGAACATACATACGCTTTCCCAATCGTCACTTAAGCTTTACCAATCGTCACTTAAGCTTGGCAGAGAAAGACGCTGTTCTTTTTAATGATGAAAATATCTGAAATATTGAATCATATTCCAGTCTGACATGAAGTTCTTCTAACCTAGACTTGTGTTAATTTTTTTCTTTGATGTTCAAGTTTTGCCATAATTGTGTGTGTGCACACATACACAAAAATGTGTATATATATATCAAGTATTAAAGAAAAACTTTTTATAAAATTTTCTTACATTGTTTTTTGTACAATATTTTATTTTTCCCCTCCTCTGTAGTCCTTGTAAATCTCCCACTACCACAGGACCTGTGAACTGTTACCATCGTGCCTTGTGCTCTTCCCTACTGTTTTGACCCCCCTCCTCCTTCCTGTCCTGCTGTGTTCTTCAGATCTATAGTTTGCTGCCAAGTTTTATCTTTTTTGTTGTTGGCTTTTTGTTCTGTTTCCTGTATTTTTCCTATGATCCTCAGTACCTCCCTATAGTACTCCTATATATCCATCAGATATTATTATTTCACTGAGCACATTCAGTTTTTAAAGAGATAGACAAGGGACTGGAAATGACTTCAAAAAGTTACATCTTATAAATTATCTTCATTTTCCTTTTGCTGTTCAGTGTTGATTAAATCTTAAAACTTAGAAGTGTTACATAACTTTTATAAGATAAGTAAAATATGTTCATTATAGAAAATTTAAGAAATTCAGAGAGTAATAAGACAAAGAAACTACTGTGTCTGTGTCCTTAGACTTCACTACTCATAATCACAGCCTTAATATTTTTTTTTGCTTCATCCTTCAGATTGTTTTTCATCAAATAAAATTGACTGCTTAGCATGTAATCTTGAAGTACATACTCATATTGCCTGATAGAATTAGCATAATTCTTCAAAAACAATTTTATTCCCTATTCTTGGTCTAAGAAGTTGATTTGTTGGTACTTCTTTAAAGCAGAAGTTAATTTTCCTTAGTACTTGTAAACTTAGTATTTCTTTGTTGAAGGATATGTATATACTTACTAGATAATGGTATTAATTTGTATTTGCTGAATTTGTATTTGCTGAATATATCTATTTTAATGTGGAATGTATTGAGATTAACTAGAGAATGTTTTCTTCTTTACTAAAACTTTTAAATCTGTTTCCTTCCATGTTTATTATTTGAAATTCAGTATGTCTGTTTCATTCTTTCTTTTGAATATTTCCGATGTTTGATTCTGAGGTATACAGTAAGAAGATCTTTTAATGTCACTTATTTTTGCACAGTATTGTTACCTACAGATTTAACTTCTGTATTTTTCAGGGTTACTTTGAAAGTTGCAACATACACAGAAACAGGATAGCAGGTTTTGAAGTAAAAGCATATGCTAATCCCACAGTGGTTCGATGTGAAATCCATCATGGGCAAACTGGAGGAATATATGTCCATGAGAAAGGAAGAGGACAGTTCATTGAGAATAAAATCTATGCAAACAACTTTGCAGGTGTATGGATTACCTCAAATAGTGACCCAACAATAAGGTATTTATATGTACTTATGGATGAAAATTATTTTTTCACTTTGTTTTGTATTATAATAAAAGGTGCTTAACTTTTTCTTATTTATCTTTTTTTTTATCTACTTTTTAATGATCTTTATTTTGTGTAGATGAACTAAAGTCTAGGCCACAGGTGCAGAGTAGGGAGGAGTGAGAGGATTCATAAGAGGAGGAGTGAGGAGCAAAACAAGTAGATTTACTCAAATACACTGCTGAGGGGAGCAGTGGCTTGAAAGAGAAGTCTGCTTGCCATATGTGGGTTAGTTCCCTGGCCAGAATTGAACTCAGACTATAGCAGTGATAGCACCAAGACTTAAACCCAAGCCACCAGAGAAGTCCTTAACTTTTACTCTTGATGTTTTTCCTAGACATATGTCTATTGATAGAGAATGTTTCCTATAAACAGCTTGAGCTGTTTATAGAAAAAATTTTAACAAGAATTGTATCTTTTAGCTGAAGATGTAAGTATATACTTGTTTTTTGTTTACCCTATGATAAATTATTTTTATTTGGGATCATTTTTTCAAATGCCTTAACATTGCATTATAGGTGTGCATCATTATAAAGCAACATGAAATAGATTTTCCTAGTAAAAGTTCATGCACGTAAGTGAACATAGCTATGGTATTTGTTTTGGGTTGTTATATTTTTTATTAATGACTTAAGCTGTAGGTTTTTGTTGTTGTTTTTCTAAGAGGAAGCAGATAGAATAACTCAGAAATTAATTACCTCAAGTTGTTAGAGAAAGACCAAGAAGAACAAAGTAGAAATTCAGATGTCGGTTGTCTTAAATGGATCTGACTACTCCTTCTGGCTATCGTAAAAAATCAAACAGATACTATCTTAGAAGATATTATTGCATAAAGGGCCTCCCTTTATGGTGCAGGGATTAAAAGTCTCAGTGCTATCAAGCTATTGCCAAAGTTTCATACTCAATCAGGTAGCTGACCCATATGGTGTAGCAGACCTCTCCTGTCCCACCCTTTGCTCTCCTCAGCAGTGTTACTGCAGTAGATCTGCCTATTCTGCTCTCCTGCACCTCTGGCCTATACCCCAGTTCTTGTATGTATAAATAAATAAAAATAAACCTTTTTTAAAAAATAGATGCTGGCTAATTATAGAAAAGAGCTCTTATAATTTAATCATAGACTGGATTATTTATAATTTTTATTTTCCTGACCCTAAAAATATATTACAGAGTTTTCATCTTGTTACATAGCCAATCTCCCTAGATAAGCTTAAAACAAAATTTTAAAAATGTGTGTGTGTGTGTGTGTGTGTGTGTGTGTGTGTGTGTGTTTGAGATTTAATTATGTACACAAGAACTGAGAAACAGGTCAGAGGCATAGAGGGTGAGTTGATTTACCAGAGCAGAGTGAGGAGCAGAACAGGTGGGTCTATTGAAATACACTGCTGAGGAGAGCAGTAGGCAGATCAGGAGAGGTCTGCCACGCCATGTAGGTCACCTTTCTGGCTGGGATTAAACTCATGCTACAGTGGCTGCGGATACCTTCATAGTGCTGTGCTTTAACTCATTCCACCAGGGAGAGCACTAAATGTGTTATTTTAAAGGGAATTTTTAAGAATGTATTTTGTCAGGCCCTCCCTGGTGGCTCAGCTGGTTAGAGCACTACAGTGGGAAGCTAAGCCAAGCCAAGCCATGGCCACTTTAGTGAGTTTGATCCCCGCCCCGGAGGTGATGCACATGGAGCACCAGACCTCTCCCATCTCACCCGCTGCTCCCCTCCGCAGTATACTTAATGGATCTGCCTTTTCTGCTCCCCACTCTGTTTTCTGGTGAATTCTCCCACAGCCCCTACTACCTCTGGCCTGTACCCCAGTTCTGTATGCATAGACAAATAAAAAAAATCTTTTAAAATTTTAATAAATATATAAATAATGTATTTTGTCTCAAGTACTTGATACCATTTTCAAAGCTTTGGGTCTTAGAAATAACTAGAAAGAAATTTAGAAATTTCTTGTAGTCTGTTCCTCCTTTTATGGAGTAGAAAACTGAGGCCCAAAGAAGTTATGTAATTTTTCAAGGTCACATGACCATGAATGGCCTTAAATAAAACAAGTAGTAAGCTTTGCTGTATAGATGCTTGTTTTTTACTATTTTATATGATTATAGGGGAAATTCTATATTTAATGGAAATCAAGGGGGAGTTTACATCTTTGGTGATGGAAGAGGCCTTATTGAAGGAAATGATATTTATGGTAAGCATACTGTTTCTGTAAAATTATTTAGAGCTTAACTTGTTTTCCTAACATTAGCAAAATGGACCAATTTGATGCCATCCTACTAGGAGAACTGATCTAATTTCTTAAGTTCCCAATGTGTCACGGAGAAATTTTGGGGTTTAAAGCTTGGCAGCTAGGCTATAGTCACATTCTACCCTTAAGAGTCTCTGCTTATACTGCATATAACCATTCTGCATCATTTTACAACCCTGATTCTCCTCATTTTATATTGCAGTGTTGAGGGACCATAAGTATCTTTCTGATTATGGCATATTTCAAAAATTGTGCTTTTACCAAAGTTCTGGTAAAAATTTTAGATGTTATGTAATGTACATAACTATAACTTTTAGCTATGTTTAATTAGGCTCCAGATGTTGACACTGAATCTTTATTTTCAAATAGGCAACGCATTAGCAGGAATTCAGATTAGGACAAACAGTTGTCCAATTGTTCGGCATAACAAAATTCATGATGGCCAGCATGGTGGGATTTATGTGGTAAGTTAATGACTATAGTTCAAGAATCTCATTAATCAAATTAGGGGAGAAAGTGGGAGGAGACAGTCTTATGTTTCGCTTTAGGTGGGCCATATTCAACTTCTGGAGTATAAATTTGTGACTTTTTTTTTTTTTTAGTTTTGCAATTTTTTTACTTTATTAAGCATATGCATACACATAACCTTGATTACACATCATTCATTTTTATATGTTATGTATTTTGTAACTTATTTTTCACTCAGCAAATTATGAACATAATTTCATACAATTACTGTTTTAAGTTGTTCCCAATTTTGCTTTCTTTTTTTTAATATAATAGTTTACTTTTATAACATTTTGTACATTTTTTTTTTCATCTCAATTGTAATCCCTGTGGGTTTCCCATCACTAAGTCACCCCCATGTGCCATCATCATAGTTCTGTGCACTTCCCTCCCCACCCCCATTTTTGATCCCATTCCCCACTCCGTCCCCACAAAATGTAATTTATAACTTTCTTTTAATATTTAAATAATAATCAAAAATTCCCCTATGAGAATACAAATGACTTTTGATTTTAAAGTGTTATGTAATCTATAAAATTTATTCAGCAGCTGACTATTTTTAGGTATAGAAGACATCCCTTGTTCTTAAAATCCTTATAATTGTAAATGTGGACTGAACTCATAATTGATTTTTTAGTCTCAGTCATGTTTGTTGCACTGGAATTTTGCCAATGGGACTGCTATATGATCTTCTGAAATTTTCCAAAGTATTAAGCAAAATCATAGTATCACTGAAAGTACTACTAATAATACTAAACTTGAATATTTTCATGTTCTGGAAAGGTCAATTTTTCACCTGCATTTGTGTTGAAACATAATTCAGCATTTTCTACAATTTTAAAATCTGTATCTACTATAATGTGGGAAATTTCATACTTGTGTTATTCCAGGTGTGACTTCTAAGTTTTATTTACAATGCTAGAAATGTTATGTCTTAAATCTTCTAAAAATAAAAATTTAAGTAACCTAAGACCTTCTGTTTTAAAATATTTTTACCAGTAGTAAGCGTGAAGTAACTTATTAAATGAGGGCTCGTCAGTTTGTAATATATTTTAGAATGAAGTAAGTTCTTTCGTAACAAAAAATTGAATGCTACTATTCTTGCTTTAGTAGATTTTAAAGTAACAAAACCACATAAGGGGCAGTATAAACATTTGAGACTTTAATTAAAACCAGATAGAAGAAAACTTAAGTAAAAACTACCAAAAAAGATTGTTATCATTTTCTTCTTATCCACTTTTTTTTTGACTATTGAGATTTTATTTTGGTCATCACTGTCTTTAAAGGAAGGAGCAAACCATAAATTGCTTGCTTATACAACATATATATTATAATAAATGTAATTTTCATTTAGCATGAGAAAGGACAAGGAGTAATAGAAGAAAATGAAGTTTATAGTAATACTCTGGCTGGGGTCTGGGTGACAACCGGCAGCACTCCAGTACTAAGAAGAAACAGGATACACAGTGGCAAGCAGGTAAGATGACCTTTGATACTTGTTGGGATGGATGTTTTTTTGTAAATACTTTGTTGCCACTTGAAAAAAAAATTTTTTTTTTTTTTAATTTTAGGTTGGTGTTTATTTTTATGACAATGGACATGGAGTGCTAGAGGATAATGATATCTATAATCATATGTATTCTGGGGTTCAGATAAGGTAAATATTTCCACATTTAGTTTTATTTTGAGGGAGGTGGGAGTATGTAGAGTATGTGGAGATATTCCTTGTTATTTACTTTATTGAAGAGAGAAAGAAAGCGTGAGTGTGTGTGTGTGTGTGTGTATGTTTTCATAGTCTTTCAGACTCATAGCTTTTATTATCAGAAGACAACTTTCTTTGAACCATACATATAAAACTGGGTTACAGGCCAGAGGTGCAGGGCTTGAGAAGATTAATCAGAGACAGTGGGGAGCAGAACAGGCGGATAGAGGAAATATATTACTGAGGGGAGCAGTGGGTGGGTCAGGAGAGGTCTTTTGTGCCATGTGGGTCACCTCCCTGGCCAGGGATTGAACTCATGCTGCAGTGGCTTCGATAGCTTCATAGTGCTGCGCTTTAACCCATTGTGCCACCAGGAAGGCCTGGAAGCTTCTATTTTTATATTTATGTGAAATTTTAAGTTTTTATACCCCTTTTCCCTATATTTTGATAGATTTTGGAACTGTAGCAATCCAAGTCATAAGAGACTCTTACCCTTCACTTTACATATGAGGGTTGTATATAAGAATAGTTATTTAATCTAACCCCGTTTACAGTATAGTAGACTCTATAGTAATAACCTATAGCTAAATGTGTTCTGTGGGAGATTGAATAAAGCAGATTAAACCAGTTTCTTTACTGACAGATTTCTCAGAGTATCATAAGGGACACCATTATATAATTCTCACTATGATTAATGTGGATTTTCTCAGTTACTATATCTAACATGGATGTCCTATGTTAGATAAGGTGACTAGAAAATATGGCAATAAAAGCAATTGAAATGGCATGTTTTTCTCTTTCTGTCCTTAGGACTGGAAGTAACCCCAAAATTAGACGCAACAAAATCTGGGGAGGACAGAATGGTGGAATCCTAGTTTATAATTCTGGTATGTTTATAAGCTTTCATTTTTTTCTTCAGTGCTAGTAATCTTTAGAAATACACTTAATATTAACACAACCTAAATTTTGCATTTATAGGTCTAGGCTGTATAGAAGACAATGAAATATTTGACAATGCAATGGCTGGAGTGTGGATTAAGACAGACAGTAATCCTACACTAAGAAGAAATAAAATCCATGATGGAAGAGATGGTGGCATCTGTATATTTAATGGGGGTCGAGGTATTGTTAATTTTGCATTAGTAAAAATGCCATTTTTCCTTTACTCTCCTTCCGTATCTTTAATGATCAATGGCATTACTAATCAGTATGTTATGAGTTTATTTCAGTCATTTTCCTTTGAGTCTTGATATGGTTTAAGGAATTTAGTGCACTGAGTTAATGGAAACATTTACAAAATTTTCCTTTTCCTTTAATAGTCACCTTGTGCATGCCAGTTACTACTAAGACTTTAAGCTAGCAGAATTTGTTTACATCCTCTCTCTAGACCTTTCTATCAGAATAGTGATAGAACTATAATAAACTTCAGATTCAAGTTATAGTACTAAGTGTAAGAAGTTGATCCATAAATATGTGGAAATGTTTATAGTAAACAAGTATTGCTTTGTGTCTGTTTACAACTGTATTTTTTAAAGGATGGAATTAATGAAGTCAAAATATGCCTAGATTGGTATCCATAAAAGTCATCTTACTTTGCATGGAGGCAATTGCTTGTTTTTCATAGTGATTGGGGGAGTATGTTAAATGCAAATTTACTGCCATTCTTAAAATATAGTAACCTAACATAGTAAATATGTTATATAGAATGATAGCTAAGTACTGCTCTAACATAACAAGATTTAATGAACAAAATTTATTGCTACAGACAAGTAATGATTTCATTAATGATATAAACTCTCAATGAGGTTATTTTAATCTATAAATTCAGTAAAATGGCATAGCTCTGATAGACTTTAGAAGATGCAATTAGGAAAAACAATACGGAATAGCTGGCTTTATTCATTAAGATGTTGAGAAAAGTTTTATGAAGTAAAATCATACTTAAGCTGTGCCTTAAGCATTGAATATTCTCTGGTTATTTGTAGATAGTAGAACTGGCCATTTCAGGTGTAGAAAGCATAGCTTTTTTTTTTTTTTTTAATATACTAATGAATAACTTCTATACCAACCATGTGATACAAATGTTGAAGATATGAAGATAGATTGTTAAATAAAATAGGATTGCATGTAAAAAAAACTTTTAGTCTAGTATAGTGGCACATTGTTACAAAAACCTAAAGGAAACAGATTTAGTGTAAAGCAGGAGTTAATGAAAATTTGAGAGCAGAGGTTAGAGACCCAAGTCATAAAAGACTATGTATATGCTGAATGGAGTTTGGAATACAGCGTAGCAATGGCACTTGAAATTGTAGTGAATATAGACAACTAGAGGCAGGAGCTTGGAATAGTCTTTTCCACAGAAAAGATATTAAAATTAAAAGGTCAGTACTGTGAAGTACCACAAGGTCAGATCTTTAAAGAAATAAAATGATGTTCCACAGGAACTTACGAAGTAGATAAACAGTAGTACCCAGCTAATTACAGATATTAGAGTAATATAGCTAAGTTATTCAGTGCTATGTACTATCATATGTGTTAACTCATTTAATCATAATAGCCCTACATAATATGTACTATTTAGTTTTTTGGATAAGGAAATTGAGACAAGGAATACCTTTAGACATCCCTGGTGGCATTGGGGCTCAAGTCTCAGTACTATTAAGCTGTCACCAGCCACTGTGGCCAGAGTTCAATAGCTCCACCAGGGAGCTGACCCACATGGTGCAGCAGACCTCTTCTGTCTCGCCTGCTGCTCCCCTCAGCAGTGTATTTCAGTCTGTCTGCCTGTTCTGCTCCCTACTTCTCTCTGGTAAATCTGCTCACTTCTTGTACCTCTGGCCTACACCATAGTTCTTGTATGCAAAAATAAGTAAGTAAATCTTAAGTCTTTGTCCTTAAGTCTTTGTAGGCTTCAACTCTGATTCTTCAGCCCACTCACAATCATTTTGTGGTCCCAGAAGGGAAAATTAGTAATAAATTTGATGGAGGGAAAATGAAAATCTTACAGAGGGAATAATATTAAGAAGAAATTACAGGGTATTCTTAGAAAAGGAAATTACATAAACCAAAGGCATTAGAAAAAAAATATATTCAGAACATAAATAGTAATAGGTTGGGGGAATATTTTGAAAGACCTTAATTGGCAAATTAATTCATTCAACCTTAATCTGAAAGAAGTCTTACAAGCAGCACAGGAGACACATGACAGTTGTAGGGAAAATACAGGAAAAAATGCATCAGCAGAAGTGATAAGGGAATAAAGGAAATTACCAAGAGGGAATGACTATAGTAATGATGGCCAGAAATAATCAAGGCTTGAGCTAAAACACTGAAGGTAAATCAAGATTCAAAACCTATCTCAGAAAGAATTAATTTTGTTCACTGGTATTCAGAAAAAAGCAACTACATCCCAGGCACTGGAAATACAATGTAGAGTAAACCAGAAACTATCACTCCTACTGTGGAACTTCTAATTTATTGGTTAAAATGGGTATCTGCCACTGTTAGCAGTTTTTAGTAAAATCCTGCCTTATATACTTTTTACTAGTAAACTTTCTTTTTGGCTGAAAAATTAGTGCTGTGACTTTCTCAGTGCAGTTAATATGAAGCTAAAAGAAAACCTAAATACCACCCAAGGACTGGTAAATTTTGTGATATGCATTAGCCTTAATCTGAGAAATATTTTATTACAGGTCTCCTTGAAGAAAATGATATTTTCAGGAATGCTCAAGCAGGTGTTCTCATCAGTACTAATAGTCATCCAGTCTTAAGAAAAAACAGAATATTTGATGGATTTGCTGCAGGTTTGTATTTTCTTGTTACTGTACCTTGTTGTGTTTATTTTTTAGTGTTATCTTTTGCAAATGACTGCAGTGTGCTGTCCATTAACAATCATTTATGAGAGCATCTGATACAAGTTCTTGATTCTTCTACTCTAAGCCAAACATTAGAAATACTGCCCTTGCTATTCAGTAATAGAAGAAACATTTAGTGAATACAGTTAAGTGCAGGTTTATGCCACCACTAGAAATAGGTATGTTCAAGTCCCTCTACCCCCTCACACACACACAGGATTTAAAAAGGTCTTGGCTTGGTAAGCAAAATCCAAATACCATGCATATATATTTCAACTTTTTAATTTCAAAGTGGTCTAGCACCTATTCTTGCCAATAATGTAAACTACATGCTACCTAAATGTATGTATTTGTCCCTCTACTTCATTCCTTCAGTAAGGATAGTGGACTATTAATAGTGGGAAGTGAGTATTACTGTCAGTGATCCAAGCAATTATTAATATACTTTTTATATAAAAGAATGTTTATATTTGCTGTGTTTCGGATTCTTTTAAGAGATTGTATAAAGTGATACTGTTTGTACATTTTACTTCAGGTATTGAAATTACAAATCATGCAACTGCAACACTAGAAGGCAATCAGATTTTTAACAACCGGTTTGGAGGCTTATTCTTAGCATCTGGTGTTAATGTGACAATGAAAGGTATGTTGGAATCTGTGTTCTGCGTATAGATAAACAAAACAGCAACAACAAAAAAAAAGATAATCAAAAGCCGATTAGTCAATAACTTGATTCTTTTCCTTTGCTCTACAAATTAGCAATAAACACAAACTATTTTAAAGTTTGAATGTCTTGTACAAGGAGAATCCATGCACATGTTTTTACTTCATTGGGTGATTAGCCTTTAAAAAAAGCTCTTAAAGCTAGTGAATCTATTAAAATTCCTGTAATATTTTTTTTAACCTTAAATCTTTGTCCTCTAGAATTTCATTTTTTCTTTATTACAGATAACAAAATAATGAACAATCAAGATGCCATAGAAAAGGCTGTTAGCAGAGGCCAGTGTTTATATAAAATATCAAGTTATACCAGCTATCCCATGCATGATTTCTACAGGTATACTTCAAAATTATTTGAGTTTTAAAAAGGGGGAATACAGTGACTATTAATTTCCTAAACTGGCAAGTGGTTGTATTTTTATAAAATCTTTCTCTTACGTAACACAGTCAACTGGCTATTTGGGGGTAGGATAATCTAACTGCTATTAATTGTCCAGATTTTCTATAATCTGAGGATCTTGTTTAGGATCATAAATATGAAAATGTGTAATGTTTTTAATACATTGGAAATGTTGACCCAAGTATTTGTATTAATCTACTTGGAGTTTCAAAGTAAAAATTATGTTTCCCATATTCCCAGTCACTCAGTTTTGACTCTCCCTTCCCCAAATTGATCAGTAAAGAAAGACATGATAGCTTTGTTTTCCTTGATGAAAGTTACTATTTACAAATTGTTTTCCTCAGGAGACTCAAAAACAATGTACTTACTCTAGTAAAATCTGTTTTCACAATTTGGGCTCAAGCCAGATTTTTTTAGTTCATTCTTTGTAAACCAAAGGTCATAGAGTAGTATATATATGCACAATGCAGTGTGTTGAGTAACTGTTATGTTTGAGAAAAATAAATGTTAAGCTTTTGCTTTTCAGATGTCACACTTGTAACACCACAGATCGAAACGCCATATGTGTGAACTGCATTAAGAAGTGCCATCAGGGACATGATGTAGAATTTATTAGACATGATAGGTACGTAGCAGACTTGCTTGCTGTATGAACCTCCCCCTCCCAACTCCCTCACTTTCCTAATTTTTGGGTTTTCATTTTGCTTTAGGTTTTTCTGTGACTGTGGTGCTGGAACACTGTCTAATCCTTGTACATTAGCTGGTGAGCCTACACATGATACAGATACACTATATGACTCTGCTCCACCTATAGAATCTAATACATTGCAGCACAACTGAATTCCTTCCCTAAAGAAAAAATCCTGCCATTCTAACATCATAACTTAAAAACCTTTTTTTTTTTGGAAGAAGATTTAAAATATTTGCCCATGCTACAGGAAGAGACTGTATTAAAAATGGATACAAGAGGTCAGTTGACACTATGAAGCTCAAGCTACCAAAAAGAAAGTGGCAATATATTGACTCAGGATCTCAAAGCTGGGTGTTTTAGCATTACTGTGTAAAGACTTTTGAAGGGACAAAAGTGAAGAAAATAAGCTGCAATTTTGTACAGATACCAACTTCTGAAAAAAAGCTGGTGTTTTTACAACTAGCATTGAATGCAGTCCAATTTGCAGTAGTACTCTTCATTAGACAAGCAGCTTTGTTGCTGCCTTTATGGACATGGGTACCAATTGCTTTTGTAATATGGTAAAAATGTGAGCTAGCACTTCTGCGTTTCTTTTGATTTTTTTTAACATGTATTCAGATTGAGAAATATGATTTTAATGCTTTAATCTCATGTAGTTTGTTTTTAATTTCAAGCAAAATCTTATTGTACTTGAATGTGCCCTGTTTTGTTAGCACACCTAGACTTGCTGTAACTGTACTCATGTCCCAGTATGTACGTTCTTTCTATGAAAGAGAAAACACTAATCTTAAATTATATCCAGCAATGTTTCTGGTATCCTTTAAGAAAAGTTAAGACTATTATTTCCTTCCCTTCCCTGTGCAGCATTCAAAACCACCCCTAGAAAAAGTGAGTGTTTTAATGAGACTTCCTAGGAAGGGATGCACTGTAAAACAAAAGTATTCTTGTAACTCAGTTTTGTGAAAGGTAAAAACTACTATGTTTTAAAGTACACTTTAGAAAGTCTCTTCAAAACAGTCCTGTATTTGAACTCTGTTCATAGTTTTTTTTTGAACAGTTTAGACAAACTGCTGGAAATTAAAACAATTTCCTGCATTAAGCTGAGACAAGTATATATACAGCCCCATACAGTTTCATAGATCTTTTCCCCCTCCCCCCATTTATGTGTATTGGTGACAGTGGGTATAAACAGCCTGAAAGTGTATGCATGTACCATAACATCTAGACTTAATATATTGTGGAGTATTCAATAACCATTATGTAGAAGGTAGGTAAGAATTAAAAGGGTTTAATTTCCTAGAAAGAAAATGGAAAAATGGTCATTTTTAAAAAATAAAGTTTATTAGATCATAATGTTGTCTGAATTTACCACCTTTGTCTAAAGTTAACTTCTAATGTAGTCTATAATTCCGCAACCAATGTCAGCAGCTTATGGACAGCTTCAGGATCTGCAGTCAACCTTTCACTAGCCAGACACACTTCCCTTAAAATGAAAGAAAGGTTTTTAGTTTTTACCTTTCCATCCATCTCCTCCCCCCCCCTTTACAAGGTTAAAACCACAAAGCAAAATAATGTCTAATGTTAATTACCGAAATAATCGCAGTGATTGAGTCATCTTCTCAAATTCTCTTGCTTTTCTGTGTCCTTTTTGAATAACCTCTTCTGGAAGATTAGCCAGTCTCGCTGCATTAAAGCCATAGCTTTTAGGACAAGCTCCCTTAATGAATTTATAGAGGAAGGTAATAGTCTCCTGACTGGGATCTTCACATTCATTTTCCACCATGCAAGCCTAAGAAAGAAAAATGTTTTAGTTATATGTTAGCAGGGAAACTACCTGGCTTGATTACTCCCAAAAAATCGTATTTACCATGTGTCCTAGGCGCACTGCAACATTTTGAGAATAATCTTCAACTAACGAATGGTAGTGAGTAGAAAACAAAGTGCGACACTTTATATTCTCAGCAAGTTCTTTAACAACTGCATTTGCTATCGCTGTTCCATCAAATGTTGCAGTACCTCTTCCTGTGGAATTAAAATATGTATAAATCGTTATACAATCTGTACTATACCAAACATAAGGGATATCCTTCACCTCCCAAAAAAGCTGAATCCATATATCTAAGAGCATTCTACAAATAGGAACTATTTAGCTAAATGGGTCTGCTAATTAGCTTTTAGGGGGTTTGGGGAGTGTGCATTTCCCCCTGAGCTTTAGAAAATTCCTATTCTCCTTATTTAGTCTCATTCCCACATACAACTAAACTAACAGAATTAGAGATATTTTACTAATTACTGCCTTAAACCTCCTCAGTCTTATGAACATACATATGGGTCATGTGACACAAACTATGAGTAGATTCATGTGCTTTTTAAGAAATGTCCTTCAGACCATCTTCTACCTAAGAAAGTCTTCAAATGGGAACTTGAATGTCTTACCTAATTCATCCACAAGCACCAGAGAATGTGCTGTTGCATGTGTAAGTATACTCGCAGTTTCACTCAACTCAACAAAAAATGTACTTTCACCTTAAAAAAAAAATTTTTCAAATGGGTGATCATTTTAAGAAGCTGGTAACAGTAAGTTCATTTAAAATTTTTCATTATCATTTGATTCTGTTGTAAACTAACCAGTGACACTAAAGGTTAAATCTTACTGGGAGTAATGTTTTCAAATGTCTGGTTTCCCTTCTAGTATTACAAAAAATCAGACATCAAATTTATATGGCTTATCTGCAAATTCAGGGGCAGATATATGCATCACTTAAAATATATTCAAATAAAGCCTTAAATAGGTGGGAGAAACTTACCTGACATTATTCTGTCTGAGGCACCAAGTCTGGTAAACACCCTATCAATTGGTGTGAGCCTACACACTTCAGCAGGCACATAACAGCCCATCTGGGCCATTACAGCTAGAAGACCAACCTGTGAATGAGAAAAAGGTCTCAACCACTGACATTTAAAAAATAAAGAATATCTCCATGGCCTCCCTGTTGGCGCAAGTCTCATTACCATGAAACTACCAGTTGAATCCCCTACTGGGAATTTAACCCACATGGAGCAACAGGCCTCCCATCTTATCCACTGTTCTCTCAGCGGTGTATTTCTGTCAGTCCATCTGTCCTGCTCCCATTCTGTCTCTGGTTAATCCTTTCACTGCTTCCCCCAACCCCTCCATACCCTAATTCTTATATCCATAAGTTTAAAAAAATCTCCAGAAAACAGATTAACAAGCCAAGCTTATCAACATTTTCTTACATAATCAACATAAGAGTCAACACTGAAAACAATCTTCATATCCTAAATAGAAAAAAATGATTAAAAAACAAGAGGCTTAGAGCCTTAATTGGCCTTCAAACATCAGAACCTATATACTAACCCACTAAACGTTAAATCTTGGCACTATCAAGCTATCACCAGCCATGTGATCTCCGGCCAGGGAGCTGACCCACATAGCTCAACAGACCTCTCCTGTCTTGCCCACTGCTCCCCTCAGCAGTGTGTTTCAGTCAATCTGCCTGCTTCTGCTCCCCCACTCAGACTCTGGTGAATCTTCTTGTTGCACTCTCCAGACAGCACTCTCTCCGGCCAGTTTTCATTAACAACAATGGTTGAAAGACACCTTATTACACTACACTGCCCACTCTACAGAAGTATAATACACTGGGAGAGCAGTAGGACGGCGGGGATGCCAACAAACTTTGTCATGTTACAGAGTCTACTTGTCTTCCTTAAAAGCAGCTCCCAGCAGTTACTACAGGTAAATTTACCTACTACCTAAGTCTACAATGGTGTTTTGTAAGAAGTCATCCTACAAATGAGTCTAAAGTAAGGACACAGCTGCATAATCTCATCCACTATGAACACAACTGCCTTAATAGGAAATTCAGTCAAGTCAAAGAACTTAAGAGATCATGACATGAAACTTTTCTTCAACTATCAGGCAGATATTTGACCCATAAGGTAAATTTAATTCTCAATTTATGTATGACACAAGGTGTTTCCCAGTAACTAGTCAGTAGCTGAAATTTATTTCTACTATTATGCTTACTTGGAAAAAGATAACTATGTTAATATAGTTATTCTTAAGGTGTTACAAATACCTTTCTATAACACAGCTGTAAGGATCAATTTACCTGTCTCATGAGTGTAGACTTGCCCCCCATATTTGGCCCAGTAACAAGTACACAATAAGCTTTGCCATTTTCTTCCTCATCTTCACAACCGATTAGAATGTCATTAGGAATAAAGTCATCTCCAAAAAAAGTCTTTGTAATGCATGGATGACGTGATCCTTTAAGAGCTAAGAAGGGGGGTGTGTGTTCTTCTGGCAACAAAATTATCGGACGACACATGGGACCATCACCCCCTCGACTATAGTTAGCCAGGCACAGTAAGACATCTGTAAAAGAGGGAAAGAGTGAGGCTTCATCACTTTTGAGTTCTTAAGTACAAAAACCCCACTCCCTTAAGGCTTCCAAAAATACTTCTCAGTAATGGTGTGATCGTTTATTTCTTTTTAGAAATAACAGTGTTTCTCTAACAGGCATTTTTACTAAGCAAAATTTATCACTAACTTCTAACACCATTATAGCCCTTGAGAAATAAGTTTTCAATTTCAGCCATACTATCTTCTCCTGCAAATTAAAACTTAGGTTCCCCTGGTCCCAAACATTTGGACCAAGAATGTGCCATGGGAAAGCTAATACAGCAAAGAGACACTATAATTTATAACTATCCGTTGTGTTCTAAGTTGTATTGTCTTAAGAAATAAAGTGGCACAACAAAAGGATGCTCTTCTATTCTGAGTAGTTGGGTTTAGATCAAAATAACATGTTACAACTCTGAGTAAGCTATGGTGGTTATATTTAAAAAAAAAAAAAAACCTGCCACAAACTGAAATGGTTATCAAATTACAAATATATGAAACCGGCCCCCTCAGAAATCAATTACAAGAGGGGCCTCCCTGGTGGTACCAGGGGTTAATGCACAGCACTATAAATTTATCCAGAGCTATCCGAGCTGACCCACAGGGTGAAGCAGACCTCTCCTGTCTCACCTGCCACTCCCCTCAGCCATGTTATTTCATCCTATCTGCCTGTTCTGTTCCCTACTGTCTCTGGTGAATCTTCTCACCCCCTACACCTCTGACCTCTACCCTGTTCTTGCATGTATAAAATAAGAAGAAAGCAATTACAAGAAAATGTGGCATTTTAGGCTATAGAAGAAGTAAATATTAAAATATTTTAAATATGCAAGTAAAGAAACTCACCAAAATACATAAAAACATGCTAGGTTAATAATAAAATTAAGTGATCATCAAGGGATAGTTTCATTTAACCCAAACTGGAAGCAAAAATTTTGTCAAGTGCTGAAAAATCCTATTAGATAAACTGACCTAAAATAGCCTGTCTCGCTAAATACTAAAAAACCTTTTACGGCCATTTGTTCAGTTACTTAAGACTGGAGAAGGGGATGTGACCAGGACACAAACTATTAGATTTACAGCAAACATTGCTATCGGCAACCTATTCTTTCTGGAGGCAGGATATACTTGTCAAAATATATACCTTGCTATTTGGGGCTTTGGGATACACACCACTGGGGACACTTATCCATTTTTTAATCCCAATGTACAACTGGGATGTAGGGCATTACTAACCACAGCCTAGGGGCAAGCATATGGAAGACTTACCCAACATTGCAATGCACTCTACAGCAGTCTGCCAGTCCTTGTAATTCTTATCAAAGTTATAGAACAGTCGCCGCATGCAGTCCTTCAAAGAGGTGTCTCTGCGTTCTTCAGCATTTATCAGATTAGCCAACTTCTTCTCAATGGTTTTGGTCCAATACCTTTTACAGCCCTTCTTGGTGGATTTCAACTCATATTCTTCTGGCAAATTACGAGTGGTGAAATTCTCTGGGATTTCCAACTGGTAACGGTTCCTACCTATTCCCCAGTAGACTATGGCCCTACAGCCAATTCGACTGCGCTGTTTGTCCAAATAGTCCAGAAGACTCTGTTCATTTTCTCTTATGTCAGCAAGAGCTTGGTCATAATCAGAGTCAAATCCTGCTTTGGGAGTAATCAGTCCAGTCTTTCGAGCCTTTTCATGGTCGAAGGCTGTATCCCATCGATTCAGTTCTGTAGTTAAGTCAGGAAAACGGCCCTCAGGATTTTTTGTATGCAAAGTAATGACCTGTTTAAGGATTTTGGATTTAAAGTCATCAACAACTTCTTCCATGATCTCTATAATTTTACATAATACTTTGAATCCTTCCAGAGCAGAAAGAAAGTCAATAATCTTTTTTTTACTGTATGTAGTTTCTTCATACATTATAGCCCTGCTATCAGGGTGGTTCTGGCTCTTCAAGGGAGAACCAACATTATGAATTTTACTAAGTAGCCTCTCAAGGTCTGGAAGCTTCTTTAGAAGGTCTACAACCTCAGAGATCTTGTCAGGCACAACCATGAGGTCTTCTATGGCATCTAGACGATCATTGATAGCATGAGGACTACAAAGTGGAGCACAAAGCCATTGCTTTAGGAGCCGCTTACCAAAGGGAGTGTTGCAAGTGTCAATCTTCTCTAGCAGGGTCCCTTCAGTAGAACCATTTGTTCCATTCAGAAAAATCTCCAAGTTGTTCAATGTCACAGCATCTAGCACCATTCGTTGACTGGTTTTAGCAAAGACAGCACCAGGTCTTGTGCCACTGAACATGTCAGAATCCAAGGGAACATATTCTTCAAAATTAGCCATTGATAAAAGCTCCTGATCAATAAGGCATTTTTTGAGGTAGAAAACACAACCACCTAGAGCAGAGAGAGCCAATTCACTTTTCTCTCCTGGAGTCAATCCAATAGAATCAGCCTCTGAAGTCATACTCTTAAGCACCTCAGGTAACATCACCCCACTATCCTCACTTAACTTTTCTGTAAAATACCCTTCTTCAAGGAGAGTTTTCAAAGTTTTGGCTGCATCCCAAAATTGGGAGCCTGGTATCAGACCTTCCTGGAGAGAAGAGGATAATGAACCCTTTAGAATCATCCTCGTTTCCACTGAGAGATTTCCTTTCTCAAACAAGATTTGTACTGGAGGATAGTGTGCAACCAGAGTCCTAAACCTGGAACAATGGCGATCATCTGTAAACTGCCCTATGAAAAACTTTCCCAGTGAGGTATCAACAAAGCATACACCATACACTCGGGTGTGACCAGAAGAATCATCTTTTTCTTTGAGGCTAAGCAAGTACTTACTGTGGTTCTCAGACAGCTCACCTTCCAACACACTGTAGGTCTGTGTACCTTTGGTAATGACCCTACAGATCTCCCTCCTCACCACTCTATCGTGCTTCGATATATGTGTCATCTTTCGGCATCGTGCCTCCATCATTTCCGGTGTCTCAGTCTGTTCCACTCGTGCCACTTTATAGCCCTTCTGAACCAGGGAATCTGAGTATCGGCCAAATGCAATTTCAGGAAAACCAGAATGGGCCCAATTGCCTTTCATGAATACTAGTCCTAGTTCACTAACTCCAATGAGAGCATCCATGTGGTACAATTCATAAAATTTGCCCACCTTATAAAATATGACAAGATCAAAATTCTGAGACTTAATCTGCCACCACTTCCTCATTCCTGGAGTACAGGAATTAAGAAAATCCTCAGGCACATAGACTGTGGAAGCATCAAAATCAGGGTGATCGGGTCGCCGCCTATGCAGGTCTCTTCGCTTTTCCTCCTTAAGCCATTCTAAAGTTTCATGATACCAGACAGTGGAGCGACTATCATCACATCCTCCACTCATGTGTGCTTGGGAGTCAGAATTTTGAGGAGCAGAGAAAGCACTCAAAGTACTCTTGGTTTCTGATGAAATGCCAGTTGTTCGTCTGCTGGCTGACACCATTTCTTTCCTTGAATTTTTCCTTTTAAGAGATCCATTTCCTGTCACCATTCTCTTCCGTTTTGGAGCTGCTTTGGCAGGGCCATCCAGGCCTTCACTGTCACTATCCCCCATTCCACTGCTTATTTCATCACTGCTTCCTTCCTCCTTAGCATCTGGTTTGAATTCCACATCAGAGCCACCAATGTCGCTCTCGGAGTCTGATATGACCCTTCGTTTTTTTACTTGGCGGCTACTTCTCCTAGACCCTTGCACCTTAGGTAGAACTTCCTCTTCACTTTCAATTTCATTATCCTCTTCACTTTTATCTGAGGTATAAGTTGCGCCTACCTAGCAGGCAAGGAAAAGGTATTTAAAAAACAAAGGAAATTTTGAAAAATTATAATATGGCTGTACAATAATCACAATATGCTCCAACTTCATATACCAACAGCAGAACCACTTGAGAAATTTTCCACTTCACCTAACATCCAAACAAGTACCACACTACAGGATCAAGTGATTCCTTCCTGAGCATTCCATCCCAGAGAATAGTGATGAATTTATCAGCATGACCATACAACAAACACCTGTCCATACTATCCTCATCCACAGCCATAATTAGGAAAATAAACACCTCTCTGGCTCTCTTTACCTCTCTTCCAGGGTCACCTTTCCTCTTACAGAGGAGCATGTTGTAAAAGCTTACCATTTAATAAATTCTTTAGTATAGCAAACCAGCAAGTAACCGAAAATGGTCCTACGTAGTCTTTGCTCTTCTACAAACCGGCTGCCTCACCTAGAGTATGGCACATTCACTTATGGGTCTCCCTCCCACATCAAGTAGTATGAAGCTATGATCTCTGCAATTACCATCCAGTTCTAAACCACTGATTAACATTATGATCCCTGATTCCAACCTCTAAAATGAGCTTTTTTCTTCCATTTCTCTTAAAATACCGACTGCATGACTTTCTTCATTCCCTATATCACCTGTAACACAATAAAATCTAAACCAAGCTGGGTTATAGATGAATCTTTTGAGTATACAGCTCACTAATTACTAAATTAAAGATTAATGATGTTTGTTTTAAATGAACCATTTCCATAGAAGAAGTAATCAAAACCCTGCCCAAAAAGAAAAGTCCAGGACCAGATGGATTTACAAATGAATTTTACCAAACTTTCAGAAAAGAACTAGTGCCCATTCTACACACTCATACAAAAAATTGAAAAAGGAAAACCACCACAAACGTTCTACGAAGCCAACATCACACTAATACCAAAACCTAACAAAGAAAACACAAAAAAAGAAAACTTCAGACCA
>NW_004567121.1:13360479-13368763 GCF_000260355.1 Condylura cristata
TGGTTTCACTCATAGCAGCATAATATAATGGACCAGGCGAGAAAATAACAAAAATAATTAACAACCATATACCAGAGACATTTTGCAGGGTGGAGTGGGGAATGGGATCAAAAATGGGGGGGAATGCACGGGATTATGGTGATGGCACACGGGTGACTTGGTGATGGGAAACCCGCGGGGATTACAATTGAGATGGAAAAAGAAAATGTACAAAATGATGTAAAAATAAACTTTTGTAAAAAATAAAAATGCAAAAAAAATAATAAAATAAATACATTAATTGAACCATTTCCTTAACAGCATTTAATTCACTCAAATAGTGACATTTGAAACCTAGGTTTTATTTCAAGGTTACTCAACATTTTCTACCAAAATACAAAAAAAAAAAAAAAAAAAACACCTGTAAAAGCATAAAGCTGGATAATTTCCAGATCCTCTCCACACCCTTACATAGAAGATCACTACCAGACAGATGAGCAGTGTCTTACACCATGATGTTCTGTCTCCAGCTCTCCACTTGCTACAAAAATGCTATTACCTCTTGCAGCATGCCTTCCAGCAAGATTTGGGAGCCTCTGAGATTCTGAAGTTATCTAACTTAACCTACAGTCCAGGGAGTTATGTGTATATGTATACGATAGAATATATATGAAATATTTACAAGACAAGAGAATATGATTTTCATGTCCCCTCTTTTCCATCACTCTCCTAACAAATAACAACAGTGCACTGTCCCAAACCTCCATCGCTTCTTCCTCTTCCTCTGGTTCTGAGGGTTCGTCACACACTGCCAATTCAAGCCTCTTAATCTTGTCTTTATTCAAGGCTTCATCTGCACGTTGCATTGCTCTGAGTATTTCAGGCTTTGCACTGTAAAAATGACCACCTTTCTGAGCGTCCTTCGATTTTGAACCTAAAAACATATACAGATTTGTAAACAAGAACTGTTGGTTGGATAATTAAGCTTAAACTTCAACACTTGCCCCACTGAACAATGACAATTAAGCCTAGTTTTTAATGTCCCATTATTATTTATGACACAGAACAATAAAAGTCCAAAAGGAATTTTCAGGAATAACTTCCAGTAAAACTGAAATTATGTACTTATAAGCTTGAAGTTGCTTTAACTGTTGGGTCACCCAGGAACACTTAAGTGTCTGATCTAGAACTATGGGCCTAATCAGGTAACCACCTCATCTCAGGTAAGGTATTGCAAAGACTGTAATATGTCAATTAAATGAAGTTATGATATTAAAAATACATCTGTACCCAAGGCAATTATAAAGGCTACATATTTTTTTAAAAACCTACTGTCAGATATCCTAACATTTTGGCAGGTTAACCCAGTTCAGATTTTGAATGTTTTATATTCCCCACCCCCAACAATTGCATCAAAATGTCTTACTGTGTTTTAAACTCCATTATAGTAAGCAATATTTCTACTGAGCAAAAGGTCACATGCAGATCACAAGAATAATGGCACAATTGGCTTAACCAGAAATGTTTTCTTCTTCCCAAAAATGTAATCAGAGAAACTGAATTTCTTGAAATTTAAGATTCAGGCGTTACATTATTTAACTTCTTTCTGTATACTAAAACTAGTAAGACAGCCTAAATTTCCATGGAAATTAGCAACTATGATGGCTACCTTAAAATAAAGCTACAGTTCTTCCTGTCTCTGAAGTGCTGCACCAAAACTATACAAGAAGTAAAATCACTTGTTGGATAGCTCCAAACTTCTCCCAAAGTGCCTCTGTAGCTGCACTCAGCCCCACACACTCAGGGACATGATTAGTCCCCAAAGTCCCTGATGCAAACATCACAACTAACTCATGCCCCCTCCCACACACCCAAATGCACAAAGGAACTCTTTTTTTTTTTTTAATTTAATCTATGCCCTCTGCTAATTTAGTCACATACACATATTGCTACAATTTGGATATTTAAGGCAAAGAAAATGCACAGGGGTGACTAGTCCTGGAAAAGGACCTAAAAGTCAACTGTCGTCAGCATGCCTTCTGTACCCCGGGGAGGATGTGCAATTTGACCAAATTGCACAGACTTGCTTTCCAGCTTACTTGGGAAACTTACCTTGTTCTGATTCTAAAACGCTCATCTCCCACCCTAGCCTACAGTGTCTAAGAATAATGGAAGAACACTTGCACTTGGGTGCACAGGCACTGCACCCACACTGTGCACACACTTGAATTCAAGTCACTAACAGGGCACACTTAGCCCCAGGGAAGCTACACCCATGTAGCTAATTTGTGTAGTAAGTAACCCCGGGCCTGAGAAGTTAAAGAGAATGTTAAGACACCAGAATTCTAAGGTGAAATGGCACAGATGTGGTCATAGATGAGGATTTTGGAATGTGCAGCCAGATAATGTAAATCACAGTCTGTCCTAGAAGACTCATTAAACTACATGCTATGTATTCTGAATGCATTGCTTTTCTTCTGGATCCTTAGAGATGGGAATTAACACTTTAATTTACCCTTTTTACATGTGAATTTGGTATTCTGGTCCAAATCATGAAGACCAACCAATTGTGAAATCATTTTCTCTTACGGGCATGATATTGCTGTAAAAAACCATTTATTTGTCAAGGACAGAAATAAAAATTGTGCTCCACACAAAATACTGGTGGAAGACAAGCTAACATTTTATCTCCTCCCCCCCCACCCCCCATGCTACAAACTTTCACAACACTCCTGCAATTTACATTTCAATTCACTCAGAGAAGCTAACACTTGGGCTCATGCATGCCTTTTCTCTCCCGGGCCCCTGCATCTCTTACCTGTATATGGTTTTAAAAGCCTTTTGCTAACCCAGCCTCTTGTTGGGCTGTCATCAAAAAACTGGACGTGAACTCGGACAGACTTCCCTTTCTCACGAATGAATGTCCCATCAAAGGGGTGGTTGTAAACCAGGCAAGGCCACCAGGGGTAACCCTCCATCTTAGCCCACACCAAGTCACCTGGTGAGAAGTCACAAGAATTGCTGCCAAAAGGAAATACACCATGGATTAATATTTAAGTTGCTGCAAAGGCAATTACTCACAAATTAGCGATTCCAAAGAAGGTATTGTTAAGATTCCTTTCAAACCTTCTGAAATTAACATTTTTAATCAGATGAGTTGAAGATGTTTTTTAAAATATGCAAATATCACATGCTTATTTAACTATTAAGATAATCACAAATATAATGAATTCTGCTATTAAAGTGGAAAACTTTCTCATAATTATTCGCCATTTAAAAACGATGCCACAATTCTGGTAAATGATAGGAAAAAGAAACTGAGACTCATTGTACACTTTCTAAATTTGTGAAGAATCATACCTATACAGCAATATGGCCTATAATTGAGAACGGAATCTGACCCACAGTATTTTCTTAATTTTTAAGATTTATTTTATATATGCTTACAAGATCTGGGGTGTAGGCCAAAGATGAGAGGATTCACCAGAAAGACTGGGAAACAGAACAGGTGGACTGACTGAAACACACTGCTGAGGGGAGCAGCAGGCAGGGCCCAGGATCCAACTCAGGCCACAGTGATAGCTGGGTATCAGGCTGGTGATAGCTTGATAGCATGGAGATTTTAACCCCTGTGCGACCAGGGAGGCCCCAACCCACAGATTAACAATAGCAAACATATTTTGTACTTTGCTTAGTAAATATTACCTCTTTGTTTGGAACCTGTTCCCAACTCAGTGCCTATGTATCACAAACATTCCTAAAGTTACCTAATAAGCTTACTACTGCCTTCCCCTAATATCTACTTTAATGGAAAAACTCAAATCAACAGGTAAATGTCTAATGTGCTAAAAAATAATGAATACATTATGCCAGAAGAACAAAAGGAGATTCAATGTTTTCAAAACCTAAATCAGCCCTGAAGTCTTCCTGAAAAGGGGGAAATAGGAGGAGGAGGAAGTAAGAAATTCAGGTTTTTGTCTCAAGGGCCTTATAATATGTATTATACATTCTTCTCCACTTACAGAACTCTACCAAGACCTATACAAATTTATATAGCTTGATGTCAGGCTTACCACGTAAGATCATCTTTAAAAGCTATCTGCACAATTCAAGCTTCCACCATAAGTGCTTCCTCATTATTTATATATTTATTAATGGCAAACAAAGACCCACTGTGTGAAGTGCTTTTGTTCACAAGATTCCCTAATGTCAAGACAGCAGTTAAGTGGCCAGGAGCACTTTAGTGACAAAGCCTCTAGCACCCTGGTATCAGAAAACCGTAAGTTTTCTTTGTACCTAAGAGAACCCTAAAACGGTACTCTTGTAGCTGCTACTAGGAGGGAAATAAACCTTTCCTGTATAAGGACACTGTGAGACTCGAGTCAGGAACCTGATAGTAACTAGTAGAAGACTGGCCACACAGAGCAAATGCATGTTATATCAATGAGCACAGCTCCTAACAGAAAAGGTATTTTTGGCTCTAACTCCAGATTTCACACTATTGACCAACACCTCTTTTTCTGACAGGAGAAACAGAAGGAGTATCCACCTACCAAGCCTGGCTGCCTTTCTTAATGGCAACCAAATCCTTTAAAAAATGGAAAAGTGGTCCTCCCTGGTGGCACAGCGGGTTAAAGCACAGCACTGAGAAGCTAAAGCCACTTCCCCATGAGTTCGATTCCTGCCTGCCACGGAGGAGACCACATGGCGTGGCAGACCTCTCCTGGCCCGCCCGCTGCTCCCCTCAGCAGTGTACTTCGTAGATCTGCCTGTTCTGCTCCCCACTGTCTCTGGTGAACCCTCTCGTCGCCCCTGCACCTCTGGCCTGTATCCCAGTTCTGTATGCACAAATAAATAAATCTTTTTAAAAAAATGGAAAAGTGAGGGCCTCCCTGGTGGCACAGGGCTTAATGTCTCAGGGCTGTGGAGTTATCCCACATCCACTGCAGCCCTGGTTAGAGCCCAGGCCAAGGAGGTGACCCACATGGTACAGCAGATCTCTCCTGTCTCAACTATCCCCACCCCTGCACCTCTGGTCTCGTTTAGGAACTTAACTCCAGAAAAAAATTGAAGACAGCCTGACTGAGATGAAAAAAATGTACAAAAACAAGAATGATGTAAAAAAGGAAATTGTAACTTGTGAGAGTTCAAAAAAAAACTGAAGACAGCCCACAATGCCCATCTATCCTAAAAGTTCTCAAAATCACTTTGAACTGCTCTCATGTGGATTCCTTCCTCTCTCCCTCTCCCACAATCTAAATTATCACCACCTGTCTATTACTTCCGTCTCTCTCAACTCCTCTTACAAATCTTACCTCTCTGTCACCCACCCCCATCCTCTTCTCATCAAAGCCTCATACCTGATTTCCCCACCAAAGATATTTCAGCCAGGTGATGTTTCTAAAATACCGATTTTCCTTTATATTTCTGATAATTTTTCATTAAAAAAACAAACTGGTCTTCCTGATGGATTTCTTTAAACCGACAGAAGCAACAAGCATAAGGGAAAAAGTTCAAAATGGAGTTCTGCTCAAAAGATATAAATTGAGCAAGAGAATCCCCAGGATGGAGACTTTTGCATCACACATGTCTGACAAAGAACTAGAATAAAAAAGGCAAACCACTATCTGAAGCAACAAAATTTAGACGAAAAACACAAAACAGTGCTCAACATCTTTTCAAGATTTCAACTGACCTTCAGGCTAAGTCCAAATGTTCCTTGTGACCCATTAGTCTATTCTCGAGTGAGTGAATCTCTGCATATTTTGTCTGCCTAACTCTCTTCCTACCAGTCTAGCTGACTCCTTCTATCCTCAATTCTCAGACTAGAGAGAAAGCCTACTCTGACCTATGCACACCACCTTCTCCCCTGAAATGCAAAGAACTCAAATGCACTCTGCTTCTGTCCTGTTTCTACAACTGCTTTTTTATTTATACTGTCTGTTGTATTCACCATCCGCAACACTTCAAAGAGTAGATTCATGAACATTTGCTGAACGAATACCAAATCTATATACTGGAGCCACTAGAAGCCTATTACCAAACATCTTTCTTGACTACTCTAGAAACTCCCCCAGAGTAAGAAGTGCCCATGGAAAGAAGGCTGAATGTAAACACTGTCAGGCTTTTACAATTCTCCTGAATTTGACCCTCAAAAAACAAATAGCATGACCTACTGAATATGTAAAGCACAGCCAAACAATACAAGTCAGTGTAGCATGGATGCAGGAAGGGTGGATTCATATTCCAGAAAACACTGTGGGCCCTTCCTGGTGGCACAAGGGTTATGTTTCAAGTCTCAGCACTATCAAGCCATTGCCAGTCACTGCAGCATGAGTTCCATCCACAGCCAGGAAGCTAACCCACAGGCGCAGCAGACCTCCCCTGTGTCAGGCAGGCTCCCCTCAGCAGTGTATTTGTCAATTTACCTGTTCTGCTTCCCACTCCTGTGAATCCTTTCACCAGCCCCCTCCATCTCTGGCTTACACTCCAGTTTTTGTATACATAAAAATAAATCTTTTAAAAAGAAAATCTCCTATATAAAATGGAATAGTATCTATACATGACATATACTTTTGTCATCTCTAGAATACTGTGTAAATGGTGTGTAAATAGTTGTTATGTATATTGCTTAGCTAATGACAGGAGGGTCCAAACTTGTCCAGAAAACCATGACTCGTTGGCAGTTTACCTACAAAGGTACATCTTGTAGGTATACAAAGGTGTATTCCCCGCAGAGATTACGATCCCACTATAAAGCTGCCTCAAAGGGTGGCCGTAATCAGGGTAATGTCGGTTTTATTTAGTCAAAAAATCATCTGCATGACACCTAAACTGGCAAGAAATTCGATATCCACCACTCAGCACTACTAGTCAACTCTGATCTTGAGTATTTTTTCCTTCACCCTTTAATAATGGCTACCGTAACATTCTGTGCCAAATACAACACCTGGAATGCACCGTAAATTATGAGCTTTGCAAAACGTTGCCCACCGCCCCAACAAAAGACAGGTCAAGCCCTGGAGGTGCAACAACTGCCCAACGACAAGGCCATCTTTGCTTAGGCTGCCCCCACAGGATCGTCACTACACCCAAACCCAGGGTCAGATAAAGATCTTTAGAGGTGCACAACTCCTTAGGGGCCCCATTACCGCGTGGAATCACTAACAAGAGCACAGTCTCATAAAAAGACGTCTTTTTAAGTCGACGCAATCCTTCCACGAATGTCAAAATCGCTAATTTGTACATTTCTCACTCGCTCGGGCGCGCGCTCGCCAAGGACCCCCGAACGCCTCAGCGGATCCCAGCACCTCCGGCTCTCGCGCCCCGCCCCGCCCTCCTCACTCCGGCCAATCAGCGCCGCGGCCCGGGTACGGCACGCCCCCGGCACGCCCCCGGCGCTCCACCGACCCGCAGGCCCAGCGCCCGCCGCCATCCCGGGACTGGGCGTCCGCGCGTCAAAACCAAAAGTCCCCTAAGTTCCCCGCCCGCCCCCCAATTCACTAACCAACGCGGCAAGCCGCGAGCCGGCATCCCCAGGTCGGAGGCGCCCGCCGCCCCGCGGGCGACCCCTCTTTCCGCCATCCCTCCTCGCCCCGGGGCAGGCATCGATCGTCCCCTCCCCCGCGCAGCGTTCACCTCGACGAGCAGGCAAAGCGCCCGTCTCCCGCCCTCGTCCCGCTCCGCGCGGGCTCCCCTTTCTCCTTCCTACCCCAAGCACCTGCCACTCCCTCTCCCCCACCTAGCTCCTCCAAAGCACTCCTCCCCCTTCCTCCAAACTCTGAGCGTCCCCCAGCCCTCCCCTTCAACCCCTGTTCCTGCAGCCAATTTCCTCCTACCCTGTTTACAGCCGCCACCCCAACCCCACGATGCAAACTGAGCCCCGGCAGTCTTTCAACTTAAGTGCGCAGCCCCCCTCCTCCGAGCCCAGGACCTGGCCCCGCACCCCGCCTCGCGGGGCGCTCCCGCCCCCGCCCCCCCACTCATCCCCAGCCCACTACCTCGCAGGGACCGCGGGCGCCGCGGACCTCCGCAACCCTCCGTTGAGGCTCTTCGCCTTGGGCTGCGACGCGGAGCCCAGGGGCCCCGGTCTAGGCCCAGCCTCGCTCCAGGCCGCATCCCCGCCGGGGGATGGGGAGGCCCTAGTGGCCGCGGCGGCAGCGCCTCCTTCACTCGAAGCTCGGACTCGGCCCTTGCTGGCATTACTCGGCGCTGGAGACTTGGGGAAGAAGCTGTACAGCGTACTCTGTCGCGACATAGCGACGGCCGGGTGGCCCCAACCGCCCCAGTCGAACCCCAGCGCACG
>NW_004567121.1:13368948-13382165 GCF_000260355.1 Condylura cristata
GGCGACGTGAAAGGGGCGGGGCTGACGCTGCGCGAGTTGCGACCGGCCGCGCCTCCCCGCCCGGGCCCCAGCCCCCGGGAACGGAAGCATTGGGTTCCTGGCGCTGTTGTGGGGGCTGAGCGCAACAGGATCACCTCGTCCCGAGGCCGAGCCTGCAGCGGTGGTGCTGCGACTGCGGGACTAACCGCCTAGGAAATCTGGCGCTGTCCAGAGGGGAATAGAGCGGTCGCGGGGGTGTTTGTGGGCCGAGTGCGCGCAACGCGGGAGTGGTGTTGGGGCTAACGCGGGGGCTGCGCAAGGAAGAAACCCTGGCCGAGAAGTGGCCGTGCTGCCCCTGCATGGAAAATACAGCGGCTAGAGGGCTTCTGAGGACCGAGGGAAAAGGATCCAGAGTTTGGTCAGCAGTTGGCTTAGTCTGTTCAATTTGTGGTCTCAAAGTATAGCACATGGGCACATGATGAATCTTTGGTAAAGGAATGCCAAGTGGTATAGCCTTTGTAATAATAAAAAGAAATGCCAGGGGGCCTTCCGGGTGGCACAGGGTTTAAATCTCAGCACTATGAAACTATCTGCAGCCACTGCAGCACGAGTTCAATCCCCGGCCTGGGAGCTGACCCACATGGCTCAGCAGACCCCTCTTCTCGCCTGCTGTCCCCCTCAGCAGTGTATTTCAGTTTATTTTGCTCCCCACGATGACTCTGGTGAACTATCTGATCACCACCCCACCTCTGGCCTGTACCCCAGTTCTGTGCATAAACAGTTCTTTTTAAAATGTCAGGGGGCCCTCCCTGGAGGCGCAGCGGGTTAAAGCACAACGCTGAGAAGCTAAAGCCACTTCAGCATGAGTTAGATTCCCGCCTGCCCAAGAGGTGACCACATGGCGCGGCAGACCTCTCCTAAGGTACCCGCTGCTCCCACAGCAATGTACTTGTCAGTCAGTCTGTTATGCTCCCCACTGTCTCTGGTGAAGCCTCTCACCGCCCCTGCACCTCTGGCCTGTACCCCAGTTCTGTATGCACAAATAAATAAATCTTTAAAAAATAAATAAGTAAAAATAAAAATGTCAGCAGGGCCCTCCCTGGTGACAGCGGATTAAAATACAGCACTAAGAAGCTAAAGCAACTTCAGCGTGAGCTTGATCCCTACCCTGGAGGTGACCCACATGGCACGGCAGACCTTTCCTGACCCGGCTGGGCAGTGTACTTGTCAGTCGGTCTGTTATGCTCCCCACTCTGTCTCTGGTGAAGCCTCTCACCACCCAAGCACCTCTGGCCTGTACCCCAGTTCTGTATGCATAAATAAATAAATCTTTAAAAAAAAAATCAGCTATGCAGACCTTTACTCCCCACGCTACCATCCATAAACTGCTTAAGTGCCCTTTGAAATGCTGCCAATAACCTATGAAGCAGGTATTTGATGTTCACAGCCCCTTATCTGAATCTTTTGAACCCAGTGAGTCACAGAATGCAGGATTTTTTTTTTAAGGTTTTGGAAAAGCAGCAGTGTGAATAAAGAGTTCTGTCCTCCAAGAAATGGAAGACTGACATTTAGCCTTAATTGCAAATTATGAATAAGTAACTAATCTAGAATTCCAGAAGTCTGCCTCAATTCGTAATAGCTGTGCTTTGATAAAAACCTATAGAGAATGAGTTCTATGCTTTGTTCTGGAAGGCTGCAGTGACAAGTAATAAAGTCAACTTTATTTCATATATTGTTGACCGGTGCTTTCTTCTCACTGTGAGTATACTGTGATTCCTCCAGAGCTGCGACAACACCCTAAGCCAAACTTACTGAAATCAAACAAAATGTGCTTATTTGCTTTATGTAGGATAAATACAGACTAATAAATGTAACGTCACATCAGCTCAGGACAAAATTTGCTACTTTAATGAATTGTTTTGACTTTTGACTTTCTGAGCTTTTGGGGTTTCAAAATTGCTGGTAAGAGACTGTCGACCTGTGTTATATCCCACATTATGGCTGAAGAAACAGAAGCTCAGATAATTTGTTCAAAATCAAATAGCTTGGTAGTGGCGCAGACACTTCAATCCTAGAAAGCCATTTCTAAGCATGCTGCTATTGACAGAAATGTTACACTGTCTTCAATTTAGCATCATTTGATTTCATTTATTCCAACAACCCCTTACTAAGTAAAACTATGAAATTGCCAACATTCAGCCTTTCCTAAATAAAACAATTCAATTTCATTTGCATCAACTTAATATTTTTTTTTTACATAGAGAATATGGTGGCTTAGGGGAATGAGGCAGCTATAAAACAAGTTTAAGAGCCAGCGCTCTCGAACCCAAGTTAGCCAGGTAACTGAATGGTTGTACTTCTCTGAACTTGTTTCCTCATTTTTTTATTTCCTTTCTTAAGGTCTCATTTTCTTTCTTCAATTCATTGATTATTTGTCTCATATCAATTTTTTCCTTTTCACGTTCTTTTTGTTTATTATGATATTTTTAAATTCTCTGTCTGATAGGCTGAGCAGATACAGTTCTTCTGTATCTTTGGTGATTTCTGATAACTGATCTTTTTGTGGTGAATTTTTCCCTGTGGGCTTGCTTGGATATTTTTGTCTTCTTTTCCCCTTCATGTATTTTCTAATACTTTCCATTCGTTGAGACACAGTATTGCTAGTATTGGCCGACATTCTTTCTGAGTGAGCTAAGGGACTTCTAGACACTTCAGTTGTGAAGGATGTTCTGAGCTGTGTTTTGTTTCAGTATCTCCACTGTATCTCCAGCCCCCACTGTATGGAATTGTGTCTGTCGTCTCAGCCAATAATAGCCAGAGGTCTCTTCTGGAGTTCAGCTTCTTCCAATAACACATGGAGTCCTACTCTCTGGAAGGTGCCTGCAAGAAGTGTCTGGACGGCCTGATTTTCTCTGTTGATTTCTCACTCCTTCTACCTGTGTCTAGGCAAGATAATGGAGGAGTAGGGAGTGAGGTGAGGGGCTTAAAAGGGGATGATGATATGGAAATGTTAATAGGAAGTTGATAGGAGGAGGTTGAAGGTTAAATGGGTAAAGAGGGGGAGGAGGAGGAAATGGAGGGGAGGTGTCAGAAGGAGACGAGGTAGCAGAAATAATAATGTTGGAGGGGAAGGAGAAAGAGGAGACAGAAAACCAGAGTAAGAATGAAGGGCGGGCCCAGAAATCTACCAGCTGAGTAATACAGGAACCAAACAAATGATAAACACCACCATGGATAGGGGGAAATTGCCTCTCAGAAGTCTAGTAGCTCCCAGTTAGCTAGTTCTTGTGGTTTTAGGCTGGTCCCTTGGGGTACTCGACTTCCCAGAGTCTGCAGTTTCACTTGGCTTTCTTTTTTGTCCTCTTATGTAGTTGGGCTAGTAAAGGAGTTCCTAAGGTTTCTTTCCACCCAGGGTCTCCTGGAATCTAGAGGCCTCAGGTGCATTGGCTGACCCTGAAAGCTTCCTCCTGATGCAGAATCAGGCAAGCCACCTGGCTTCGGGTGTGTGCAGCCTGTTGTGTTTTTTTTGCCCAGTAGGTGGCGCCAGAGACTCCCAGTTAGTTTTCAGACCTGGGTTTGTTTATACAGGTCTCTGGGAGAGGAGGGGAGGGGGTTGCCAGAAGGACAGCTCCCAGCTAGTCTCCTTGCCAGCCAGACCCACGCTGTAGCAGCACTGCAGCTCCCACTTGCCCACCTGTTGATCTTTGTAGCCTTCTGATGTCCCTGGTTCCTTCCATAGCCGCACGCTGTCCTTGCCAGAGCGCTGATTCCACCGCCCAGCCAGCTACTGAGCTCTCTCTTTTTACCTCCTGGGCTCTATGCGCAGGATATGCCTGTGGGGGTGGGGCGTGTTAGAAGGTTGCAAGCCTCCCTGCCGCTAATCCCGTCCAGCCGGTTTTCTTCACCTCCCCTGCACCCCTAGGCTCCACGAAGGCCATGCAGGTGGGGGTGGGCAGTGCCTTAAAGGCTGCAAGCCTCCCCAACTCTGCGAATGGAGCTTTCTCTCCCCACCTCCTCTGTTTGCAATGCGGGAGAGGGGTGGGGATGGGGGGTGCCTGAAGGGCTTCAAGCATCCCAGCAGCGCCAGCAGCCAGGGGTCCCTCCGGAGCTCTGTTACAGGGCAACCCAACCCAACTGGGTGGCCTGTGAGTCCTCACCTGTGCGCTAAAGATTGGACTGCAGACACACACAAAAGGTCAATAATGCCTTTATTTACAAGGAAAAAGGAAATGAGGCGGGGAAAGAGAGAGCTATGTTCATTAATGAGACATATCAGTATGCTGACTTGGAACCCCAATGGCACACTGAAAGCCAGTGAAGAGCCAAGAGACCCACGAAGCCAAGAGATCCCTGAGCCTACATGTCCGGTTTTATCCCAACCTGACTGCTCAGGTCCCAGCGCGCTTCTCATTGGTATTGATGGGATTTGTAGTTCCAGTGTCTGGGGTGGGGGTGGAGTCCATGAAACCTTTATCTGTTACACTCCCAGGGCTCTGTGCACCAACTCTAAGCAGTCTTTCCTCACCGCTGGGCTCCTCTCACCGAGCTGAGTTGTCTCTTTTACCTCCAGGGTTTTACCAGCTGGTTTTGTGGGTAGATGCAGGACGCAGGCAGAGGAGCTTCAAGCCTCCTGTCTGAGGCATGTCCTAGAACCTGGCTCTCCCCATCAGAGCTCCCCTGTCGGAGCTTTCCAGTCACTGAGTCTCCCTCAGTTATCTTCCCCCTAGTGAGTCTAGGGTGCCCTCATCCAAGCTGAAACTCTTAGTGTGTAAGTCTTTAACCCCTGTGTCTCCACGGAGGCCCTGCTTCTTCATCTTTAATGAGAACGTAACTTTGGGCCAAATTTTGGAGGCTACATTAGATCCCTCTCACAAATTTCATCAAGAATTAAATAAGAAATCACAGATCTTAGTCCCAAGGCAAGTTAGGGATAAGTAGGCAGCTTTGGGGACAGTGCAGACAGGGACTTCAGGAGAGTTAAGGGAGGCCTCTAAGGGCAGAGAAATTCCAGGTAAAGACAGTAAATAGTAAGTTTTAGGACAGGGGAAAAGAGAAAAATAAGAGAAACGCTAAACTAAGAGCTGGGAAAATGGGCACATCTGCCTGGAGGTGCATAGCCACCGGGAGGAAGAGCAAATTGCAAAATAGGGTGATGAGATTTAAAGGCTGAGGAAAAAGGGTTTAAACATCTCCTACACAGAGCCTCATAATGGTATCTTTTGCCCCTCCTTGGCAACAGAGTCTTGGACTCTTTGCTTTTGTTCTTTTTCCTCTGAATAAACTTTTTGTTACTTTTTAAATAAAGTTTGTTTCTCTCTACTTATCTAAAAAGTCTGTGGATTCCTTTTTACAGCCTTGTAGGACAATAACCTGCGAGGTTCCTGGTTAGCAGGCTAAATTAACCCACATCAGCTTCCTTAGCACCATCAAACACATAATCTCTTGATGGGTGAGATCTCCCACCCATCTCAGGGAGGCACATATTGTATATAGAAACAAAGAACACCTGAATAAGACCAGAACATCTACTTGCTTTGGCAAAGACTTAGAGGCAGGTGGAGGAGTGGGAAATCTCAGTGGAAAAAAAGGGAAGGCTTCCAGGTATGCTCTGATTGCATGTAGTTGGTATGGAGAAGCCAGAAATGGGCTAAGAAGTAAATCTTCACATGCGATTGGTTTGGGGAACTCATTTAATTAGTTCTGATTGGTCCTGAGTTGAAATCAGAACAAGAGATGGAGAGGCTGACAGTTATTGACCAAGTACTGATAGTCTTGGGCCAATTGGTAAAGAGGTCTTTGTTGACTGGACTGGCCGCTGTTAAGGTTATGGTTTGGCTTCATTCTGAAGTGACACTACGAGGGAGCAAACGCCTTTGAGTCTCAGCCCAGCACAAGCGATGGTGACTGTCTCCTTTGCCACAGCAAGTTTTGAATAAGTAGCCTTTGCTTGTTCTAATTTGCATTGTCTTACCTATTTCCACATTTCCTTTTTTAAAAAAAAAATATTTATATACACAAGTGGGGTGTAGGCCAGAGGTACGGAGGGTAAGAAGATTCACCAGAGACAGAGTGGGGAGCAGAACAGGCAAATGTATTGAAACACTGTTGAGCAAAACAGCAAGCTAGACAAAAGAGGTCAGCTGTGCCATGTGGGTCAGCTCCCTGCCTCACTGGCTAACATAGCTTAATGGTTCTGAGACTTTAACCCCTGCACCACCAGGGAGGCCCTATTTCTACATTTCCCTTCTAGGGAAAGGTCAACAGTTCCTAAGTGAACAGCAAATGTCCTGCTTAGGAAAAGAGCAGGGAAGTCTGAATGTCCAGAGGGAAGACAGCTGGAAGGGCAGTAACCAGGCCAGGGGAGAAAGGTAAGGGTCCATCATCTGAGCCCTTGGGGGACTCTGGCTGTGACTCAAGTGAGCAGGGAAGCCAACAAGACTTCAGCAAAGGAGTAACCGGCCTGATTGCTGTGTTGAGAACAGGCTGTAGTGTAACAAACAGTAACCTAATTCAGCTTTGTTGTTCTCTATAGAAGAAATGGTATGGAAATAGGGGGATATGGGCTATCTTACAGCTAGGTAAAAAGAGCCAAAAGAGTAGAAATTATTGGTACCTAGATCCAAATGTCCAGCTACATTTACTCCATGATGACTCACGAGGGTCATCACGAGATGTGTAGGCTGGATTTGAACCCGGCAGAGTTAACTTGGATGTTCTGCACCTGTGTGCCCCATACGCACATGATGATTCCTTCCACCGAGTTCTCACTCTGTACAGGTACTGATGTGAGTACAAGGATACAATCATGAAGCAAACAGAGACATCCGGAGGAAACAGCGACTGCTGAGAACACAAGCAGTCACAGCATGCATTCCTGAAGGCTTGTGGATGATGTTAGATCACACTGATAGGAATCCAGGTTGCTAGCACACTGGGCACCAATGTCCTCCAGGGGACAAGAGCAAATTCACAAGGGCGCGTGGGGATAATTTTAAACCTCCAGGAAAACACAGCAATATATGTCAGCACCACATAAAACTACTAACTTTACATCATTCACAGTTTCAACTTTAAATCATGCTACATTGCTTTTGATGATATTGTTGGGGAGGAAAAACATTTCCCCTATCTGCTTAAGTTCAATTTTAGGAGTCTGCAAATTAAACTGACAAAAAGACAGACTTGCTGAAGAGTTTATTTTTGCATGCAATATGAGTATGTGTGGGAGAGTTCAGGGGTAAGTAATCAAAAGGGTGGTTACAGTTCAGACATGGATACCTAACATAGTAGCGGAATGGGAAAAAGTAAAGGCTTTTATGGGAAAGACAAACACATTTCTTTAGTGGCACAGGGGGCTAAGGACACAGCGCTCTCAAGCCATCAGCAGCCCCTGCAGCTTAATTTTGGCCCCTGCCAGGGAGCTGACTCACGTGGCACAACAGAGCTCTCCTGTTTCACTCGCTGCTTCCCCTCAGCAGTAGATTTCAGTGGATCTGCTTGTTCTGCTCCCCACTCTGTCTCTGGTGAATGCTCTCACCCTCTGCCCAGTACCTCTGGCCTACACCCCAGTTCTTATATGCATACAGGGGTTCTGAGGAGGGTAAACATGAGACAAGAAAGTCTGTGATCCTTTCTGCAGGTACAAGTCTGTCTTCCTCATGAAACCCTAGAGAGAGACTTCATGGCAGCCTCCTCTTCAGAGGTTGCTGCTCTCAGTAAGATAAAGGAGACTCCAGGAAGGCTTCAGTCTGCATCTGCTGAATCTCAAATTTTGTCTTCTGTTTAAAATAATCTACACAAACTCTGGGGTTTGGAATAGGCCTCCACAACATCACATCTTTGTGAAGCCAAGATTGGAGTTTTTCTGTGATAAAAAGCAGACACAGGACCCTCCCTAGTGGCGCAGTGGGTTAAAGCACAGCACAGAGAAGCTTAAGCCACTTCCGCATGAGTTCGATCCCCGCCTGCCCCGGAGGTGACCACATGGCGCAGCAGACCTCTCCTGACCCGCCCGCTGCTCCCCTCAGCAGTGTACTTCATCGATCTGCCTGTTCTACTCCTCGCTCTGTCTCTGGTGAATCCTCTCACCCTCCACATCTCTGGCCTGTACCCCAGTTCTGTATGAATAAATAAATAAATCTTTAAAAAAAAAAAAAAAGCAGACACCGTGGGCCCTCCCTGGTGGCGCAGCGGGTTAAAGCACAGCACTAAGAAGCTAAAGCCACTGCAGCATGAGTTCGATCCCTGCCCCGGAGGTGACCCATATGTCACAGCAGAGGTCTCCTGACCCGCCTGCTGCTCCCCTCAGCAATGTACTTTGTCAGTCGGCCTGTTCTGATCCCCACTCTGTCTCTGGTGAATCCTCTCATCACCCCTACACCTCTGGCCTGTACCCCAGTTCTGTGTGCATAAATAAATAAATCTTAAAAAAAAAAAAAGCAGACACCATGAGAAAAGTTAATATGGAACAGGGTGGGTGGTTCAAATCCAGCCTCCACATCTCATTGCTATGTTTAGCTTATTTGAGGGTGAAATTAAAAGGTCTTTTTCTTTTCATTTGTTTGTTTTCTCAAACTGCTATTAAACCATTGGGACATAATCATTTATTAAGTTACATGAACAGAAGTTTAGACTTAGTGGCTCTATACTCAAACTTCATGTGTTCAAATGCCAGCTGAACTGCTCAAGGACTATATGACCTTGTTAGGTAAGTTCTTAGTCTCTCCCTGTACCTGTTTCTTCACTGTGAAATGAGTGTGATTGAAACAGCGTAACAGGGTTCCATGTTCCCTACCCACCTAATGAAGGGCGGAGCTGGAGGGGGTTGGCAGCGAGGAAGTAGAAAGGAGCGGGATAGAGAAAAGGCTTGGAGGAGACTCATGGAGTAGAGAAACATGTGAAGAAAACACCTCACTTGTGTCTCATCCTTGGACTTGTACCAGGGCCTCAGGGATGTGGGGAGAAGCCCATGGGAGGCTGACAATGGCAGTCCTTCCTTACATTGACTTGTACTTTGATCTTGCTCCTTTACTTCCAAGACCTCCCCGGCCCCTCCAGCCCCTTTCCTCTGGTTTCCAGCCAGAAGGTGACTTAAACTTGTGGTGAGCTTTTGGGCTTCAGCAACCCTGCTTTGGGCCAACCCTGCTGGGCATTTACCCACAAGAGGATGGGTAACTTTGGGTGCTTTATCGGGAAACTATATACTTTCTCTTCTATTACACACTAATTCTATTAAAATTCTTTTCTACCGACAGTCTTACACAATAAGAATGTATTTTGTCTTTATGCAGCAAATGGCAGAATTTAGAGTGTGTAAGGTTGGGGGCCTGGGGTACCCCTCCATTTACCCACTAACAATGATGATAACCAGACCTGCTTCAGGGGGTTGTAGGGAAGAATGAATGACTTGGTACTGTAAACTTTCAGCCCAATGCCTGCCACACCAGTGACACTAGATCAAATGGACAGGGTAATAGCCATAAGAAGGCCGTATTTTTTTTTTTTTAAGATTTATTTACTTATGTATATAAGAGATGTAGTGTAGGCCAGAGGTACAGGGGCTGAGAGGTTTCAGCAGAAACAGAGTGGGGAGCAGAACAGACAGATCCACTAAATATACTGCTGAGGGGAGCAGAGGGCAAAACAGGAAAGATCTATTGTGCCATGTGGGTCACCTCCCCGGCCAGGGATTGAATTCATGCTGCAGTGGCTGCCCATAGCTTCATAGTGTTGAGACTTAACTCCTTGTACCACCAGGGAGGCCCCAAGAACTCAGTATCCTGTGTGTCCTCTGCCCTCATCCAAGAAACAGGCTGCCCCAACAATTTGGGCCTTTGTCTTGGAGGTTGGGAGATAATATCAAGGCTGAAAAAAGAAGGCACGTAGTTTGGTGAGGTCCTATTCTAGCTCAGTCAACTCTTTTTTGTTCTATATTGTTTTGACTACTTGCGAGGAAGGAGAAGTCAAAGCACAGTGGAGGAACGTCAAAGCACCCCACCAAACACAGAACCAGCAGTTGTTAGTAGGCTTTGGGAGAGAGCGGGATTTAGGAGGAATCTACCTGAAGCGGAAACTGGGAAGCCTCAAAACAAAGTCATGTTAGAATCAAATCTAGACTGCAAGTGAACCCAGGGTCAAATTTCCTTGCAAATGGCAAAGGTAAGGTAGAGGTACAATGTATGTCCTTGCTACTCTGCGAAGTTTCCAGGGGTGTCTGGATTTTAGAGAACAAGATTTCCCAGTGAGGAAGGAGCCTTAGCAGCTGCAGCTTGTCTGGAATGGTACTTCCTGTTTAACTCTGCAACCAGCTGTGGCTTTATCTTTGTTATCCCAGCCTGATGAATGGGTGGGCAATAAAGAGGGGGAACTTCATAGTAACCTGGAGGAGACAAAAGCTGCCATCTGCTTTTCAGGCAGTGAGCCACAGAAGGGCACCTGTGTGCTCCCCCAAATGCCCTCAGGGAGATGGAGGCCCAGAGAATAAGACCACCAGAAGAGAGGAAGACCTGCCAGAGGGCTAGCTGGAGGCACTCCCCGCCCCCCACCATTCTTCTCTGGGTGGCTAGCTTTCTAGAAAACCTCTGTGTACAGACTTTTCTCTGGCTCTCAAAGATATACTACAGTGGCCTTTCACACCGAAGTTGGACTCAGCCTCTGATTTCGTCTGTCTCCAGTCTCCCTTCCCAGCTGACTCCTGTTGCTGCCAGCTGCCTCGCTGAAGCTGCACTTTCTGGTGACCTGGAATACAAATCCTGGTGATCCTGGTAAATGGCCTGCACTTATTCTCCCGATCTGAAATGCAGGGCCAACTGGTGCCCCATGGGGTGGTGGGATGATGGGCCAAGATGAACTGCAAAGGCTAGCCAGGAATCTATGGGTGCCCTCTAATTATAAGCCCCTTCCTTGCCTGCACGATGTTTCTGCACCCCTCTATGTGTTCTCGTACTTCCCCTCACCAAGCCTAACCACCAAAGCTCTTACCAGCTCAGTGGAAGCCCAGCCCAGCCCAGGGTCCTCTGTGAGAAGCACACCCAGGAGATCTTCAGTTTCAAAGAACCAGGTTTTCAGGTCCCTACCCCCCCCCCCCAACCTGGGCTGTGGTTTAGGGCAAGAAGATAGCTTCCAGGGTCAGAAGAGAATAGAAAAGAATAGAATTCCTCCCCTCGAGGAATAAGGGGAGCTCCAAGAGATAAGGGCAACAAACTCCAAAGGGAACTAATCAAACACCCCAGGATCCCGGGCAACAGCATCTTCCTGAACAAGGACAATAAAGAAAAAGGACTCTTAGGGCTGGGACCAGAGACTTTAAGGCAAATTGAGTGAGTGCAGCCTCCAAGATCTAATCCATCACACAGAGACTGCTGGGGCTTTAGGAAGGTAGGGTAAGAAGGTGTCGGTTCCTGGACATTGCAGCTCCCATGGTCCTCCCTGGCCCGGTCCCCTGGCCTGGGAGTCCCACTTTATTTCTGTTCCTTTTCCCGTCAATAAACTTTTTATTTGCCTCTCCCTAAACAAATTTGCCTCTTCTCGCTTGCTTGCCTGAGCATGGGTGAAGTTCCTGCTGCCGCTTCCCCAGAGGCCAGTCCCGGGGCCCAGCCTCAGCTTGCGGCCTGGGATCCGTTCCTGGCTGGGAGAAGAAACCTGAAATCACGCTATCAGTTTCACAGCAGTCGCCCCAACAGTTGTGACATCATTTGGTCCTTGTGACATATCTCAGGTTGTCATTGCCATTTTACAGTGAGCCAAAGAATGGTGGAACTGGATAAGCTGTGTAGGGACCCACTGGGAACCCCAGCGATTATTTCAAGCTGAAGACATTTGAGATTCAACAGATAGAAGCGTTCTCTAGAATTCATCTGAATAAAAGTAAAACTTCTAAGAGAATGAGGATACTATAAATTCCCTCTTTGGTGGGTCAGCAACCTGGAAGAAAGCCTTAAAGCAAATGGAATATAACTCCCCAGCCTGAAGTTTTTATGGCCCAGGAGACAGCTTGTACCGCATAAACAAACATCACAAACTTTCTTATCTCCAGTTTGTTCTCCTGAAAATCCATTTGTCTTTCTGAAAGAACTTATTAGGCTCTTCCCATAGTAGCTTCCAACCTCCCTTCCCCTTCTAAAGTTAGATGTATAAACCTCAAATCTTAGCCACTCCTTTGAGTTATTCACCAGCTGAGCATTCCTATGCATATTCAGAGAGCACATAAACTTTCTTCTCCTGCATAGCTGTCTTTTGTCAGTTTAATTAGCAGTTCCCACTCACCTAACAGAAGATGATAGAGGATATGTTTTTCCTCCTGACAAAGGAGTCTCCCCTGAACTCTCTTCTCAAACAGGTCCTGACTTTTGGGCTTCCTGTTCATCGTCCAATTTTAGCAGTCATTCTGCTGAATCAGTTTAGTGGAAATTCCTCAGTTTCTGGTCTGCCCACTCCTGATATTATTTCACTCTGGTCTCCCTTCAGCAAAAATCCTGTTTAGAGTATCTTATTATTTTTTTTTTTAGGTTTATTTATGCATACAGAGCTGGGATACAGACCAGAGATGCAGGGGAGGCAAGAGCATTCACCAGAGTCAGACTGGGAAGCAGAATATCCAGACTGATTAAATACACTGCTGAGAGGAGCAGCGGGTGAGACTGCTGAGCCACGTGGGTCAGCTCCCTGGCTGGGGATCAAACTCATGCCCAAGCGGCTGCGGCCAGGTTCACAGTGCTGAGCTTTAACCCGTTGCACCACCAGGAGGGGCCCCCACCACCACATGTTTTAATTGTAATTGTTTATTGCGTGTCTTCACTGTACTTCAGACTCTAAAATCTGACTCACCACTACACAATGAACAAGTCCCATTACTCGGGACTTGTTGGTAGCAAGTCCACTACATTGGAGGTCCCACTTTAATGGCCTCCTTTCTTCCTGTAATGTGTAAGTCCTGCCCACTCTGACTCTGGTCACCAGGTGACTCTCGCTGGGGACAGAGGGATGTTAGCGCACATGGCTGTAAACGGCGCTCACACTCACTCCCACTTGCCCTTCTGCACACCGGGCTTGTTCTTGCTTGGATCCCACCATTGGTATGACTTTATAGGCACCCTAATGGTCAACTAGAGGGATGTGAGAGGAATGCAGAGAAGATCTCAGTGAATCAACTGAGCTTCAGCTGCCAGGGAGCCTGGCACAAATCAGCAGAGCCACCTGCCTGACGCCCAGAAGCACCAAGAACACGTAGCAAGTCACTT
>NW_004567121.1:13382832-13384186 GCF_000260355.1 Condylura cristata
CCTGTTCTGCTCCCCACTCTGTCTCTGGTGAAGCCTCTCGCCGCCCCTGCGCCTCTGACCAGTAACCCTCTGACCAGTACCTTCTGTATGCATAAATAATAAATAAATCTTTAAAAAAAAAAAAAAGAGTTTTAGACACCAGAGTAGCACAGATGTGGGAGATTCCACCCCCCTCTCCCACAGGGGACTTCTCAGCATATACCATAAGGAGAGCTTTCTGTGGGTTAAATTAGCTCTCCTACTTAATAAATTAGTGGGAGTGTTCCACATAGAAGCAAGAGCCCTTGGACAGTATCTGTGGTATTTTCCTATTGCAGCATAACAAATTAACACACACTTAGCAGCTTGAAGAGACACAAACTTATTATCTCACACTTCCTGTAAGGCGTATAGGCATAGGCTAGCTATGTCATCTGGGCCTGGCCCCTCCAGGCTGAAACCCAGGTGTCAGGGCTGTGAGAGCTCACCTGTGACCTGGGGTTCTCCTCCAAACTGTGCATGAACAGAATTCCATTCCCTCAGCTGTAGGAGTCACACTTCCCACCCGCCATGAGAGCTGCTCTCAGAAACAGGTTGAGCCAGGTCTCCCCTACAGCGCCACAGCCCGGCAGTGTTTGCCTTCTTCATTATTTTTACTTTTTTTATGAACGAGGCAGTTTGCTTACCCAGCATCATTTGTTCTAATGCTGCCATCTGTCCAATGATTGTGTCCAGACCTCTCTGTCCCTGAGGTGTCTGTTTGCAACCACCATCTTGGTCCTTTTCCACCATTTTCAGCCCTCCAGGGTTTGGATGGCCAATTGGGCCATGCTCTTGGAACTGCTGCTGAAGTGGCTGGACATGACACTACTTCGTGACATCCCCCTAGATCTTGGTCATGGAGCCCACATTGCCAGAGGGACAGGGGCTGCACCGTGGAGCAAAGTCCCACCACAGGGAGTGAGCTCTTTCTGCTGGGCCATCCCGACAGTGGCCCTCTCAGGGACTTTCGGCTTCAGGACTCTTCAAGGAAGCCTGCTGGCGAACACTGCTCGTTCCCATCTTTTACAGTAACTCCAGGTACCCAGGGGAGAGAGCACATTTGCCTTCTTTAAAGGGCTGAGCTGACTAGCTGGCCATTGTGGGTGATGGCCCCTCTGCCGTACACGCAGCTGATTAGCAACCTAATTTGAGAGCGATGTTCTGTCATCTGCTCAAGGTCTGTCCACACTCTTGGAGATGATACAGGAGAGTGGAGGTTCTGGTACTGTAACAGGGTGGTCCCTAGGAAAAAGGGAAGTTCCAGGTTCCCTGCCCTACCCAGAAGGAGGGTGGAGCTGAGCAGAGAAAAAGAAGAGAGAAGAAGAGAAGGAAG
>NW_004567121.1:13384286-13386251 GCF_000260355.1 Condylura cristata
GGATCTGCTAAAAAGCAGATGTATTCAAAAGTAGCTCACCAGACTCCATCCTAGAAATGAGCTCTCCATGGTGTTTTTTTTTTTTTTTTAGATCTACTTATTCATGCATACAAGAACTGGGATACAGGCCAGAGGTGGGGGTGGGGGGTGGTGAGTGTAGGGTGTGTGAGAGAGGATTCACCAGAGACAGAGTGGGGAGCAGAAAAGGCCAAGTGACAAAGTACACGGTTGAGGGGAGCAGTGGGCAGGTCAGGAGAGGTCTGCTGCTCCATATGTGTCACCTCCTGGCCAGGGATCGAACTAGTGCTGCGCTTTAATCCACTGCGCCACCAGGGAGGGTACCCATGGTGGTTTTATTGGTGAGCTCCCCTGCGATGCTGCCCTCTGTTGGGATTTGACTTAATACATGTTTCAAAACGGACAGAGAGGGCAGAGGGTGGGGAAGGACGGACCGCAGCTGTCCCTCCTTCCTCGAGTCCTTGAATGTTGAGGAGGTAGAGACCTGCTCTTTGAAGATCCGTCTCCTGGGAGCGATAATGGCTGGCCCCGCGCGGGAGTCGCCCTCGTGGAAAAAGCTCCTTGGTCTGTGAGCCTGGCTCGCCCTCCCGCCACAGTCCGTGCACAGGGTAGGACCTCTGCTCTCGGCGGAGGTCAGATCCCAGACTAGGGATCGCCCTCCCCTAAAGCCGGGTCCGCCCCGCGTCCCCCATTCCAGGGCTGAGCTGACAGTGGCTGCAGGGCGCCACGCGGCCACCAGGGGTCACTCCTCCCCCGGCGCTCAAAACTCTGCGACTTCACCCCGACTTAGTCTCTCATCAGGGCTCCCTGAGCTCCTTGGCCTGGTTCCCCAGCACGATTCTGCCGCCAGCACCTCTACACCTTTGCCCTGGTCTCAAACGCTAGCACCGTGTGGGGTCAGAAAAGAGGTACTGAAATACCAGGTATTTAAGTACTGGGTATGTAATTAAAGATTTTGAATTTCGGATAAACAGCGAACACCTTTTCATCCTAATTTGTCTCCCACAATAGTTTGGCTAAATCAGATGGCCCAGTCTGGAGTCAGACTCCATACAGATTTCAATCTCATCGTGCACTGAACTACAGGAGCTAAAGGTCTGAAGTGCAGAGGTTGAGAAACTGATTTAAATGAACATTAATCTGGCCTACATTCCTGTGCTTGGGTACATAAATAAAATAAATCTTTAAAAACAAACTTTTCACTTGTTAATTTTTTTATTAGTTTAATTTGATTAAAGTCCAGCCTTGACACTATACTCATCTAAAAACAGTTTAATGTCTTCAGACTTGTAGCAAGACAGACAGTACTTACCCTAAGAGAGTAGAGGGGAAGCTTTTCTCCAGCCACTCAAAAAGGCAGGGAAAAGAACCCTTTCCAGAACTGAGGGAGCCCCGGGGCTGCAGATGTTCATCCAAGAAATAGTGACCGCAGGGTGAGGAACACAGCCACTGATAACCCTCAGGCCTAGGGTGGGGCTGGTGGGAAGGGCAACACTTACTCTTCTAGCTCTTGCAAGTCGGCCCCTCCCCATCTTGGGCTAAGCCCAATGAGAAGCCTGAAGACAGAGCAGGGTGGAAAAGGGTGGTGAGTAGACTTGGGGAGTAGCACCCGCACTGGACAGATTCTCCAAAATTCTGTTAGGGTCCTGGGGTGTACACAGCAGGATGAGTCCTGGCCAAGCTGTGCTGCAGAGGGCTTCAGGGTCAGAGCACAGAAAGGTCAGCTATGTCCAAATGGAGGGGACCCTAGTAGGGACCCCTCCCCCCAACTTCCTCAAGAGATCCCGCCCTCTGCAGTTCTCAAAGGGCCAGCAGGTGGGTTTTCTCTGGGCCTGGGTGGGAGGCACTCTGTCCTGTGGGAACTGTGCTCAGGCCTCTCTCTTTAACTGAGTTCCAAAAAAGCAGAGCTTAGGATGGATTAGGTCACCGCCAGCACTTGGCATATCC
>NW_004567121.1:13386846-13396458 GCF_000260355.1 Condylura cristata
AAAAAAAAAAAACAAAATGCATCTGAATACATGCAGAGATGTAAATGACTTTATTACAAGATAAATGAACTGGGAAGTATCTCACCTATCAAGTAGAAAATTGCTGAGAGATCCTGTACAAAAGGGAAGGTTGCTGTTTGTTTTTGTTCTTTTACTGTCTGGAACAAAGTTATCAGCAAAAGAAAAGACTACTGCAGCCTAGACCACCTTCCTTTAGGGGACAGCAGGGCTCTTATCACACAGATGATGTCAGCCGGCCGCAAGGAGGCTCCCGTTCTGTTAGTTTCAACTTCCACTTTTGGGAGGGTCTGAAACTGCAGCTAGGTGCTTTGAGGGGCCTTCTTGTTCTTATTTGTTAATGATTTATTTAATTGTGTGTACAAGAGTTGATGTACAGGCCAGAGGTGCAGGGGGTGTGTGTGTGGGGGGGGGAGATAGAGAGAGAGAGAAAGAGGATTCACCCGAAACAAAGTAGGGAGCAAAAGGGATAGATCTAGTGAAATACTGAGGGGAGCAGAGGGTGAGACGGGAGAGGCCTGCTGGGACTCGTGAGTCAGCTCCCTGGCCATGAGATCAAATTTGTGCTGCAGTTGCTGGCAGTAGCTTGATAGTGCTGAGACTTGAGACTTAACCCCTTGTGCCTCTAGGGAGGCCCCCAAAAACAAATCTTACAAAAAAAAAAAAAAAAAAAAGCCACCAGTATCATGGACCTAGGCAGCAACCCCATGTTTCTCTCACCCACTTGTGCTCTCTGGTTTTGTTTCTTTCTGATGGGGGAAGGAATGCAGGGAGGCATCACAAGACTGAGTCACACAAAGGGGACAGACAGGAGGGGCCAGTGCAGCAACGAACACAGCCATAACATCAAGGTCCTCAGGCACCAAAGCCCAACGTCCAGGATGTCCGGGATGCCTGGATGTCACCAAGAGGTCCCCGCAGATAACAGACTGCTGGGGGCTGTACCTGACCCTCAGACCCAAAAGGTGAAAGATAAGGACTTGGAGAGGAAGCTCATCAGGAAATCTCCAGTCCTCTCAAGTTCTACCTAGGCTCAGCAGGAGTGAGCCCCTCCCAAGGAGAAACTGCCTGTGTCAGGGCAGCCTCTCCACCACCACCGGCAGTTGCTCCACTGCCCACCTGTGACTATGCAGGTGCTTCTTTCCCCCCACTCTCTCCCTGTGTGGGGCAGCAGCCTCCTTGCCTGCCTGTGACCATGCCGGGACTTCTCTGCACTGACCTCCCCCAGAGGAGGCTGCTCTCTCCTTAGGCCGCCTGCCTGCTACCATACAGGCCTCTCCCTCTGCAAGCCTGTCCTGTCCGGGGCAGCTCTTCCAGCCCGCTTGCGCCTGCCTATGCAAGTGTCCTTTCCTCTCCTGTCTCTTTCTAATAAACTCACTCTTTAAATATAACTGAGTCTCTGTCTCATGGAGAATCTCGCCGCGTGCCGCTGAAAGGGGAGCTCTGGTGAAACCTTTCCCAGAGTGAACCCCCGGACCCTGAACTCCAAAAGATGACATCAGTGCTAGGAGTGAAAAGATTCACCAGAGACAGAGAGGGAAGCAGAATAGGCAGAGTGACTGAAATACACTGCTGAGGGGAGCGTCAGGCAGGACAGGAGAAGTCAGCCAGGCCATGTGGGTCACCTCCCTGGCTAGGGTTGGAACTTGTGCTGCAGTGGCTGCAGATAGCTTCATAGAGCTGTGCTTTCACCTTAACCTACTGTTCCACCAGGGAGGGCCTTTTTTTTTTTTTTCTAAGATTTCTTCTTATTGTGAAAGTAGGGGTATAGTAATGATGGAGGAAAGAATAGAAACCTAAAGGAGGCATCACAAGACTAGAACCTGACACACAGGAGATGGGGAACAGGAGATTAACATGACCTGAACCCAGCTATAGAAATGAAGACCCTTAGGCTCCGGTGCCTCATCACAAGGCAGAAGACCCAGCAGGTACGCAGACTGCTGTAGGGCGCACGGGCACAGGCCCTGGACCTGAAGGTAAGGATATGGAGATTGGGCCCATTGTGAGAGCTCCAGTGTCTTTCTGATTCCATGTGATTTTTTTTTTTTTTTAGATTTATTTATTTGTACATACAGAATTGGAGTACAGGCCAGAGGCTCAGGGGCGGCGAGAGGCTTCACCAGAGACAGAGTGGGGAGCAGAACAGGCAGATGATCAAAGTACACTGCTGAGGGGAGCAGCGGGCGGGTCGGGAGAGGTCTGCCACGCCATGTGGTCGCCTCCGGGGTAGGCGGGAATCGAACTCATGGGGAAGTAGCTTTAGCTTCTCAATGCTGTGCTTTAACCCGCTGCGCCACCAGGGAGGGCCCCACGTGATTTTTTTTTTAAAGATTTATTTATTTGTGCATATAGAACTGGGGTACAAGCCAGAGGTGCAGGGGCAGTGAGAGACTTCACCAGAGACAGAGTGGGGAGCAGAACAGGCAGATGGATGAAGTACACTGCTGAGGGGAGCAGTGGGCAGGTCAGGAGAGGTCTGCCGTGCTAGCTATGTGGGGTCACCTCTGGGGCCGGGGTTTGAACTCATAGTGCTGCTGTGTCCTAACCCGTTATGCCACCAGGGAGGGCCTTGATTCCACATAATTCTAACCACTCACAAAGATGAGCCCCTCCCTACCAAAAGAAGGTAAAACGTAATGCTGCCCCCACCAAAGGGCAGCTCTTCCTGCCTTCTTGTGTCTCTGCAAGTGTCCTCTATTCTTCTGTCCCTTTCCCCCAATAAACCTGCTCTTTAAATCTAACTATTTGGCTCATGGGGAAACTCACCGTGTTCCCCTAAAAGGGGAGCTCTTTCCCACAGTGACCCCAAGAGGCCCATTCTCCAAACCCATCAATTCTAAAACTATAACAGCGCTTTTTTTTAAAAAAAAAATAATTTAATAGTTTATTTTTACATTATTTTGTGCATTTTTCCATCTCAGTTGTAATCCACGTGGGCTTCCCATCACCAAATCACCCATGTGCCATCACCATAGTCCAGTGCATTTCCCTCCTCCCACTCCAACCCCATAAAATGTCTCTGTATATAGTTATCAATTATTATTATTATTATTTTCTCCCCTGATCCCTTATACTCCTGCTATGATTGAAACCATCCAATATTTTTCCTTTTCTTTCTGGCTCATTTCACTAAGCATGATCTTTTCCAGCTCCATCCATGTTGCTGCAAAGGACATGTGCTTCTTTTTTTTTGGTTGCTGAGTAGTATTCCATTGTGTACATGTATCCACTTTTGGGCATTTGGGCTATTTCCAAGTCTTTCCAATTGTAAATAATGCAGCAGTAAACATGGGGGTGCAGGTATCTTTTTGAATCAGTGTTTTTGTGTCTTTTGGGCAGATACCTAGGAGTGGGATTGCTTCAACAGCACTTTTTAAAAAGCTCAGTGGTGACACTGTAATAGGGTGGTCCCTAGAAAAAGGGGAAGTTCCAGGTTCCCTGCCCCACCCAGAAGGAGGGTGGAGCTGAGGAGAGAAAAGAAGGATCTGGAAGAGGAAGGAAGCAGGATGGAGAGCCAGAAGGAGACCTGAGGAAGCCACATGGAGCAGGGAGCATGTGATGAAGAAACCGTGCTTGTTTCTTGATCCTGGACTGGTTAAGGCAGATGTGGGTGAGAGACCTGTGTAGAGGTGACTATGGCACTGTTTATATTGGTTTTGATCTTGTTCTTTTCCTCCCAGACTTGTCTGGCCATTTCTGATCCTTTTCTATGGGTCCCTACCAGAAGGTGCATTAATCTTGTGGTGGGCTTTCAGCCCTTGCTTTGGGCCAATCCCTTCTGGGTGGACTTGTGCCCATGAGGGGATGGGTATCTTCAAGTGTTTGATTTAGAAGTTATATTCTTTTTCTTCCATATTGTATACTCACTGTATTAAAGTCCCTTTTCATTAGTCTTACATGTTTTGTCTTGATATGGTGGATGGCAGAACCCATTTAGAGCAGGCAGGTTTGAACCCATTGGGGTTCAATGGTGCCTCTCTCCCTGCCCTGTAACAACAGGAGCAGCAACAGTAGACAACCCTGAACTAAATAGTCCTTGCAACCTCTTCTAGCTCTCATGATCCGTGCACTGTGGCTGGGTGAGGTTAATGAAGTGGAGACTATCCTACTGCCTTGGGAAAACAGAGCATATTGATAATGATTTCCAGGACGGTACAGGCAATTCTGTGATCTCAAGGGGAAAAGTGCAGTCTTCTTCCCTCTCCAGGAGAAAGAGATCCTATCATCTCCTCCTGTTAATGGCCTTTCAAGGGCTGCAAGCTAGACCACTCTGATTATTCGTTTCACAGATGAAGAAACTGAGAATAGGAAAAGTCCTGAAGACAATCAGCAGTGCAGTAAGGAGCCCAGTGCTATTGTGTAGAGATTGATTCTGTCCAGCAGAAGTTTCTGGAAGGTGGGGTTGGGTAGAACATGTGCAAGATTGCAAGGAGGGTTGGACAGCCTGTGCATCTAAAAATTACAGTTCAAGTCGTTGGGAGTGGAAAGGGGGAGGGGCACAAAACAAATCAGACAGCTGTGGAACTCACTCCTGATGCCTGGGGTCACCCCAAAGGATGGCCCCTTGCTGTAATGAATATTTCAAGCTGAAGGAGTTTGAGCAGCGATGAGTAGGAAGGCCGCTCTGACATTCCTGTGAAGCAGTCGGTAAGCCCTCTGGAAAGAGGCACCCCTCTGGTTATGGGGAAGGGAATGGAGAGGAGGCTAGGAGGGGTCTGATCCAGCAGGCCTTGCCTGAACCCCTCCAGTTTACAAGACTGAGTGCACACCTGCTGTCCCGTCATGACTTTCTACTCTTGATCGAATCTAGCATAAAAATACCCTGGCTTGGTGGCTTCTTTAATTCTCATTTTCTTACAAACTTATTTTTACAACTTTCCTTATATAAAGTCATGTAGACTTTATATTAAGTGTGTGTGCTCTTCTTTCATTAATGTGTCCTAAGAAACTCCACTGAGAACCTAGCATAGAAGGAAAAATAGTTTTTTTCCAGAGACTCCCTGGTGGCGCAGGGATTAAAGTGTCAGCACTATCAAGCTTATCACCAGTTACTGGGACATGAGTTCAATTCCTGTCCAGGGTGGTGACCCACATGGCACAGCAGGCCCCTCCTTGCATGCAGCTCCCCTCAGCAGTGTACTTTGTCAATCTGCCTGTTCTGCTCCCCACTCTGTCTCTGGTGAATCCTCTCACCCCTGCACCTCTGGCCTGCATCTCAGTTCTCTTAGGCATAAATAACTAAATCTTTAAACAAAAATAGTTTTTTCCTCCCCTTCAATCCCGCCACAATAACTTCATCTCTTTGATCCTTGAGACTTTTTCTTGTATTTTTAATTGCAGCAATACTGAAATACATGTCCTGCTCCCACTGGGTGTTTCCAGAATCTTAGGCAGTTAGCAGTCAGAGAGAGTCAGGGAGGAGGAGTAAGCTAGTGGAGAGAATAAATGGGAGGTGCAGCTGTTTGGAAGGGGGAGCAGACTGTAGGGGGGTCGGTCTGTGCCTTCAGCCAGGCCATCCAGCTGAGGACCACCCCTGGAGAGAAAGACATTCCAGTGAAACAGCAAATGAGTTTTTCTAACAGCTCATTCCTTCTGTGATTCAGTAATAAAATATTGCCTGCATGTACTAGAATCACCTTCGGGGACTTGTAATACACCCCTAAAGAGATTAAAATGATTTCCCTAGAGAATCCCCTGACTTAATGATAGCTCAATAAAGGATGAAAAAGAAAACACTGCCATATAGCAGAAGTAGGCATTTCCTTCTGCTCCTAGCAGACACCATGCATTGGAGAGGCACAGCAGCGAGGAACACAGTCTGCAGTAGACGGGAAATTTCCATGGGTTCCCAATCAGGGATCATTCCCAATCTACCAAGTCCCTGAGAAAGGAGGAGGTGGAGTGGAGGCCATGCCCCAACTTATGATGAAGTGAAACTTCCCTTCTCCTTCAGGGGCCCTTTCACAAATGTGCCTGGGAACAGACAACTGAGATGGAGCCAACTGTCTGGACTATCAAGTCTTTCTTATATTTAAAACAGCCCAGGTTTCAGTTTTAACTACACTGGGCTGAAATTGTCTCACATTTACACTCAGCTGCCTTCCAGAAGAGTGAGGTGTCTCTGTTACAGAATGCATCTTGGTGAAAGGGGGAGGAGCATTGCAGAGCCAAGATCGGGCGCCATTTTCCCTGCCTCCACTTACTTGCAGCCAACTTAGACTACAACTCCCAGCAGGCCATGCTGAATAGGGGGTAGCTGAAGGATCAATGTGGCTATATATTGAAGGTGCAATGAAGGAGGAGTATTTCACTTGGATGAAATACTTGGAACAGAGACACATAGGAGATGCTTAAAGGAAAAGCACATGAATGGGGGGGGCTGCTCCTGCTCCTTGGTAAAGACATGGCAGCCATTGTCTTGACTTCATGGTGGATTATATGGTGTATTTTGGTTTTGGGGTCTTTCCTTCTGCCCCAGTTCTCTGGGACCTCACTAACTCCTTTCTTGTAGTATCCTGCTATAAGGTGCCTAAGACTTATGGCAAGCTTTTGGGTCTTAGTCACCTTGCTTTGGGTCAAGTCTGTATGACTGGGCATTTGCCTATGATGGGATGGATGGATGGATACTTTTTGGAGTTTTTTGGGGAATCAATCATATGAAATTCTTTCTTTTTGTGTTTGTTCTCTCCGTATACCAGTTCCTTTAAAGACCTTTCAGGCTTTTATGTACATGGATGGTCAGATCCTCTTATACAGCATGCACCCCCTGAACAGATTGGGGCCCCTGGGCACCCCTGAGTTGGACACGTACATTTCCTTCCTATTTCATAAAGGAAATGACATGGGTTAAATGAGAGACACTTCCCCACAAAAATAAGACACTACTTGCTCATTGCAAAGTTCATTTTTATGTCTTCTAAATAGAGGAAAACACTTGCTGGAACTAAACGCATAGACATCTCAACAGCTTTATTTGCTCACTCTATTTTGGGCAGTCTCTGTTGGCAGACACTGTTCTACCAATAATTTTTTAAGCAGCTAAATTTTTTCTTCTCCTTAATGTGAGAACTGAGTGTGTCCCTCTGAGGATAATCTGTAGGTGGCAAGGTGGGTGGAGTAGAGGGAGAGATCATATTCCTAGTTGGATTTTGTGTTGATCCAAAAGATAGAACTCAGATTCATGGATTCATTTTTACCCACGTTTAAGTATAACTGGGTTTCCACAAAGCTTTGGGGTCAGAAGAATTGAGAAAGCTTGCCATTGGCCCTACTGTCATGTCTAAAACTGTACTGGGGACACAATTCCAGTTAGGAATTGTGCCTCCTGATGCAAGTCTCAGATTCTACTCAAGTTTGGACTTAGGTGATGGCTTTGAGACCTGTTTAAAGAATCACAGCCATGCTCTGCATTAATATCAGAGCATGTAGGTAATTCTATCACTGAGAAGCTTCATGTCTCTGTTGGAGAAGACAGGAGGGATAAAGTGAGCCAAAGCTGTCACTGGGAAAGCAGCAGCGGTCACTCACATTGGACAGGTGGGGTGGGGGTATTGGTCATCTTTGGACCGTGTTCACATATGCTTGTGGCGTGAGTAGTCTTGTTTCTTGTCACATGCTGACTCAGTTTACAAAGTGTTCTGAGGTTGATGACCTACACCGCTCTGGGTACCAGCCTCAGTGTCTCCCTGCGCTCGGGGGCTGCTTTTCTCTTTCCTGTTAACAATAATCCTGCTGTTAAGGAGAGAATGTTGCTAGTGTCCAGGTTCATTCCTCAGTTAAGAGAACCAAAGGAGCAGGCCCTGAAATAGGTGGGCTTTGGCAGGGGAGGAAGCCTGCAGGGAGGTGGGAGACCCAAGGGCAGGTGCAAACAGCCCCCCGGGGCTTTAAATGGCCCAGGCAGGCCAGGACAGGGACAGGTGTGCATGATTGTGGTGCCAAAGGTTAAATGGTGGTGAGTTCTCCTTTTTTTTTTTTTTTTGGCGAGTTTTTTTTAAAGAACGCAGTGAGGAATCATCCATTTGCAAATTGTGGTTTTAAAAATCACTAGAGTATTTTGAAAAAAAAAAAGAACAAAACACTCAGCCTTGGAGTAGACAGAGTCCTCAACCGTCTGCAATCCTGACCCAGTAGGCAAGGTCTGTCCTGTGAACCAGTCCCTTGCGAGCAACAGGCCTTCCTGAGCAGAGTGAGGATCATGAATGCGGCTTGGCCTCTGGCTGCTGGGGTGCGGCACAGTGGGCAGAACCCAGACTGGCTTTCACTGCCCGCCAAGTCATGTGTCTACACAGCAGGTTTCCCACAGTAGGTCATAATAAAAGGGAGCAGCTAAGGTGAAGCAGCTAAGAATTGAGATATTGATCTCCCAGGAGGGCCATGGATTAAATAACGCAAAAGCTTAAGAAGTGTCCTCAAGAGAAAAACAGTAATTTGGTAGTTGTGTAATGTTTAATGTGGGTAATATGTCCTGTTGGTGCAGGTAATAGACACACTACCTCCTGTCCAGCAAACATCCTATGAAACAGGTGTTATCCTTTGCTTCATTTTCTCAGAGGACACTGCAGTACAGGCATCCTCCCTAAGTTTAAGAAATAGAGGCCCTGCCTGGTGGCGCAACGGATCAGGGCGCAGCACTGCAAGTTTGAGGCAGCCACGTTAGTGTGAGTTCGATCCCAGACCCCCAGAGGTGACTCACATGGCACAGCAGACCTCTCCGGTCTTGCCCGGTGCTTCCCTCGTGGTGTACTTAGTCGATCTGCCTATTCTGCCCCCCACTCTGCCTCTGGTGAATCCTCTCACTGCCCCTACACCTCTGGCCTGTACCCCAGCTCTGTGTGCGTAATCAAATCTTTAAAACAAAAGGAAAAAAAAAGAGTTGGAACTAGGATTGGAGTCCAATGCATTCTGGTTCCAGTGTCCTCACTGACCATCACCCTACATGATGATACTTTTGGTAAAGGACGGACATTGCTGAGGATCTTGATTAGGCAGCTGCTGAAAGCTTTGGAGTTCCTCAGAGAAATGAAGTCTGCAAGCATGTTCCAACATCTCTATGGGAAGGCATCAACATTAGAATGGTCAAAACAATTTTGAGAAATGGCCTTCTTGGTGGCACAAGGGGTTAAATCTCAGCCCTATGATGTGTAGGCAGCCACTGCAGCATGAGTTCAATGCCTGACGAGGAGCTACCCACATGGCGCAGTAGACCTCTCCCGACCCGCCCAGTGCTCCCCTCATCTGCCTGTTCTGCTCCTCACTCTGTCTCTGGTGAATCCTCTCATTCCCCTCCCCATGCCTCTGGCCTGTGCCCCAGTTCTTGTAAGAATAAGTAAATATGTCTTAAAAAAAAAAAAAGACAACTTTGAGAAAGAACAATGTCAAAGAGTGTCATATTCCCTAACTTACCATAAGTTACAGCAGTCCAGATTGGGTGGTTCAGGAAAAGGGAGAGCTATACAGATCAGTGGAACAGACCCAGACTACAGTATAAGAATAAATCCACATATACATATACATATACATATACATATACATATACATATACATATACATATACATATACATATACATATACATATACATATACATATACAT
>NW_004567121.1:13396558-13418451 GCF_000260355.1 Condylura cristata
ATACATATACATATACATATACATATACATATACATATACATATACATATACATATACATATACATATACATATATATACGTGGTCCATTGATTCTTGGAGAAGATGCAAAAATAACTCAAGTTGGGGTGGGGGGGAAGTATAGGCTTTTCAAGGAAAGCTGCTGGAATAATTAACTAGCCATATGCAAAAAAGAAAAGAAATTTAATCCATATATTTCATATCCAATAAAAATGTGCTCCAAATAGATCTAGAAATAAATGTAAAACTAGGAGAAAACATTTGTGGCCTTGGCTTAGGCTGAGATAGCTTAGATATGACACTAAAGCCACAGTTCATAAAAGAAGAAATTAATAATGTGGACTTCATCAAAACTAACAACTGTTCTTCAAAACACACTGTTTTTATTTTTTGTTTGGTTTTCTTTTCTTTTTATTTATTTATTTATATCCAATTTACACTGTTAAAAGATTGAAAAGACAACCTACAAACAGAGAAATTTTGCAAAACATATACCTAATACAGGACTTAAATCCAACAGATACAAAAAACTCACAAAACTCTAGAATAAAAAATCAGTCAACCCAACTTTAAAAAGCAGGTAAGGAATGTGAACAGACACTTTAGCACTTCCCCAGAGACCATACTCGAGTGGCAAAAAAGCACATGCAAAAACGTTTAACATAATCAGTCATTCGGGAAATGCAAATTTAAACGGCAATGAGGTTTACCACACACCTAATAAAGTGGGTAAAATGAAAAACCCAACAAACCCAAGTCCTGGTGCAAAGCACCTGACCTGCTCACCCTGTGCTCATGGGCACGGACAGTGAACACGCTAACTGAAGGAAGTCTGGCAGTGTCATGGGATGCTCAACATCACATACCACAGAGCCCAGGAAATCCACTCGTAGGTATCTGCCCAAGAGATGTGAAAGTCAATGTTTATTAGCAACCTTATTCGTAATTTCCAAAAACTGGAAACAACCCAATGTCCCTCAAGTAGAGCAGGATAGAAGAGTCACACAACAAGAGCCCTCCGTGGTGGCGCAAGGGGTTAAGCACAGCACTGTGAAGCTGTCTGCAGCCACTGCAGCACAAGTTTGATTCCCAGGCAGGGAGGTGACCCACATGGTGCAGCAGACCTCTCCTGTCTTGCCCACTGCTCCCCTCAGCAGTGTATTTTCAGTAGCTCTGCCTGTTCTGCTCCCCACTCTGTTGCTGATTCCTCTCACCTCCCACCCCCGCATCTCTGGCTTGTACCCCAGTTCTTGTATGTATAAATACATAAATCTTTTTTTTTTTTTTAAAAGAAGGTCCACACAACTAAGTGTAATCCAGTGATGAATGGGTGTACAAAGGGCGTGAAGTCTTCGTTGCCTTATGCCAAGTGAAGGAAGCCAGACTCAAGCTGCCCAATATGTGTTTCCAGGACCTGATCTGGAGGAGAGGCAAAACCAGGGAGCAGAAAGCAGATCAACGGCTGCCAGGACCTGGGTTGGGGGGCAAGTTGATTGACAACAAGGGATGCTGGACATCTCTGTGTCCGGTCTGTCTCTTTATGACGCCAGATGCCTACAGCCTAACTCCTAACTTTGCACACTTTTTAGTGGCTTTTGCTCAAGACAGGGTACCTAGGCAATATACCTGGGCACTTGGAATATTTTAAGCTGAAGGAGTCTGGAAAGTAGAAGCAGGAAGGTCACTCTGGCCATCCCCTTGCCCTCCTTCCCTGAAGCAGGTCATAAAACCCTCACATGACAGGGGTGTCCCTACCCCCATATCAGCTCAATCTGCTTTTCTCCTCTCTCATATCTGGAGAGAGGAACAGCCAAAAGGAATCCTGACTATAGCCCTGATTCCCAAGCCCACTGTGCCTACCTCACACCCTCAACCCAGTGGCATTTTGCACAATGGCCTACTTTCCATGAAACCTGGTGTAAATATGACCAGGCCTGCTTTTTTAGTTTACGTGTCCTTATGAAGATTCCCATGTCCCATAACAATTGTACTAATGTGTATGCTTTTTTATTTTTAAGCACATTCATGACTTAGATTTTAAATTCACATTTACAGATGAGAAAAATTGTTAGACCCAAACAGTAAGAGTGAAGATACTACTGCTGGAGGGAAGGTATTCGTTTTAGGCGTAAGGAGATTTAACAGCAGAGAACACCTTACCTTACCTAAACTGGCTTCTTTTGCTTTAATATTTCTATCTTTGTTAATCTCTCTTTGTCATCAGTTAAATGATCAGGTCCAGCAGGGGTCTTAAGAGTGTTGAGGGAGAAATCGAAACTCAAGACCTGCCTGCCAGTTGGTGGTTTGAACCCTGAGGGTGGCTGGACTCCGCCAAGGCTCTGGTCTCCATGGGGAAAACGCAAAGGGCAGCACAGAGCAAGTGGACACTCAGTCACAGTGTGAGTGGCCAGGCCAGGGGACACCCCTGCGTCCCGTATTTCTCCAGCCCACTCATCTGGTCCTTTTGAACCAGTCCTTCCTCTTCCAAGTGGCCTAGGGCACAAGTTGACCTTGCCCCGCCACCCCACCTGCACATAGGAACAGGGTGATGGAGCAAAGCTGCTTCTCCCTCTGCAAGCCACCCCCTGTGGATGGCGCAGGAGCCAGGTGGGCCGGTCGGCACTTCCTGGAGAGCTCAATAGATGTTGTGAGAGACAATTTTCCTCCTCGCTGATGCTGCAAAATTCTACCACTAGGACCAGGGCTACTAGTGGTCATCTGCCTAGAGCAGGAAGCTGGAGAAGTAATCAACAGAACTGGGGGAGGGGGCGCAGGGCCTGAGGACCTGCTCCGAGCTCCTGGACCCAGTCATGCGGGCAGCTAGAACCCGCAGCCCCACACCCGCCTCTTCAACTGCTCAGTTACTGAACCAACAAGTTCCCTTTCCTTTCAACTGGTTTCTCTCCGCTGATACACAGTAAGCCTGTGTGGTCATGCACTGCTGACAGTCTTCAGATGAGTTCGGCCGGTAGCGACAGACACCTGCTTTGTGCCAGGCATTGGGGACACCAGGCCCAAGAAGCCAAGCCCTGGAGGAACTCAGCACTTCCCAAAGTCTGGGGCTTCAACCACGCTTTCTTGGAGACGACCACTGGGTTGAGTCCAGAAGCACCCACCGAATGGAAAAGGGGAAGGATGTATCGTGCGCAAAGACCTGGTGGGGTTAAAGGGCATGATGTGTATGCAGAGAAAAGCAAATCTTTGGGGTTTTCTGCTTTCTGTGTGTAATAAACCTCTCTGTTAATGCGAGAGATTAGTTGGGGGGTCCCTTCCTGGAGGCAGCCCTCTGAAGTCAGGGCTTTAGAGCTGGGGTGTCTTCTATCAGCTCTCGGAGCAGGACCGGCTCAGAGTTTCCACTCACCTGTCTCTGCTGCAGACCTGTTCCAGGAGTGGCTGGTTTCTAGTCCGGTTGTGTACATGGCTTTTCACTTCCACACAAACGAAGTAACAGCACACAAACTGTGCTGTACCTTATTTTCCATTTTGCTTTATACAATACAGAAATCTTTTCAATTGGTACCTGTTTTTATTTCAGATGAGATGGGACTTCATTGTCTAGAAGAGCCATTATTTACTTAGCCAGCCTTCTCCCCCCCCTCCCCTCCCCACAGACACCACTGCAGCAGGCAGTCCCGGGAGATGCCTCTGGGCACCCCTGTCAGGATCAGTTCTCGAAGGGAAATTGCTGACTGCAGGGGATGAGAGCTGCGATTCTGGGTATTTATGCTCTCCATTTAAAAATGCAGCGTGAACTCTGCTGCCTAGGTGGGCAGAGAACTGCATGAATACAGCCTCCCGAGAATCTACCTTTTTCTTGGTGAGAACTACCTACACAGACTTCCCTTTAGAGACAGTCTGGACGACTATACAATAGGCTGTTGATAAATGTGTGGAATGCTTTGTCTGGAGCAAAGAGTAGAGTAGAAGTCTCCGGCTCCAGTCCAGCCTGGCCACACTCTCTCGCCCTCCTAGGTTCTCCTCCGTTCCACCTGTCACCCCTAAGCCTTTCCTCTTGGCCTCACTTCCTTCCCTCCCATCTGAGTCCCTTTGTATCATTTCAGCTTCTTGTAAATGCCTTCAACACCATCTGCTTAATTTTAAAAAAGTATTTAGGGCCCTCCCTGGTGGCGCAGCGGGTTAAAGCACAGCACTGAGAATCTAAAGCCACTTCCGCATGAGTTCGATTCCCGCCTGCCCCGGAGGTGACCACATGGCGCGGCAGACCTCTCCTGACCCAACCGCTGCTCCCCTCAGCAGTGTACTTCGTCGATCTGCCTGTTCTGCTCCCCACTCTGTCTCTGGTGAATCCTCTCACCGCCCCTGAGCCCCTGAGCCTCTGGCCTGTACCCCAGTTCTGTATGCACAAATAAATAAATCTTAAAAAAAAAAAGTATTTATGCATACAAAAACCGGGGTATAGGCCAGAGGTGTGTGGGGGCAGGGGAGGGGTTTGAGAGGAGTCACCAGAGACAAAGTAGGGAGCAGAACAGGCAGATGTACTGAAATACACTGCTGAGGGGAGCAGCGGGTGGGACAGGAGAGGTCTGCTGTGCCATGTGGGTCACCTCCCTTGTGGGGGATAGAAATCGTGCTGCACTGGACTGTGGTGATGGCACATGGGTGAATTGGTGGTGGGAAGCCCATGGAATTACAACTGAGATGAAAAAAATGCACAAAGTGAAGAATGATGTAAAAAAACAAAAGATATTAAAACATTAAAAAATAAAAATACATTCTAGATGAATAAAATATCTACAAACAAACCAAACACATAATCAATATAATGCTATCCTCAAAAAGAACTCAGACAGCCTCAGAGGGCTGTGCATTAGCCACTGCACCGCCAGGGAGGGCCCACCACCTGCTTCACACAGCCAACCTGTATGCCCTCACCCTGCCCCTTCCTCCCAGCCTGGGAGGCTGGGCAAATCCCAACCCTGGGAGCTCAGCTGGGTCATGGCCTGGCCTGACTTGACTGGCATGGCCCTTTCACTTGTTCTGTCCACAAAGTTTCCACTGCCCGCCTTCTCATGGCTCAGCGCCACAACATGGGCCACATTCAGCTGGGCCCTGCATCTCTTTCTTCCTCATTTCTTCGGGGAGCCCTCCCTTAGCAATCACAGAGCCTCGTCATGGCCCCCACGGGCTTTTCCTAAGGCCCTCGTTCCTAGGAACCACTGCTCAGACTATTCTCAGCACCATCCTTGTGACCCTGGAGAGTGGAGCGCGGCTTCTCCCATCTAAACTAACCAGCAGGGGGAGGCAGCTCAACACCCCCCAGCTCCTATGCCATCCGCATCCAAGCCCCTGGCACGGATAAACCCTTGGGAAACATTTACAGAAGCTTCCAGGCCTTTCTCAGCATGAATATTTTACACGTTTGCAGTAAACTAGATCGTTAAAGCAAGGAAAAGGAATCATCTGTGCCATGCTGCTCTGTGCTGGTAAGAAGTTTGGTGTGTGGAGGTGGTGGGAGAGGGTGGGCTTTTCATCACTTCCAATCCAATGCAGAAATTAATTAGGTGCCTCTCCTCAGCTCCCAGTCGCCCCAGGAGTGCGACTGGGCGCTGCCAGTGGTCCAGAGCTTTCCTGTTTTCTGGTGTGCATTTGGGGGTGCTCCATAAAGTCATCTTGGGTTCCTGCTTTGTCATCTTAGTCCCTGCTTGTCTTCTGTCCCAATCACTGAACTCGGGCCCCCATCTCTAAAACCCGCTCATCTGTGCCCCTCATTTTCTAGAAGGGAAAAATGAGCCCGGGGTAAATGAAGGGGCTCAACGGACATACCCCAGATGGCAGGTGGCAGCACTACTTGGGGAACCTGACTCACAGCAGGGACTTTGTCTGTTCCACTGACCTCACCAGAAATGTCAGCCTGCCTGCCTGAACCCCTCCCCGTGCTCAGGACCATGGGACAGCTAAAACTTACATAGGACTCCCTGCATGTCAAATCTTATTTGAAGAGCTCTCTCTGCACTAATAGGCTTAATGACTCAACGGCCCTCTTTTACAGATGAAAACAAAAGAGGCCCAGAGAAGAAGTTAATCTGCCTGAGATCACACAGGGACAGGACTGTGAGTCAAGGGCCTCCTTGGTGGCCTAAGGGTTAAGTCTCAGTGCTATCACATTATCACCATTAGGGCCTGAGTTTGATCCCCAGCAGCTGACCACAGGTGGCTCAGGAAGCCTCTCCTGTCTCACCCACTGCTCTGCTTAACGGTGTATTTCCGTTCTTCCCTGTTCTGTCTCTGATGAATCCTCTCACCACCCCCTCCACCACTGGCCTACACCCCAGTTTTATATGAGGGGAAAAAAAGGACATCCACTCTATCAGACTAGGTCCTTATGACCTTAATTACCTCACGAAGGCAGTACCTGCAGATACCTGGGTGTGGGGATGAGAAGGGCTTCAACATAAGAACTGGGCCAGTGGGAACATCGTTCTGTCCATTAGAGGCCTTTCCTTCTCTCCCTGGGCAAAGGAAATAAAAGCAAGATAGCAAGGAAGTGGAAGGTCACTCTGTAGGCCCTGAGAATATGATTCCCCGGCTGGTTGGACATGGAACCACCAAAGGGGAAAAAACCCATCTGCATCCACAAGCATTGATGACATGGTGGTTTCGGGGCACAGTGAGGCCTTGGCAGTGGCCCAAAAGGGCTCTCAGATGAAAAGGGAGGGGGTTGTCGCAGGAAGCGGGGTGACCAGGGACTGACAGAGCGAGGTTGTCATATCATGCCATCTGTCCATGCACATTCAGCAGCGAAGTTCTTCCCTAGCTCCTCTCCTTTCCAGGATGTGGGGTGTATCTCAGGTGGAGACAGTCATCCTGCCTGAGTCTGCTAGAATATGCATGTCCACTGTTTGTACCAAGGGGGCCTTGCAGATGGGTGAGACTAAAATAGGTGTATTGCTAGGGTCTTTCTGGTGGCACAAAGAGTTAAGTCTCAGCATGAGTGCTGGTCCCAGAACCCCTGCTGGAGAATTGACCCACCTGGCATGGCAGACCTCTCTGGTCTCATCTGCTGCTCCCCTCAGCAGTGTATTTTCAGACCTGCCTGTTCTGCTCCCCACTCTGTTTCTCTGGTGAATCCACTCAGTACCACCCCCACCATCCACCACACCTCTGGCCTACACCCCAGTTCTTGTATGCATAAATAAATAAACCTTAAAAAAAACAGGTGTATTGCTAAAACTAGACATATGATTATGGAATCAGAATTTCCTTTTTACTTTTGCCTAAAATTATACATGGGTCCTGCTGAGGGAGAAAACTGACTATAAAAAGCAGTCAAAAACATTTGCACAATGGCCAACTTTTAAAGGCACATATACTTTTTAAAGGCAATTCCTACAGAAATGCTAATTATTTGGAACATTTTGCTACAGAGCCATGACCCAGCATCCCAAGAGAACAATGGTGGGTGGAGCCACCAGAACAGAAGGTCGCTCCCCACCTCAAGCCCCAAAGCCTGGGACTGTTCCCAGGCTCAGAACTCATTTCCTGGTTCACTATGGAAGCTCCCAGCATTCAGGAACCCACAGGTGATTCACAGCTGACGAGTTGGAGGGGCGGGAGTGGGATTTGGCAAGAGAAGGGAAGCTGCAGTCTAAAAGAGGAATTTAGCACCTCCACTGAGCCAGGAAGAAGGGAGGGAAGAAGCCGAGGAAGTGAACCTGGAAGCAGAACTGAGCCCTGAGGAATCCTCAGCGGTGTCTTGGGGTGGGGCCTCCTGTCCCCTGCTCCTGCTCTCTCTCCCAGCCCTGAATGTGAAGCTCCAACCACCAGCAGACTCGTCATCCCTCCACACCAAGCTGTGCCGGGCTTCTGTGTGTTTGCTCAAGCTGTTCCCGGCCTGGAGAGCCTCCCTCTCCCACTGCTCTTCATCTGACTGACTCCCACCTACCCCCAAGATGCAGCACAGGACCCCTCCTCCAGCAGACCCTCCTGCTCCCAGCCTGCGCTCCCTCCCTGCTCCTTACTACCCCGCCCCACCGCTCACCAATTTGCCAGCCCTGCATCAAAGCTGTCCATGGCTGGGGGTGCGGTGGAGGGTGGGGTTGGAGGGGGGAGGGCAGGCTGGAGGGGTCATGTCCACTGGATGGGGAGGTGCCCTCTCAAGCAGACCACAGTGCTCATCCCTGAATCTCAGACTCTACCGCACTGAGTTAGCTGAATAAAGTTCATAGAGAAGGAAGCAAAATCCGGATGAAACAGTAAGACTAAAAGTCAGAACTCTGGCTGGGGTTCAGGGGGTCAGGCCAGCGGGACCTGCTGTGGGGGGCTTCTGGACCGAGACCAGGTGCCACGTGGCATTCTTGCCACACCACTGTCCACCCGCCACCAAGCCGAGCGTAAAATTTGCCATCTGCGTGCCTGGGCCTGCATTTCCTTATGAAGGGTCTTGTGCATGGAAAGCTGATACTAAATAATTTCATAGGCTTTTTCGCTTTTATCCTGTCTTTATCAGTTGACTTTTCAGACTCAGCAAGGGGCACTAAGAGGATTCAAATGAAACGCTTTCTTCCTTATACCATCAACATAATCAGGACAACGAACATAGACACCCACCCCACAGGATTGTTCGTACCATTTTGTAATCCCTCCGTCTGGACTCTCTCCAGTCTTTCCTTCTTCCCATTCCCAGAAACCAATGGCCCGGTCTCTGTTAGTTTATGTTTTCCAGAATCTTACAAGAATGGACCCGACCCATAGCATGGACTTTTTGGCCAGGCTTCATTCACTCAGAATAGTTACTTTGAGATTTCTCCATGTTGATGTAGAATGGACAGTTCCTTCTATTTGCTGCTGAGTGATATTCCACAAAGACCAAATACAGTTCTTTTTATGTGACTAAGAGTGTGTTCTCTGAACTCTCCTTTAAATAATTGTCAAATCTTATCGGTTCTCCCATCAGTGAGCCAAATAAGGTTTTTGATGTGTGCTTATATTTAAATGAGTGCCATGATTTTATCTTAAAGATCTTTTAACAATAATCAGCAGTAGGACCCCCCAAAAGAGAATGGTCGTTTATTCTGGAGGGACAAGAATATGGGTACTGAGAGACCTGACTGGAGAGGAGAATCCAGGAGAGGGTTGCACAGTGGTCAGGTTAACGGCATACCCCATTCTCTAGTGAAATCTAGGCCCTCCGCAAAATCTAGGGAGGATGCTGTACACTGAACCCGGCCAGGCTCAGGACTCACAGCCAGGAGCACCCCTCTTTCCAAAGTCTGAGGGTGTCAGATGCCTATCTGGAGACTTCTGGATATCAGTGGTTCTGGAGAAAGAAAAACCCTGCTAGAATCACCCCTTTCTTCTTCTTTTTAGATTTATTTATGTATTCATCTAAGAACTGGGGTGCAGGCCAGAGGTGTGGGGGGTGAGAGGGTTCACCTGAGATAGAGTGGAGAGCAGAATAGGCAGATGTACTGAAATACATTGCTGACGGGAGCAGTGGGAGACAGGAGAGGTCTGCTGAGCCATGTGGGTCACCTCCCTGGCCGGGGATCTAACTTGTTCTGCAGTGGCTGCAGATGGCTTCACAGTGCTGTGCTTTAACCCCTTGTGCCACCCAGAAGGGCCCTAGAATCACCCCTTTTCTAATAAGAAGGCCACTTTAATCTTGGAGCCAATATGCTTGTTCAGAAAAGCTGTCTACAGGCAGTTTCCATGCTTCTGAGCAAGTTTGTTCTAGTAAAAATAGAGGCAACAGTTACTGAGCACATAAATTTCTCTAACAGATTTTCCTTTATCTCAGGCCTGGGCCCTTGCTGCTCTGCCCCAGAAGCCAGGGTGCCGGCACTGGCATGCCTGGGAGAGTCCGCGTTGTGAGGGCAACCTGGGAATACAGGAGGATGTCCCGGGCCATTCGTACGGGGCAGGAGAGCCTAGTGGGCTTTTCTGAACTGGCGGTGGGGCAGGGGAGGAGGCGGGCTGAGGAAGCCATGTCTGTGTAATCTTCCCCACGGCTGGTGAGCAATCAGAGATATCTTACTGGGTTGGCATTACCTTTGTTTTGAGAGGCTAAGTGGAAAGGTTTCTGTTTCCCTCCTAAGCATACAAAGTTCAGAAAGGACTTTCAGTACTCAGCCCCCCACCAGCTGGCTCTCCACTGAGCCGGATGATCTGTGGGTTAAGATCACGGGGTAAGAACCTAGGAGTTGGGGTGAGCAGGAAGTGGGAGGGCTGTGCTGGACATCCTGGGGACCAGGATAGGCCTACTGTGACTCGCAAAGTAAGCAGAAAGGGGCCCGTCCTGGAGGCTGGGGTTACAGCAATCCGCGTCTGTGTGTGTGCAGGTATTCCTGTAAAGATGACTGAGGGGATCTCCAATACATGATTGTGAATGTTTTTTTCCTGAAATTCCCATATTTGCCTAAAAGCAGACCCTTTCTAAATAATTCCACTGTCATAAATTCCCCTCTCTGGGAGATTTGCAGTCAGGGAAGTTTGATTCCTAGCACTAGTTATCACCTAATAAGGACAAGAAATCACCTGAAGAGGCAGTGTCACAGAACTATCATATCTCCTATCTATTCTCTTGAGGCCACATTTATCTTTAAAAAGTCCCTTTCTTTCTGTACTCTTTTTCCAAATTTTAACTATCTCTCTCAGTCGTCACATTTTTCTGTGAACTCCCTGCATACATACATGAAGATGTATCATTTTTTCCCCCTGTCATTTGTCAGTTTAATTCACAACCCCCAGTGAATCAACCTAAGAGGTTGAGGGAGGAGATTCTCCCCTTCTTCATGCAAGTCTAGCGCCTGTCCCCATCAGGAAGCTGGTAGTGAGGCAGACAAGCTTCAGAAGCATCCCATCCCCTCAGCGACCCACAGATCCCTTCCACGACCACCCCTCTCCTGTCTTGTCCATCGGTGTTCCTCCCCAGCTCCAGCACCTTGCCTCCAGAGGGCATAGCCATAAAAAGAAATTTTGAAAGAGTTTTCTGGAGCAGGAAGGTAGAAAACGATATTTGAGGTTCCCAGTATACTCAAAATATACCCAGGAGATGAGTAGGAGCAGGACAGGCCCCTGCCTCAGGTCACTGGCCCTCAGAAGGAGCTCCCACCTGTGGCTGCCCTTGGTGGAAGGGGGTTTTCAGGAAATCACCCAGCTCATGCTTGTTCCTTGGAATAGCTCCTACATGAAATCTATAGTAAGTCAAAGCTCCATAAATCGCATTGTCACCGTCATGAAACCGCGCTGAGCCACCATCAGAAGGAACAGTTGGGGGTGGTTAACTATCTTTGAAGCTTGTCTTTACAAGAGCAGAAAAGCATGACGCTGTGTTATGAGTCACACAGCCTGCATGTGACTGCTGGCTCAGAGCCAAGAAGGCAGGAAAAGGGACCGTGGAATTGAGGGGCTATCCCCCAGGAAGACCCCCTCTAGCCCAATTCAGGAGCTCAATATGTGACTCAGGAGATGGATCTTCAATCAAAAGGGGTCCTGGACTTCCATGTCAAAGTAAAACCAAAGGACTTTGGTTTTAGAGCCAGGCAAAGAGTTCTTAGACTTGACACTAAAAAGCATGATCCACAAAGGGGAAAAAATGATAAATTGGACCTCGTTAAAAACCTGAAAAGTTCTTCTTTGAGAAAGAGCTTTAAAATGATGAAAGGCCAAGTTACAGAGGAAATATTAGCCAACCACATGTCGGATATGGGGCCAATACCTAGATGATGTAAAGAACTTGATACAGTAAATGGGCTCTCAGAGAAGCATTTGTGGATTTGCCTCCTTTGACAAATTTATGATGGAACTGGTCTTCCCAGAGCTCTTAATTGACTGTGGGTTTTACTTTTTTTCTTGCAGTTTCTCTTCTCTTGACAGGTTTAGGGTCAAGGAAAGGAAATCCCAAACAAAAGCAAATAGTGAGAAAGCTGGCCTGCACCGACTCTTCTTCCTCCCTGTGCTGCCCCATCCCCGCCCATCCCCCCCCATCACTCTTGCTGATTCCCCGTTTTTTGTTTGTCGCCCACTGGTCTCCATCCCAGCACTAACTTTCACTCCCTCCCCTTTGCGGACTCTCGCCCACCTCCCCTTCTTCTTCGTTGAACATTGTATAAATAGCCCTGTAACCTGCCAAAGAGCAGGACGGTGGCCTTTCTGACAGGTGTCTGCTGCCCTCCTCATTTGTCGACAAATAAAACCACTTTTCTTCTCCTCAAACTCTGTTTCCTTTTATTGGCTGCGGGAAACTGAGACCGGCATTCCGCAACAAACCCTCAAAACTCGGTCTTAAAAAATTACACAGTCCAATTAGAAAATGAGCAAAAGACATGAAGAGACATTTTACCAAACAGAATAGACAGATGGCAAATAAGCACATGAAAATAAGTTCAACATTATTAGTCATTAGGGAAATGCAAACCAAGACCACAATCAGATAGCACTGCTCACCCCTCAGAGTGACTAAAATTAAAAATAGTGATAACACCAAATGCTGGCAAGAATGAGGATAAACCAGATCACTGATATACTGCTGGTGGGAGTACAAAATGGCAGTGACACATTGGGAAAACAGTTTGGCAGTCTCTTATAAAATTAAATCTGCAACTACACAAAACCCAGCATTTGTGCTCATGGGCATTTTATTTCAGAAAAAAGAAAACCTGTATGAATTTCCATAGCCACTTTATCCGTAGCCCAAAACTATCAACATCTCAGATGATCTTTAAGTGTGACTGGTTGTGCAAACTGTGGTATCGCCTCACCATGAAATAATACACCCTGACCAAAAAAAAAGAACAAATTATTAATACAATAACTGACCTAATGTGCAGGGATTACACAGACTGCAAAAAGCCTCTCCTCAAAGTTGTATACTGCAAACACAGGAAGATCAATTGTTCTGGGCCAGAACATGCCATTTCTGCCACCACCACCACACGTTCTATTCACCTGAGGTCTGTGAGTTGGAATATTCAGGGAAATGTCATAAACACTAGATTCTTGTGTTCCTAAGTGGGTAAGGCATTTTGGGGGAATAAAATAAGCCATCCCATACCACTTTTGGTTCTCACACTGGATGAATAATCCAAACAGCTTCAGATAGGTTAGTAAAGGAAAAACAATTTAATAACACACATATGAAGAATTTACAAGGTTGTAAATTTCTAAAGAATAATGGAGGGAGGCCTCCCTGGTGGTGCAAGGAATTAAGCACTATGAAGCTATCAACAGCTACTGCAGTATGAGTTCAATCTCCGGCCAGGGAGGTGACCCACATGGTACAGCAGACCTTTCCTGTCTTACCTGCTGCTCCCCCAGCAGTGTATTTCAGTAGATCTACCTGTTCTGTTCCTCACTCTGTCTCTGATGAATCCTCTTACCCTCCACCCTGCATCTTTGGCCTGTACCCGAGTTCTTGTATGCATAAAAAAGTAAAAATAAATCTTAGAAAAATAGATCTCAAAAGAAAAAAAAAAATAAAAGAATGATGGAGTAGACCAGAGGTATATATCCTGTTTGGGACTGACCCATCAAGGATAGAAAAGGGAGACATTGCATGACAGACAAGAGGGTGGTGATCTCATCCCTACTCTGTGAGTAACAGTGAGATTCTTAGAGCATGTTTATTAATAACTCTGGAACGGAATGAAAACCCTCCTGCAGCACAATGGCCTATGGGCTGCCTTGTCTGCTACAGACATGTTTCCAGATAACTGTGTTCCATGAATGCTGTGCACAGCACACAGTGGGAAGGTTGAGGTGGGGGGAGGCTCTTTGCATAGTATTTTTTAAAAAAGATTAATTATTTATGCATGCAGAACTGGGGTACAGGCCAGAGGTGCAGGGGTGGTGAGAAGATTCACCAGAGACAGAGTGGGGGGCCGAACAGGTGGAACTACTGAAATACTGAGGGGAGCAGCAGGCGAGATAGGAGAGGTCTGCTGCACCTTGTGGGTCAGCTCCCTGGCCAGGGGTTGAACTTGTGCTGCAGTGGCTGTGGGTAGTTTTACAGTGCTGCACTTAGTTAACTTCACAGTGCTGCACCACCAGGGAGGGCCCTGTATATCATCTTAAAAGGAGTTGCAGAGGGGCCATGCAGGGAGAATAAATGTCTTTTCACAAAAACACATGGGCCCTTAGGAAAGAAAGTGTGAGCGATGGTAGTTTTCTGACAATGTCTGCTGGGTACTGACCTGTGCTGACTTCTTGTCTTCAACCTTCAACAGGAAGAATCAACCTTTCTGTTGCAAACTCCTGGGTTGGAGATATATGACAGTTGAATTCTTTGGGGGATAAAGGGAGTTTCTGAAAAAGCTTCTTCTTGCAGCTGTTGATTCTCAAATGTCTTCAGCTCAAAATAATCTTTATGCCACTGTGGTGAGGGTTGCAGAATGCCACCCCAAAATATGCTGCTTTGGTATTTGATTATTTTGAGCTGTGGACACTTGAAAAATAGCAAATGCAGGAAGAGGCTTTCTTTGAACTCCCCTTAACTGTCTAAAGACAGATCCTCCAGAAGTAACTTGGTGGTCATAAATCTGCCCTTAAAGAGTTTCATCAACCAGGAGACAGACTCATCACACCACATCCAGGCAGATTGGGTCAAACCATCATACCTTTACTCTCCCTACTAAGGGCCGGTTTATCTGTCCCCCAAACCATCCATTCTCCCCTTCAAGACTGACTTCTCCCTCTCCTTTCCCTATTAAGATGGAATTCAGGCCTGAATTCTAAGCCACGTTGGGGGAAGAACTGATGTGGCATCTGCTATGTATACAGAGGGCTACATGATCCTCAACCTCTGTTTACTTTTGTCTTAATAATCTTAAATTACAGGGCATTCCACAGAAGTCAGATGAGCAAAGGGCAAGGTGTTCTTTTACAGGGATATTTTCCGGATCCTCATTCATGACACTGAGCCTGGCCCTCGCTGAGGCAGCGGGTAGGAAGGAGACACAGAGGAGGAAAGACAGCTTCTGAGCCCCACCAGGGATTTCCAGGGCCCACCTGGAGGTACTGCAGATGGTGGGGGACCCTAAGAAACCCTGAAAGAGGGACTAAAGCACCGGCTGGGAAGGCTGTGGGAGCAGCAGCATTTCTAGGATTTAAGTTCCCCAAGATGGCCCTGGGCAGGAGCCCAAGGGAAGGGGTGTGTGGCGAGTGCACTGGGCTGTAACACTCCTGCTGACTCCCCACACCCCTTTCAGCTGTTGAGCCCCAAGACAACCAGCCTGGCAAATGTGCCAGGTCTCTACCATCTTATCCTTGTTTCCCATCAAATATTTCCCAGGGGATAAATAAACAGCATTAGTTACATACATGGGAGGGGCTCTTTTGGCAGCCAAAGGGCCTGGGTTTCAGCACCTAGCACTGGCGGTGTTAGAAAGGGTGGTGAGAAGATGAGGCACCCATCAAAAATCCCTCGTAGTGGGGCCCTCCCTGTTGGCGCAGTGGGTTAAAGCACAGCACTGAGAATCTAAAGCCGCTTCCACATGAGTTCGATTCCCGCCTGCCCCGGAGGTGACCACATGGCTGGTAGACCTCTCCTGACCTGCCCGCTGCCCCCCTCAGCAGTGTACTTCGTCGATCTGCCTGTTCTGCTCCCCACTCTGTCTCTGGTGAAGCCTCTCGCCGCCCCTGAGCCTCTGGCCTGTACCCCAGTTCTGTATGCACAAATAAATAAATCTTTAAAAAAAAAAAATCCCTCGTAGTGCAGCAGTTAGCCTGACATTGTGGTTACTGCACAATATGAGGATTTGCACAGGTATCTATCAAAACAAAACAAAACAAAACAAAACAAAACCCAGGAGCTGGGATTCAGGTCAAGATCCCTGAGCATCCCTTAACCAACCAGATAAGTTTATGGGAACCCAAATGCCAAGACTGTTGTGCAAGTCACCGTGAACAGTTGCCCCCACTGTCCTGCCATCTGACCCAGCATCTTTAGGACTGAATTTCTCCATCCTACACCGTGATAGGGCAGGCTGACTTCCCAGCTGGAAAGGCCCCTCCATGGTGGCTGGGTCTGGCCATGACTCGGGCTTCACTCATCAGGCATGCAGGGCAGAAAGGATGCCAATTCAGGAGAAAGGAACTTAAAAGAGCAGGCACAGAGGTCACTCTGTTGAGCCCACATGATGGCTGAGGTGGGCAGTCAGGAGGACAATTGGGCAACAGGTCACTTCAGCCTCTGGTGTCCTGTGTCCAGCCTGGGCAGTGCGCCTTACTGCCTGTGGTGACACACAGTCTCTCCAGATGGGTCCTCCTCTCCTTTCCCAGGAATGATTTGAGCTTCTGGCCACCTTGTCTTCCTTTGATTCTTGCCTGATTCCTGAGCTGTACACTATAAATTTAAGACAATTTTGTGATCTACCTCTAAAAATATTCACTAAATTCTTTTTCTGCTTAAATCCACTGTAACTAAGTATCTGACTGAAAAGCACATTAACTGGGAAAGCATTTAGTAACGTGCCATGTACCAGGAAAACGTTAGTTGTCAGTCATTAAGACTTTCAGGCAAAAGAATTTCAGATAACCCACGGCTCACTGAGGCTCCCACAGCCACTCTAGATCTTCTACCCTTGGGTTCTGCAGTGCCAGATGCCACATAATCAGCCCCTGCAGCCCGCACTGCCAGGTAATCCCAGAATTGAGAATGTTCCCTCAACCTCTTCTTTCAGACCCAAGGACATAAAATGGGAAATATACTGCAGGGCGGTAACATATCCAACGTTACTGATAACAGGATAGGACTGCTACGGAGGCATGGCGTGGAGTGAGCTCTGGGACACACTTCCTAGCCCACCCTCAAGTCTGGGAAAGAGAATGTGATGGAGGTTCAGGCGCCTGCTGTGGTAGAGAGTGACTTGCCAGGGTCACACAGCAGAGCCGGAGCTGGGAGCCAGACCCCCGGCTCCGAGGCACCGCAACAGGTGTGCATGCAGGTGAGGCTTCAGCTTGAGGCAGGTTTAACAGCAGCGTAACTATTATGTGGTCATGGCCGCATTAGCGCTAACGTGCTGCATGACAGCTACCACACGCAGGCAGGACTCCACCTGTGGAGTCCTCACCAGGCCCCTAGAGACCTGCCAGGAATTCCGGAGCCAGGAAGATGTGTATGGGCAGGCGTGGGGCACAGCGATGCATTTAACTTCTAGCGTTTAACCCCAGAGATTTATTCCCACATTTGCGTGACACAATGCCTATGCAAAGTTACTCATCAGCCTTGTTTGGAGGAGGAGGAAGCAGGAAATGGCCCATGTGTCCATCAACAGGGCACCAGGGGAGGCACTTTGTCCTTCCATGCAACGCCTACCCTGCCCCTTAAAAGAATATGAGCAGGCTCTTTATGAATGGTATGAAAAGATCCCAAAATATACTGTAGTAGATACCATTTCTGCAGAAAAGGGAAAAAGAAAAGCTGTGACTATATATCTATATCTATATAGATCTGTCTATATCTAGAGATCTGTATCTATAATTACATATTTTGGAGATAATCCAAGATAAACATCAGAGGCTTCTGGAGAGGTGAACTGGGTGGTTGGGAGACAGGAGTGGGAGGGAGAATTTTCACAGAACATCCTTTTGTTCCTTTTGAATCGGATGAGAATATATTACCTATTCAAAATAAGTACATGCATGTGATAGTTTTTCTGTTGTTGCATATGATGCTTTAAAATTAAAACTAAAAAGAATGGATTTCATATGGTCAGCTTTCAGCCACCAGTGGGACGGCTGTTTGGGAATGGAGACCCTCCTGGATCTCCAAGTGACTGACTTGTTTCTGAGTGGGAGAGGGAGGATACTTCCCGGAGCCTGGGGAGCCCCTTTGGGGAGGGTCAGAATGGCCCTCCAGACCAGAGGAAGAAGGGCTCCGACAGCCTTGCTAGAAGCAGGAGGGGGTACCGGAGCCCCTCAGCCTGAGAATACAGGGTCTGAGACACTCAGCGGCTGCCTCACGTGGGGCAGGACCATCAGGTAACCCCTCACCTGGCAGCATCTACCCAGAATTCTGCAGCTGACATTTTACCATACCATTTAACTTCTAGCATTTAACCCCAGAGATTTATTCCCACACTTGCGTGACTTCCCACACCTCCTGTCGGAAGCTCCGATCTCACAATACCTAGCCCTCTGCTGTGGATGGAGGGGCAGTCCATAGACTATAGTTTATCAAACTTTTCACCGGGGCAGGAGCAGCCCAGGTAACATGGTAGTGTTGGCAGTGGTGATCCCCTCAAGAAAGCTATACACACCCAGGATCTCAGAATGTGATCTTATTTTGAAAGAGGGTCTCTGCAGATTTTCTTTTTTTAAGATTTATTTATGTATACATGCAAGAACTGGGGTACAGGCCAGAGATATGGGGGTGAGAGGAGTCGCCAGAGACAAAGTGGGGAACAGAACAGGTGGATTCAGTGAACAGGGGAGCAGTGGGCAAGACGGGAGAGGTCTGTTCCGCCATGTGGGTCACCTCCCTGGCTGTGGGTTCAACTTGTGCTGCAGGGGCTGCAGAGGGCTTCATAGCGCTGCACTTTAACCCTCTGACCACAGCGAGCACCCTGGTCTCTACAGACTTGATTATGATAATGCTGAAAGGTGAGAGCATCCTGGATCAGGGTGGCAGAGACGCAGAGGGGCAGTGACCACCCGGATGTCAAGGCTCCTGGAACCTACAGATGGGCCTGGAGCGAAGCTTCCCTCAGAACTGACACCTTGATTTCAGGCTTCTGACCTCCAGGCATGTGCCAAAGTAGATTCCTCCCGCTGTAGGGCGCCTGGTTTGTGGGATTTTGTTATGGCAGCCCTAGGAAACTAAGCCAGCCTTTGAACTTTGCAGAGGAAGGGGGGGACTGGGATAGAGGGGGGCAGCTCAAGGACTGAGTGACCCTAGGAAGGGAGAACACCAACGTCCGAGAACGCGGGTGCTCAGCCTTCTGGCCTGGGACATCCTGGTCACGGATGCCTGGGGCACGAACGTCCCCGCAGTTGGTGTTTGTTCCTGATGGGGAAGGTGTGTGTGCCCTGTCGCTAGGAAACCGGGATCTGGGCCTGTGGGCTCCCAGCCTGAAGCGAAGGCAGATGGTGACAAGATTAAATAGTGCCTTTCATTTCAACATAGGAAATGTTTTCAATTCTCCTCTCTTCATGTCTCTAAAAAAAGGCAAGTGGCGGAAACGTCCCGCTGGAAATTTATTAACAAAAGCCCAGGCCGCCCAAAAAAGCAGGCTTTTTTCTTCACGTGTCTCTCTGCCAGCCTGCAGGCCTTTGGGGAGTGGGGCCCTGGGGAGGGGCCTGTCACCCTGACCTGCTCGGTCTCTCTCTGAGCTTCTCACAGCCACCTCAGGAGGTCGGGTCTAGTTCACCCCATTTCACAGATGGGAAGATCGAGGCCTATAGAATGATTAAAGTAACCAGGTGGCAACTTGTGGAACTGGGACTTAACACACAACAGTGCTGTCCTTTGTTATATGCCCCTGAGTGGTAAAACGTGCAAAGGTACTTGGAAATCACTCGTACAATACAAACTCAGAATCTCATTAATCTAGTGAGAATAAGGAAGTACAGGGTTATGCACAAAGATCTTAGCAGAGGGGAAACAGCTGTTTTCACTGAGAGTTAATTTGGGGTTAGGAATTAAGTGGACCAGGAGAGATCAGGCAGAACTGGAGGTTAGGACATTGCAGTGCAACCTCTCTTAGCAGGCCATTCTGGGCAAGTTTCAGCTTCGCCCCGCCCGGGTCTCTCAGGCTGCTCAGCCTACAGAAGTAACAGGTGGGGTGGTCTGGACAAATGGTCCGCTGGCAGTCTCCTGACTACAGTGTGCCTGTAGTCAGGCACACTGAGGGAAAGGGGGAAAGGGGGAGATTTCGTGTCCCCTAGAATACATGAGTCAAGCACCCAGATTGCACAGAGTAACTGGGAGAACAATGAGGTACAAAGAAAGGGGAGGAGAGATGTGTCGGGTTTTAGATCCATCGGGTGGAGAGGATGGAGGGAGGGGCAGGTGGGCAGACATGTCCCCAGATATTCCCTATTCTTTCTCCCAACTTACCTCCTCCCTCTCTCCTAAAATAAACACTGTTTACCAAGGGAATGTTCCTATGACAATAGCAATCCTTACAATTTCTCTCCTATCAAAGTGGCTTCATATCTCTCTTATCACATGCTGCTCAGCTCGGCTCAGGGGCATGGGTGGCCCGGTGCCATATCCGTCCCCATTTTGTATGTGGCAAAAGAGGGAGCCAGACCCAGCTCTTTAGTTCTCACTCCATCTATTCTTCCTTTGTAGTAACGCCTAAAACCCTGCCTCTTTTTTCTTTTCCTGATGTCAATATCTTAATCTTAATCCAGATTCTTATCACATCAAGGCTCAAGTCCCTACTTCGGTCTCTCCCAACCTACCAGTCACCTCTTGATTATGCTTCCTGTAGCTCTACTTTTACCATTGTCTGTCATAACAGCACTCACCTTTGCTTCTATAACAAACCATCATAACAGAAGCCACTACCTGCTTTCCAAAGACCTCTGCTGTGCCTTCTAGTCCCAGGCTCCTTCCCTGGGTCTCAGGTCTGGCTTCAGCCCTCTGCCACCCTCACAGGGCTTTAAGGTTGGCTGGCAAAGCAATAATGGCTGGTGGTTTGGGCATATTACATGCATCTTCAACTTATTTTCAACTTATGATAGGTTTATCGAAACACAGTCCCATCATAAGTTGAGGAAGAACTGTACAGTCACCTTGGGGCAGGAGAGACGGAAGGCAGGGGATGGGCTTCTCACCAGCTCTGCTCAGCAGTTAGGCAGGCAGGAGGCACAGCCTAGGGAGCCTATGCGTCAGAGCCAGGTGGGGGCCGGTACCAGGACAGGACACCTGTCACGCCTTCTGACCCAGGTGGCCAAGGGCCCAGGAAGCTGCCATTTGAACAGGTGCTCCCAGCATCACGGAGGCGTCACGAAGCTCTGCTGTGGTGCTGGAGTCTGGGTGGTGCCGGATCGTGCTGGGTTAAGCTCAGTGTCCTTGGGAACCGGGCAGCAGATGGGCAGGAATCAGGCTGTGCTCAAGGGGCAGGTTTTCATGGTGTGGGCCTTAGGGACCGTCCACAGCCCTGGGCATTTCATATGTTTTTCTCTAGAATTTTGAAAGGACTTTTATACTTTTCAGTTTTTGAAGATCCATGATCCACATTGCTCTAATATCACTTATAAATACTATTATCGAGTAATATAACTCACATTTATTAGACAGATATCAGCAGAGTTGCATGATAAGTGATCATTGCTGCTTTATGGGCCCTTAGTTAATATTTATCAGTTTTTCAATTTGCAGTTTTGTTCTCTTGGAGCCAATATATTTCAACTCAGGTTTCAAGGGTTTTCTGGCAGCCCTTGAAAAGCCAGGAGACCTAGGGCATGATGCCCTTAGAGAGGAACAGGCCACCTGAGGCCTCTTCCAAAGCCCTGGGGCAGGGAGGGGAGCGTCTGGGTCAGTGAGGGGCATGCATGGGGCAGTCCTGAGGCTGCTGGTGTGGAGAGCCTGGCAGCAGTCCACCTGCCATCTGGGCACTAACTATAGCTCGTACACTAAGCTCAAGAACATGCAGGGTCAGCTTAATTGGCTGGAATTGCCAGAGAGCAGCTCTGTTAAATGAATTGAAAGCAGGTTTTATCCTACAACTTTAGGGTGCTGAGGTTCCTAAGTGGACGGTGGCTCTCTCCTGCCAACAACCCAATTCTGCCGACCTAAGCCACCACAAATCCTTCAGGTTGGTCACTCCAGTGTTGAGGTCAGGTCTGGGGAATACTAGCTTTCCCCTGTGGCCCCACAAAGTAGGAGTTTTCCCTCCAGTATTTTTTTTTGTGGTTATTATCATTTTTTTTATTACAAAGTTTATTTTTACATCATTTTGCACATTT
>NW_004567121.1:13419156-13482050 GCF_000260355.1 Condylura cristata
TCCCTCCAGTATTTTTGTCCTTTAGTGCTAGGAGCTAAATATGTCTCCCCAAAATTCATACATTGAATTCCTGTCTCCCAATGTGACTGTACAGATTTTCCTCAACTTATGATGGGACTGTGTTTTGATAAACCTATGATAAGTTGAAAATAAATCGAAGATGCATTTAATGCACCCAAACTGCCAACCTGAGGGGACTCAAGATGAGCTAGCAGAACAGACAGACTATAGAGGTTCAGTTGTTTAGCTGTGGTCGTGTGATGGGCTGAGCACTGTGGCTGCTCTTTTCTTTATTGGTGATACAAAGAATCACAGAGGACCTTACCATTAATGGCATCTTGAATTAAAGGGGAAAATACGTATTAGAAAGCTACAGGAATGAAAACATTGCACTGGGGCGTGCAACCAGTTTTAGTCAACGCACATTTATGGCATGAGTACCGATATCTGCCAGTGATCCTTCTAGACACAGAGAATGTCTGTAAAAGAAAATAGTAAGTTCCTGACCTTGGGGGACTGCCACATTGGCAGGAGCAGATAGATAGTAAATAAACAGATAGACAAATAAATATTTCAGGGTTGGTAGTACAGGGGAAGGATAGAAGGTAGAATGCCAATATAGAGAGTTGTCAGGAAAGACCTTCCAAGAAGGTGGTGTTTGAGTAGACACCTGAACGAGGGGAAAGAAAGAGCTTTGTAGGTAGAGGGGAAAGCATGTGCTAAGGTCCTGAGGCAGCAACCTCTTAGCATATTCAAGGAACAGAGGGGTTCAGTGCGGCTGGAGCACAGCAAGCATACGGGTGATTCCGAGGGAGAATAAAGGTCTGGGGTGAGGGGGTTTCAGGATAGGCATCACTTGGGACTTTTGTGGGACTTTGGAGCCACCAGAAGTTTCTGAGCAGAGGAAGATGTGATTTGACTACATTTTATTTATTTATTTATAAGATTTATTTATTTATGCATACAATACTGGGGTGCAGGCTAGAGGTGCAGGGGGTGAGAGGATTCATCAAAGACAGAGTGGGGAGCGGAACAAGCAGACTGATGAAGTACACTGCTGAGGAGAACAGCGGGTGAGATAGGAGAGGTCTGCTGAGCCATGTGGGTCAGCTCCCTGGCTGGGGATCGAACTCGTGCTGTACTGGCTGTCGGCAGCTTCGTAGTGCTGTGCTTTAACCCGTTGCACCACCAGGGAGGGCCTGGCTACATTTTTAAAAGGACCACTGGTTGCTGAGGGAATCACCCTCGGGAGGAAAGGGATCAGGCCGTTAGGAAGTTATTGCCGCAACCCAGCTGAGAGATGGCTGGGGGTGTGGAGGTGGTGAGAGCTGACTGGCTTCCTGCATTTGGGAGCAGATTTGCTAGGACTTGATGGAGAGTCGAAAGGAGGGGTTAAGGCTTGGAGATTTCTGACATGCATGACAAAAGGAATGGAGCTCCACAGCTTCAAACACCAGCTCCGTTCTGGTGATATCTGGTGCTGGTTTCCCTGGCCTTGCCACCCCTGGGGCCCTGCCATGTTAGTTAGCTTCCTCTCAGCCTCCACTTGGAGCCTTTATCTCAAGTTTAACAATACGAATCCAAAGTCCTGCCCTTCCCAGATATCACCATGACCGACTTGGTGTTTGCAGCTGTGAAGCTGGGAGTGAGGAAGGGAAAGCAACCCGGGACAGAGCAGGAGCCGCCGTGTGACACAGGACAGTGGGAAGGAAGAGCCAGCAAAGAAGGCTGAGTGGCCAGAGCGCAGGGGCCACCCCGAGAGGCTCTGGAGAGTGGCTGCGGCACACTCTGGGGCCAGAACAGCAATTCCAGAACCAGACCCCCAGTGCTTAGAGGGATTCTGGATACAGCAAAGGCAGCACCTCAAATTAGTGGGGAGAGAGGGAGTATAAATGGGAAATAAAGTGAAGTTGCATCAGAATACCTCTCAATCTGTGTCCACTTCTAAATGAGTCATGAATGAACAAGATGTAAAAGCAGGGTCAGCCCTCTGTATCTGAGGCTCTTCTTCCACGGGCTGCAGCAACCATGGATGGAAACAGTGTGTGGTTGGTCTGCAGTGGCTGCTTCTGCACTGAACCTACAGACCGCACTGAACAATGCACATGACAACCGCGTCCATAGTGTCACGTAGCACTGGGTGTTACAATAACCTAGAGATGACTTAAAGTGTACAGAGGATATGTGCAAGCTACATGCAAACACCCTCCATGTTGTAGAACACCTTGAACACCCAATATTTTGGTACCCCTGGGGGTTCTGGAACCAATTCCCCAGAGATGCCAAAGGATGACAATACTAGCAGAACCTTCAGAGAAATAATTTTCAATCATCCTTTGTTGGTGTAAAATAAAACCTAGAAAGTCGCAGAAGCAAGGAGTAAGCAAGTCTAAGCTATCTGCATGGCAAAATCATCTTTCAAAAGTCTAAAGACAAGTAACAAATTAGGGGAGAATGTACTATTCATTTGGACTAAAATTAAACTAGAGCACCGAACAGTAATAATAATAATAGCAATAATAGTAACAGTAATAATAATGAATCGGTGCCCTCTGTGGGCATGTGGTCTGGGAAAACAGAAGAGATCCATAGTGGTCTCTCCCTCCAGCTCTTGGCAGGGAGCTCCTAAACCTCTGTAATTTCCTGGTGATAGGAGGGTAATGTAATTGTGGTAATGTAAAGAGGAGACGAGGTGACTCTTGATGGCTCCAGACGGGGAGATGGTAGAGATGTTGGTGAGATTCAAGAACAGATGAGAGTCAGTTGAATATACAAGTTTATGCTTAGGAAGAGTGATCCAGGCGAGGGCTGTACATTTGGGAGTCATCTTTCTCACGATGACACTCAAATCATGAGGAAAAGAGGAGGTTGATTGGAGACGGAGGGAAGAGTGAGGAGTGGCTGCCAGGGCCACTCTCATTCACCTCCCGGAGAAGAGGAACCCTGGCAAAGACCCCAAGTGACCACTTAAGGTATTTTAGGATGCAGGCAGCAAGTTTAAGTTGTGCCTGGTAGCTATTCGGCTATTTGAAGATGGGGTCACATTGCCCTGAGATCTTCTAGATTATACCTTACAGGTTCCCTGTGTGCTGCTGTGTGAGGCATCATTCAGAGTTCTCCCCCCACGCCCAGGGTCATTCTCCTCAGTGTTCTTTCCTCACTGAATGTCACCGTCCAGGTGGGTGGGACTGAGCAGCCCAGACTAGCAACAAGCTGAGAATATGGGTGACCGAAGCACAAGCCACATGAGGACACTTGGACAGCTGGGCCACTCGCCGTTGTCGCCAAGAGATTTTCCCTTGCTTTTCCCATCTATGGAAAGGTCCGAGGATTTCAGAGAAAGCTCGATAAACAATTGCGTGAGCTCAGGCCCTCTGTTACTGCCTGACAGCTTCAGCGGCAGACAATTAAATTGTGTCCCGGGGTAAAAAACAAATAGTGTAAAACTTCTAACAAGAGGCGAGTGTTGAAGGCCGTTGGCCTGCTTCACGGTGAGAGCTAAAGATGCATTGTTTGGGGAGAGCCCAAACCTTTACACACAGCCCAGAAAAGTTCTCCACCTCCTGCTCATTTTCACCACAAGCTTTCTTAGATAACAAGTGCCAAATAGCCAGCAGTGCAGCTGTTCCAAGTTCTGGCTGGAAGAGGAGGCTGCATTCTCCATCAGTGCCGTGCGGATTCACTGCAGCTTTCTACCTGGTTACTACATACTGTGACCCCAGTTGCAAAACCCAATAAACGTGTACATGTACACACATCCCAGCACGTCCCCCCAAACCAATTAGGTATGGAGTTTGAGAACGTGTGTTCAATATTACTTTGGCCAGAGAAGGTGGGTCTTCATTTCTCCCCTTCTCCTCCTTCTCCTTTCCTACCCCCCATGCTTGGCCAGTGTGGATGGAGTCTTGGGGGGGGGGTGGCTTGGGTGGGGGGACAGACTCTTGGCCAGGACAGTAATTCTGGGATTCATGGGGAAAGGGCATCTGCATTGCTGAGAGCTGGGCTGGTTTGTTCTGACCATGATCCACTATGAAGAGAGAGGGAGACTGGAGAGAAGGTATTCTTGTGATGACCTGGGTGTATTAAAGAAAGTTCTGGGAAGGGGATATGTGAGGATCTTCATTCCAGAACGCAATTCCGGTAAGCAGCAGCAATATCACAAAGGAAATTGATAGCAATGTGAATTCCTGGCCCCACCCAGGTCTCCTGAGGCGATGCTCTAGCTCTGGGCCAGTCCCTGTGTCGGTTTAGGGAGCCTGGTGCCGGCTCCAGCTAAAGAGACTGGTCCTGCCAGGCGGCTTTCCTCGGGACCTGGACGGGCTGTGAATCTCCACGCCGCGAAGTACTGTGTGCATGTCACTGTCACTCAGAAAGTAAAGGAAACCTTATTTTTGTAATATAAACTACAGCATGTTTGGGGGGCACGTTAGAACCCCAGAGGTAGGGTTTCATGTTCACCTAAGTGGGACAAGGGCTGAGAAGGATTGTGAAACCCTGCTTTAGAAGAATAAAGGGCTCCTGGGCAGGCCCTGGGGGCTCAGGCCGGGCTGTGCAGGTGCCTGAGGGAGAAGGCCAGGCACTCACACTGCGCCCCCATGCAGGCCAGGCCTGGGACAGGCCTTTCTTCAGCTAAGGTCTGTTAGACCCGGCAGGCCTTATGGGCATGCCCTCTGCATGCTCACAGGTGTGTACCGTTGGATGTGCTGGGGGCGGGCAGGAGGGGAACAAGAGCAGACAGGGAACATCTGTCCTACCACCCCACTTCACTTTCAGCCCTGGGAGCAGCGCAATCTGCAATATTCCAGAAACCAAAGGGCATGGATTTAGTTCTACTTCCAGGGCTCCTAGGTGAAAGGCTGCTTCTGCCTGTCCCCTGGGAGGTCTGTGTGCCTTATAAGCCAGGGGCTGTGGATGGGAAGCACCCGTCTCTTCTCAGCCTCTCTTTGATCTGAGGAGGGCAGCTCTGCTCTGGGATGATGTCTCTGAGTTATTTCACAGCAGTCACTCCTGGTCTAGGGCTGTCAGCCTTGTCTGGTTCAAGGTCAAGAGGCCCATCAGGGATGAGAACGCAAGCTCTGCTCTGTCGTCTAGGAGGGACATGTGGGGTCCAAACTGGCTTTGGCTTGGAGCACAGGCAAATCTCACAATTGCTCCCTTGCCCCATGTCCCATTTAAATGATCTAAAGGAGCATAAAAAGACAGAGAGCCATCCCAGGCGACAGAATGTTTAAAAGGTAAGCGCATAGGTATTGGAAACATCCAGGTGTGGAAAGAAACAATGCCTCAGCTAGTCAACCAGGTCTGCCCCCAAGTGATCAAGCAAAATCCCTGGGAAGAGAAATTTCTCACATAGGCACAAAATGGTCCTATTTCCTTAGATTCAGCACATCTCTGCCAAGGTTGGCAAAAGACTTCCAACTCGAACTTCTACACAGGCTGTCCTTGGCCAAGCTACAGGGCCGTAACTCCTAATCCAAAACACCAGACCCCCCTGCCCCTGCTGAGACTGGACATGGAGCAGGGCACAGGCACAGACCTAGATGAGGAAGAGGGGGCTGCACTGGGGGCGTGTTGGCACTTCAGAACACATCACTGAGGAATAAAGGGGACACCAACTCCAGCATCAATGCCAGGAAGATCTGGAAGGGTAGGAGGTCAGTGACTGGACCCAGACTCACCAGTCATTAGGTCCCAGAGGGCAGAGAAGGCTTGTGGCTGTTCTCAGCTGGAGGGGCTCTGACCCTCCTGGCAGAACACGGCATGTGGCATTGCCACCCAGCAGCAATTAGTGTCATGCACCCCGAGAGCTGCCTGCACTTCCCAGGATGGGGTCGGGATGTTCTCCTAGGTCATTCAAAATGCCCACTGGACAGATGACCTCCTGTATGGGCCAGGGATCACATGGGAGGAGAGCAAGAGACCTAACTGCAGCTCTGGGGAGAGGCAGGGTGCTGAGACTAGAGTAACAACAGGCATCTCTCTCTCCCATCTTCACGAACAGCCCCACTGTCAAAAGCAGAATGTAGTCTTGTGGGCAGCCCCACAGGTAGGAGCACCAGGTTTCTACAGCCCAGGACAATGATCAAGGTCATAGTAGAGCTTCTGATGCTTTCGGGATAAATTGCAGCTGAAGCGCTGGGACACGGGTCAGCCATGGAACTTGTAAAGGCTGATGACTAAGAGCTCAAGCCCAACGCTATCGCAAGAGGCAAGCCTGACATTTGGAATCTCTAGCGCCTGCCTCCTGCCTCCTCGCTGGAGAGGCTGGGTGCTGGCGGGTCAGTGTCTGGGGGAGTGACTCATGTCTCCCTGCCCGGGACGGTGGCAGCCACCCTCACAGTGCTGCTGGAGACATGACTGCTGGCTCCCTTTATTTATCCCCTGTTCCTCAAGTAGCTCTCCTCGCCCCAGCCCATGACTGACATGGTCCCACCCCTCCAGGGCATGGTGGGAGGACATCACCACCACTGCAATTATATGGATCCTTCAATCCCCAAAAATGTCACATCCGCCACCGCCTGTCCCCCCCCCGCCCCCCAGCATCAGTTTTGTTCTGAAATTATCCACCCAACCCCCGTAACTCAGATGCAGAGTCTACACAGTGAAGTTAAACTTTCAGCCGCTGGTTGCCTCTGGTGGCGAAGATTGGCTGAGGACTGACCAGGAATTCCTCCATTTCACTGGGGAGACCCAGTCACAGCCCCAAAGTGGAAGTAAAGATTATCTTAAGCTGAAGACATTTGAGATAAAACAGATGCAGAAAGAAGACTTCTCGGGGCCTCCCTGGTAGTGCAGGGGATAAAGACCTGGTGGTATCAAGCTATTGCCAGGCACTGCAGCAAGAGTTTGATCCCCCACCAGGGAGCTGACCCCATGGCGCAGCAGACCTCTCCTGTCTCACCCCTGTGCCCCTCAGCAGTGTATTTCATTCAGTCCGTATGTTCTGTTTCCCATTCTGTCTCTGGTGAATCTTCTCACCCCCCTGCATCTCTGGCTTATATCCCAGCTCTTGTATGCATAAATAAATAAAATAAAAATCTTAAAAAATAAAGTCTTCTCAGAGCTTCCCTTGTCTGACTAAAAGGAGAAACTTCTGAGAAATGGGACTGCCACACACCCCTATCAGAATGACTCTGCTCCCAGGGGAGACTGAGCAACCCCACCACACACCTGCTCCCCCCACCACAGATAAAAAAATTTCACTCATACCTGTAGAGACAAGCATTAGCATAAACTTTCTCTCAATTACCTCAAAAACCCATGTTGCCCTTCCTAAAGCGGCCTATTTATCTTTCCCATGGGAGCCTTTCCTCTCTCCTCTCCCTCCCCTTCAAGTTAGGTGCACACTCCAAAGTAAAACCACCTTTCAAGCTCCTCACTGAGCACTCCCGCGTGCATTGACAACCTGCGTGTGCACTTCCTTCCTGCTCAGGTTACTTCCCAGTGTAACCTGCAGGCTCCTGTCATTGAACTTATGAGGTCGAGGAGAAGTTCTTCCTCCATGATAGCACCTTCCTCCTGTACCTCAGAGAAACCCTCGTTTTAGAGCTAATGGTTTCTTAGAAATTAATTCATCCAGTGACACAAGAAACATCTTTAAACACAAGCAGGTGCAAGTCACACTCCAGAGCCATCCACAGCAGCGTTTACATTATATGTGTGTATTTTGGAAAGAGTGCTCCTGGCCCCTGTTAGAAACCTCTGCTCTGGCTCACCCCCATCATCTGGCCTGAAGGCTTAAGTGGGTTCACACAGGCCCTTCTCTGTGCACAGAGGCCCTAACTCCCTGGGTGGGCACTCAAGCCTCCAGGGCTACCACCCTGTCCCTGAGTGCTCCTTTCGGCCTTTTGGTCTGTCATTACTCCGGCCCAACGTGATTTCACTCCCCCTCGTGGTGTCTTCGTCTTGGAAGCCTCTCGGTCCATTTCCCATCCTGGCTCCCTGCCCAGTTCCCAGCCAGTCCTGCTCCTAACCCCTTCCTGCAGCAAGCTGCCCGGTCTGCTGCAGTTCACATAGCACCACATGAAAGTCTTTCTATTCTGGAAGCTGCGGCAAGGCAGGGAATCTTCTCAGTCTCCCAGGGGCTCTTTCTACAAAGGTGCTGAATACATGCAAGGATGCAAGTTGACAGTGGGGCAGGGGAGGGTCCCCCATCCCACTAAGGCCCAGGGGAGGCTCACTTCGGATGTTTGCTTTTGGAATTTCCCAGCCTGGTTTCCTTTAAATGGAAATTCGGACATTTTCCATTTATGTGAATGTTCACAAGATGAACATTCATCTGCCCTCTGAAGAGAGAAGACTAAGAACTGGGTGGATGTTGGGGCCGGAGAAGAACAGTTCTTGTGCCCACGGCTGACTGCAGGCCCCTCGGAAGCACTAAGAGATAGTAAACAGAAAAGAAAGAAAGAAAAAGGGACTAATGAGATCCAGAACTAGCATCAAAATGGTGATGTAAAAGTTTCAGGGAGCCAGCGAGAGCCCGTCGCCCTCCTCCGGCCACCATCATCTGCGAGGAGAGGGTCTGCTGGAGATGGGGGCTGCCGAGTATGGACCCTGGGAAGCAGTGGATATTATTAGCCTTTCTGCCATCTCCTGCATACTGGAAATGTCACTGCCAGCCCAGCATGGCTGCTGGGAGGGCAGGCTCACCGTCTGCCCATCCCCGAGGGGGGCAGGTGTCTCCCTGCTGGTGGCAAAGGAGGGTTCAGATTAGAGACCAGCATGCCAAGGTCTCTGTCCCAGAAGTGCAACTCCAGGTGAGCAGATGAGGAGGCAGCTGGGCTCTGCAGTAGCTGTTGGCATCTCAGGGCCTGAAGTTGATAGTTCACTTTAGGGATCAAAGCAATGCAGCGGGGATAAAGAGCTCAAGGCCACCCTAAGCAGCCCCGGGGAACCATGGATAGAAAACAGCTGCCTGCTCACAGTGGCCGTGTTATTCTCCTTGTTGCTTCAGTTACCAGACTCAGTCTCCTTGGCCTCCAAAGTCAGGTGCCTTTTCTCCTCCCATCCTTCACCTCCCGCATTGCTTCCCTCTCCCCTTGTGCTTGTTACCCCCCACCGACCACCCCCACACTGAATTTCTTGCAGTCGCCTGCACAATCATTTCTGGGGCTCAGTGCCTTAGCTCTTATTGTTCCCTCTATTAGCAGTGCCTTCTTCCTGATGCCTGGAAAACTCCTGTGCATTCCTCAAGACCCAAACTTAAATGTTACTTCCCTGGTAAAGGCCTTCCTGATTCCTCTGTGCATAGCCAGTCTTTCATTCACTGAAAATAGTGTTAGATGCTGGGGGTTAGAAATATATTTAACGGCCGTCCCTGGTGGCGCAGAGGGTTAAAGCACAGCACCGAGAAGCTAAAGCCACTTCAGCAAAAGTTTGATCCCCTCCCGCCCCGGACCTGACCCATGTGGCGCCGCAGACCTCTCCTGACCTGCCCGCTGCTCCCCTCAGCAATGTACTTTGTCAGTCAGCCTGTTCTGTTCCCCACTCTGTCTCTGGTGAATCACCGCCCCTGCACCTCTGGCCTGTACCTCAGTTATGTATGGATAAATAAATAAATCTTTAAAAAAAGAGAGAAATATATTTAACACCATGGTATTACAACTGAGATGGAAAAATGCACAAAATGAAGAATGATGTAAAAAAATAAATAACATAATTTAAAAAAGAAAAACATAACAATATACAGAGTTGAAGCAAATGTGGCAAAAATGCCATCAATTAATTCACCCAGGCAAAGGAAATTGGAATGTTGATTGTGCTGTTCTTGCAACTCTTCTGTGGAAATAAAGTTTTTTTTAAATAGAAAACTAGGTAGAAAAAAAAGAATAGAATATGGACCTGAATAGAAATTCATTCAAGTGCAAATTTACTGTGACCTGATTTGAGAGACCAGAATCCACTGAAATTCAGGGTTTGCTGGCAGAGTTCCACATTTATAAGTCAGTTTGTTGCATTTAAACTTAAGCATGCATATGTTTAAATAAAGGGGAAGATGAGAAATTAACTAGATAAGTGAATAAAAGAAAGTAACGCTACCTAAAAATCACAATTATACACGCATATATAACAATTACAATTATTTCAAGATATGCCTTCTTGGTCATTTTTATGTGTCGATATGTTTTTAAACACAAAATGGATTCTACTACATATAGTTTTGTGACCCTTTCTTTTTACGCCACAATATGTAAGAATTGTTTTTCCATATTGATATATAACCATCAGTATTTCAAAGCTGCACTGTTTCCATGGCGTAAGTGCCCTGCAACTCACTGACCCTGTGATCTTCACCCCTGACACACCAACACAAGCCTAGCTCCATGATCCTGGCACCATCCATGACTCCGACCCAAACAGAGGGTCTGAAGTCAGTGCTGATCCTTTATTTAGGCAAGTGACACATCGCTATTTGGGTTTCAAAGGAAAAAATGAATAATGACAGGCTAGAATTAAGTGGGAAAAGCACCTCCTCTCATGCCACGAGCATTTCAATAGGTAGAATTCAATCTGTCTGGCAGCTCTGGAGAAGTCAACAGAGCTTTAGGCCACGCCTGGGCCTCTGGCAAGACTAAGAGGCGCTAAAAATAGACCCAGAACTAAGCACCGAGACTTTTCTGAATTCATAGGCATAAAGGCTGCCCCAGAAGGGCTTGCTGCTCCTACATTTTCATTCTGTGGCCTGTCACGGTGCCTAAAATTCCTAAGGGTTATGGTTTTCTAAAAGGCTCCTGTCAGAAAGTGGGCAGCTGTCCTGGAGGAGACAGAGTGAGCTCCTGCTGGGCTAGGGCCAAGAGAGCCGGGACTCTGCGGTCAGTCAGACTGGGCTCTGTGTCCTCGAGACAAGTCCTCAACCTCTCTGGGCTGCCCTGCCCTCCTCTGTAACAAGGGGATGAAAGGACCTGTCATGGAGCTCCTGTGAGTGTGAAATGGAGCATAGTGTTGGGATGTGAACCAATGGGGTTCTGAGGTTTTGAATTTGTTTTTCGGAATGGCTGGGCATGGCTTTCAGAAAGGCTGAGGTTCCCGGCATAGGTGGTGAGAGCAAGACCAGCCCAGCAGAGCCCCCAAGCAGGAACAGTGCCAGAGGAGACCGGCGGCCAGTCCAGAGTCCCCTGGCAGCTGGGACCTGCCGGGCAGGGTCAGGCCTGGAAAGCCTCGCTCACTAGCCAGGCCCTCAGCATCACACGGGTACTGTTCTGATTTTCTGTTGACTCTGAAGTTTCGGGATTTCTGTCTTGCTGAAACATTCATCTGAACCACTCAACTGGGGTGAAAGTGCACCTGGGATTTCCCAGGCACCATCCCCGATGAGCAGATATACTCACTAACTGGACCAGGAGTCAGGTCTGCTCTCTGCCTGAGACCCCAGCGAGACTCATCACCCAGGGACATTGTGTCATTTATCCTAACGATGATGCCTTTCCAGGACACTCCAGGAGTGGAGGTGATCCCCTTGCACCAGCCACAGGCACGTGCAGGCCCGTATTGTGTAAGCAGATGCCCTGGAATAAATGGATTTGCCCTATGTCTTCTTAGGGCTGCTGTCACAAAGCACCATAAACTGAGGCGGGGCCGGAGAGAGGAAGGCTGAAAACAACAAAAGTATATCCTCTCAGTTCGGAACTCAAGAGTGGACAGGAAATCAAGGAGCTGCCTCTTCTGGCTCCCGGTGTTTGCCAGCAAGCCTGCCTTCCTTGCATGCAGATACAACGTGACATCGGCCCCCACTGTCACGGGGCCACCCCCTGCCTGTGACTCTCCCCCAATAGAGACACTAGTCTTGACAGGTGAGGGAGTCACCCTACTACAGAAGGGCCACATCTTAATGAGGGACCTCTGCACCAAGCCTGTTTCCAAACAAAGTCGCATGCTGAGGTACTGGGGGCTAGAATGTCAACACTGGGGTGCACAATGAGCATTCTGGCTTTAGTGTTGGAGCTCAGGTCAGAGCAACATCAGACATCCTCTCATAGTTGGGAAAGGGCCCTGACCACAGACACAGGGCTTCAGCCTGCTGCCCATCTAGACGGTCACTACGCCATCTAGATGGTCACTACACCGTCCTCGACACATCATCAAGACCAGGCTTCCTTGTGCCATACAGTGGCAGTCAGGCTCCCTGGGGTCCAGAGTCCCAGCAGTTTACAACTTCTAAAACTTACTGACTTGCGGAGACAAGCTGTTCACCCTGGTCACCAGCCCGTCCTTTCTCTGATGCCCCACATTGGCCAACCAGCTTGTTCCTTGGCCAGCATCTTGGAGCCAATTTATTCACGCCCTGGGGTTTGTTTTGTTAAGGACTTTAAAATATATTAATAAATATGCAAAGGGCTTTCTCAGCACATTTCCCTTTCAAGTGTGCTTGAGCGATGGGATCTGGAAGTTCCTGCCTGCCTCTTCCCCTGGCAGGACACCAGGGTAGCTGATGTCCCAGGGAGGGCAGGAGGCTGAGGTCGTCCCCACCACATCACCCTCTGGCCACATATTGGGGCTGCAATGAGCTGAGCCAGGAAGGTTGAGGTGAAGGGGTGAAGGTCTGAGGCATGCCCCTCCTGGCATCACCTGCTGTGACTTTCCCCCCTGACAGACCTCCCCACCCAGCATGGTCTTCCTTGCAAGCTTTGTGCTTCCTCTTTCCGTCCCTGGTCTTTGCACGGGAGGTGCCCGATATGGGGTGTATGGCTCAGAGGGAAGGCAGGACTGAAGACAGGAACGCCAGAGTTTGGGGGTAGGACTGACCGACCAGGAGGGACTGTGCAAGGTGTGGCCATAGCTAGGAACGGGATGTTTCCTCCACAGGGCGGGAGTGAGAGGCAGAGGGCCCTGGTGTCATTGCTGGTGGGTTGGTAAAGGAGTTCCGTCAAATGGTTTCTTTTCTCCATGAAGGATAAAGCTTCTGCCAGCTGGGGTGGAGAGAGAACAGGCGTGTGAGCAGTGGGAGGAGGGTGGAACACCCAAAGGTACCCTAGGAAGGTGGGCGTGGTGTTGAGAGCAACAGCCGCAGCCATTTCCCTGCGGTGGTGGGCCTCCCCAGCGAGCAGGGAGTTGAGGTTTAACAGGGAGGAAACACCTGTGGCAAATGCATGAGAAGAGGAACCGTCAACAAAGCTGGGTAACTGGGTAAAGGGAGGCGTGTGCTCCATGTGCCAAGAGCCTGAGCCCCAGCCCTGGGCAAGAGGTCTTGGGACAATCAAAGATAGCCTGCCCCTCTGGGGCAATAAGCCACTTCCTCATGTGCGCAGCCAGCCCACCCTGCTGTGCACCTCTGGGTGAGGAGGGGCGAGACGAAAGCAGACAACGGACCCACTAGACTTTACAAGGAGCCATGACCAGCAATGACAAATGAAGCTTAGGAATGAATCTCTTTTTATTGAGCCTATTGACGGCTATTTCCATCAGGTCACTTTATCTCACTTACACCCAGTTAAGCTTCCTTGAATCCGGAGAGAGGTGACTGGGGTTATAGCTAGCGCCCCACGACTGGGCGTGTGCAGGGGAGGTTTGTCCGCACAGCCCACAGCGGGTGACAGCTGGGGGCTTTCACTCTCAAGAACGGAAATGCTTTCGGAGACTTTGTACCCAGCAACAGACTCACATTTACTCGTCCAACGGAGGGTCATTGTGGCACTCGGAGTCGGACCCGCACAAATTCATATTCAGAGGCTGTCAAGGAGTATGGCCTGGTGTGGCCGCCCAGCATCCCTGAGGATGGATGTTTGTGGCCAGGTGGCTAAACTTGAAGTGAGTTGGTGGGATGTTGGGGGTGGGCTGGGGCTATCTCCTCTGCATTCTCTTTCCCATTTTCACAAAAGGGAGCAAAAAGGGCCCCTCAACTTGACTTTATTCAAGGGCAAAACAAGAAGGATGGTAAAGAAAGAGGGGCCCACAGCACTGTTCTGCTCCCCACTCTGTCTCTGGTGAATCCTCTCACCCTCCCCCCACACACACCTCTGGCTTGTACCCCAGTTCTGTAAGCATAAATAAATAAATCTTGAATAAGAAAGATTAAAAAAAAAGAAACAAACAAGAAAAAACCTGCGGGCAGAAAGCCTGCCAACCAGAGTTACTCCACTCGGACTGTCTAAACTCAGCTTTCTTGGAACAGACTCTGTCCTGGTGGCTTATTGGGGTGCAATCTCAAAAACAGCACAGCAGATTGCAGGGCTGAGGCTGAGCTGCAGTGAATCTGGAGAGGCATCAGCTGACCTGGCTGGGAGCCCCGGAGCCAGGATGGTCCTTCACCCAGTTGTCCTGGGTGGAGAGAAGGGGCTGGGACCTTGGATGCCAGGTCTACCAGTCTGTCCTTCATGCAGGCTGCTCCCACAAGGGGACTAAGTTGGGTGGGGCAGCTCCCTTAGGCCACAGGTGAGTCCCAGCAAGGAACTCAGCTATGGGCCCTCAGTGACCAAGTTCCCATCAACTGGGGACACGATGACCTTGAAGGGAACCTGGATGTGCCCTGCATCACTCACGGCACAGTGTTAAATATTTCTATGTTCTTCCAGCCACTGCTTTATTGTCGGGTCTATTCATCATCATGGTCCCTCCTCTTCTCCATCCAATAAAGCTCTTTGCTGTTCTGCAGCTGCATATCCTGCCCTTGACCAGAGAGAGACTCTGAGACCTGCCACAGAGCATGTCAGCACCACCTAAGAAAATTTTCTTGTAAAGATTTATTTATTTATGCAAACAAGAATGGGGGTGGAGGCCAGAGGTGCAGGGCAGGGGTGAGAGGACTCACCAGAGACAGAGTGGGGAGCAGAACAGGCAGATTGAAACACTGCTGAGGGGAGCAGCAGGAGAGGCGGCAGGGATCTGCTGGGCCATGTGGGTCAGCTCCCTGGCCGGGGACTGAACTCACGCTGCAGTGGCTGTGGATAGCTTCACAGAGCGGGACTTACCCCTTTGTGCCACCAGGGAACCCTAAGAAATTGTTTTAATTGCAATTTCATACCTTGCTCAGACCTTCTGAGTCAGAAACATGGGGAAGGGAGCCTGGAGAACTGTTTCCACAAGCCGTCCCCCGCACACCCAAGACGGAGAACCACTGCTTTAGATTTCCTTCCTTCTAGACTCAGGGCACCAGCCACTAAGATCAGCACATAACCTGCGGGAGGGTAACTTAGAGCAGCCTCTCCTTCAAGTTCTGGGGCTGCACACGAAGACGCTCACAGTCTGAGGTTGTACTTGCTGTCTGGACCCCTCCCCTTCTCCGCTGGCCCCCTAGGTCCCCTCTTCTGCCCTGGAGACAGAAAGGAGGGCAGAGGAACCACACCGCTTTGAGAACAGCTGACCTGGTTTCCAGCCCCAGCTGTGTCAGCTACTGCCTGACCTACGATGGATAAGATCCACTTACACACCCTAGCGTGCAGCACTGACTAGCTCCCGCGTCCTTAACTGTTTGCTTCCCTCCTCCCCTACCTTCCAGGGCCGACCTGCTTTATTCATCTAGAGTTCCAAGAATAGGTCTAGAAATCATGCCCACGGCAAGGTAAATTACCAGTAACCGAAACCCCATTTCTGTCGACAGTGGAGCCCACACAGGACAGTGAGCCCCGAAGGCTACCCCGCACAGCCCGAGTGTGGACAGCTCATGCCACACCCCTATTGGTGTGTCTCAAAAAGTATGTGTTCAGGGAAATTTGAATTTTAGTTGTAGTCCAACTAATTTTTAGAAGTTGGGTGGTGGTGGGGGGAAAGGAAGGCTTTGTCCTAAAATCACACTGACATGGGACACTCACGTATCTGGACTCCTGGAAACCCTTCCCGAAAGCCTCTGACCCTGAGGAGTCTGCACCCCAAGAAGGTTGCCTTTAAGATAGACAGCTGAAGGAAACAGCAGGGCTCCAGGAGCTGGTGCGTGGAGGTGTCAAATGTGTCCCAAGTGCCTTATTTGGGTCACAGAGACAAGGAAAGACTTCTCTACACTGGCTTCTTTCATCTGAGAGTTGAAAATCATTCCCAAGGTATCTCATGGTCCAGATCTCAGGGTTCTTCAAGGTCAGCCTGACTCCAAAGAAAATCTTGACGGACTTAAGGCAAAGAAAAGAATTTACTCTCTTGCCCCTAAAAGTCCTCCTGGACCTTCTAGTCCGGGCTGCTAGTCCTTGACCCTGGGGCTAAAGCCTTAGACTGTGCAGCGGGAAAGCAGACACCCAAAGGAGAAGGGGCTTTACACAGCAGCTCTTTCCTGAGAGCCTGTTCTGGTAGCTGGGAGCTCTAGGAGGCTGGGTGGGAGAGCAACCTGCATGGCCAGGTGAAACCAGACAGATATGAGGTGATCACACTTCCTTCTCCAGTATGTTCTGGTGTTTCATCCCAATTCTTGCTTCTCTCTTAGGTCTTCATTATCTCCCTCAGGTAGCTTTCTGCATTTGTGTCTGTAGACAGATATAGGAGGGACTAATTCCCATCAACGTGTCCACTGTTAGCACACTCTCCCCAGCACTGTGCTGAGACTGTGGCTCCAGAGGCTCAAGAGGTTCTCCCAGGGAGGGAGGCCTACAGGATGGGACTCTAATGGCTCAGTGATTGCTCAATTCTGCCTCCAGAATTGCAGAGATCTCGTGTCATGTCCCAAGCCAGAAAACTTGGAGCCTTGTGCTAACTCTGTGCCAGTTATGACTATCTATATTTGGAACATACTGGGCTCTTTCCCTGCATCTTAGCTATCCCCAAACTCACCCCTGTAGGAAGGGGCAGTGGACCGAGAGAAGCTGTTTGGTTTGCACATTCATGGCTAAGCATTAAGTTGGGGATGCTCCCAGGTCTTCCCTCTGCAAATCGGGTGTGTTGCTCGCTGCCTGAGGAACCAGTTCTAGCTGCAAACCTAAAGCACATGTACTTGATCTCACGGCATCTGCCGTGAGGAGAAAAAAGGTCTGGATCCAGCAGAAGAGTCTGCTCACTTCTCCAGCTCCAGTCTTCCTTCTCCTTAGGTGTGTGCTGTAGACATGAGTGCAGGGAGTTTACAGTGACTTTCCCTTACATGCTTTTAGATGGTTCCTTACTCCTCTAACAAGACAGAGACTGGGATGAGATGAGTGGTCTCCCCAGAGAAGGCACCTTGTATACTAAAATGTTGCTCCATTAAAGATTCCAAGACAAGAACTCAAAGAATCTAATCACGGAGGGCGTGGTCGCAGGCCTGGGACTGAGAGGCCCCAGAGCTCCTGGTCTCCAGAGACACGAGCGGCATGTTTATGTAAGATGGTGTGAGTGCGGTTCCCCTTCCACAGTCTTGGGAGGTGGTGTGAAGGGATTTGCTTCTTGTACTGCCGTGAACGTGGCACAGGGGAGGGGACCCCTAAGTGCCAACACTGGTGCCTCTTCAGACAGATCTGGTCACAGCTGCAAGCTGTGGCTATTCCAAACTGAGGAAGCTTGGGAGACTCTTCTCCCAGGGCAGGGCAAGGCTGACTCCTTCAGGGTCTGACTTACAGAGCACAGGATGGCTGTTCTGTCAGAAGCAACATCCTACACACTCCATGCCTTCCTTGTGCCCCTCAGTGAGTCCTCTCTTTCAGTCCTCTCTTTCTTTACTCAGTGACTGCAGAACTCTGGTGATGGGGGCAGGGGCCCAAGCACCTGTGGGGGTTTGGCAGTAAGAGGAAAATTTCTAGGCATGACATAGCATAAATAGCTTTATCATGCAGAATCTGTTTCATGACACTGTGCTAACAAATATAAAAAACAGTCTTCCTGGAGCTAGCAGGTGAGGAGTCTGTTCCCCAGCTACCCCATGCCACCTTCCAGGAACATGCCTGTTCATCCTGAGGAAAAAAAGAGCTTTCCCATTGTTTTCCCAGTGAAGCTTCCTCAACCATGGCAGCCTCCATGGCCCACTAAGGGTCTTCAAGTATATTTTGGTTACCATTATCAGAAAATTGTTTAAACTTGTTCAGTAAAGACTTCATTTTGCCTGCCTGTAGGATCATGTGCAAACACAAACTGGTTGATTTCAGACTGTGCAGGCTTCAAACAAGTCCCGAGCAAGAAACAGCATGATTTAGGGGCAGACTGCTGGTCCATCCCTTCAGTAATCAGATTCCCTGAGGAGCTGAGACTTGGGTATGCTGGGTGAGGCCAATTCTTGGTTACAAATGAGCTTCTAGTTGATCTTGGGTTCACATTTTCTGTCACTTAGTATTTCCTGAAAGGGAGCTGAGATGCCTTTGAGCACATGAGATAAGGGATGGAGATATAATTCACCTTGACTTCTAATCCCATCTGTATTTTATTATTCTGCAGCAGACACTATGGATGCACCTTCCAGAGCTTTTAACAACTACCCTTGATTGCTTCTGCACACTCTTCCCCAACTTCCTGTGCCTTTATTTTGAACACCTCACACCAACATCTCTCTTAGGAAAGATGGGTATTGGGTCACAGGAGCCACTTTTCCCAGCTGAAAGCCCCTGGGAGTCTGTATCCCCCTGGGGTCACCTCAGAGGGCAACAGGTCCATACTGTCACCCCTTATACAGTGACAGGTCCAAACAGAAGCACAGCAGACTGTTGTTTCCAAAAGGGCCATGTCAGTATCTCTAGTCCCACATATTCCAGAAACTTGCTGCTCCCTTAAAGAAAGCAGAATCTTGAAACTGGGTGGGCCTTTGTGACTCCCTCAACACAGAATGTGGTTGCTCTATGATTGATGAGTCTAGACCAAATCTGCCTCTCCTGCCTTGATACATGGCCTTGCAGTTAAGCCACCATTTTGTGAAGAAGCCCTGGCTAACTAGGGAAGGTGTGGAAAAAATTGTTGGTCTCAGCCTAACTGCAGCCAAAATGAGTTGCTAGATGTGTGAATGATGGGTATGTAAACTCCCAGAGGATTCCAGGTCACGGTCTAGCAACTACTCAGACTGATACCTAGCAAATAAGAAATGAACTCTCCCCCAAGTCGCACCCAAATTAAAGACACATGGGGATAACAAATGTTGTCATGGTTTTAAGCCTAACAACACTTGGGAATGGTTAATTGTGCAGCAGCAGTTACCTAATATCCATTTAGGTGCCTAACAGTGAGGTACTACCACAGTCAAGCCTAAGCAGTGGGCCGTCGAGCCTACATGGCCAATGGAAGTAAAGGACCTTGAGGAAATGGTTAATGCAAACCCACAGGACTTTGAAGAAACCATTAGGGCATGGATAGTCTGGAAGGCCACAGCAATATTTCCTGTCCAAGTGCTCTCCAGAAGCACACAAAAGAAGTGGAGTTTTTTCCTCCTCCCCTTGAAATTGGGCAGGTCCCAATTTTGCCTCTAGAGGAGCAGGGAGAGAGATTCACAGAGTTAATATCTCAGTCACTCATAAACAGCACTTTAACAAAACCAAACATACATAGACTATTCCTAAATAATCATATTTTTAAAACTTAATAGTACCATGACTTTGATTCACTTTACTTTCCCATGTGCATACTTAATTCTAAGCCTGCCCTGGGTTTAAAACTCTGTTCACTAAAGAAACAATAACTTACCACTCTCAGAGAATTGGGATTCTAAGCAAATTGGGGTGATGAGTCACTCTAGGCAGAGGTTACCTGTGGACCACATTTCTGCTTGTGATGAGGTCTAGATTTATAAGCATCTAAGGCGATTTTACTTATGACAACAAGGATACTTTTTAAAAAGTTTTATTTATTTATACATACAGAACAGGGGTACAAGTCAGAGATGTGGGAGGCTGAAAGGATGGGGAGCAGGACAGGTAGATCTATGAAGTACACTGCTGAGGGAAGAAGCAGGTGGGTCATGAGAGGTCTGTCACGCCATGTGGGTCACCTCCCTGGTCAGGAATCAAATTCATGTTGCAATGGTTGCAATAGCTTCATAGTGCTGTGCTTTAACCTACTGTGCCACCAGGGAGGCCCCAGGGATAACTTGAGCCCAAGTATCTAGTAGTGCTGCTTAAACTTAGAGCTTCCCAGTGCACGCGCTCCAAGTGAGGTATGCTGAGAATTGAGCCTGGGTTATACCTTTCCTAATTATCGGGTTCAGTTTGAATTTCCAATACCACCCCTCCTTTCTTTTCTAATTACAGCAGAACTCCTCTGTTGTCTGCTTAGTGCTATTCTGAATTCTTTTCATGCTCCACCAATCTGGCAGGGCCACGCCTCTTCAATATCTTTAAATCCAACTGGGTTCTGAGCTTCCCTCCTATCTTTGGCTCCCACTGAGTCTATTTCAATGACAGAGCCCACACTGTGATCCTTGGAGCATCATTTAAAATAGTCTAATGAGGGCCTCCCTGGTGGCACAAGGTCTTAGGTCTCAGCATGGTGAAGCTATCCTCAGCCACTGCAGCGTAAGTTCGATCCCTAGCCAGGGAGCTGACCCACATGGTGCGGTAGCCCTCTCCTGTCTCACCTACTACTCCTTTCAGCAGTATATTTCAGTTGATCCATCTGTTCTGCTCTTGACTCTGTCTCTAGTGAATCCTCTCACCTCCCCGTCCCCCCAGCCCCCTGGCCTATACCTAACTTCTTGTATGCGTAAATAAATGAATCTTAAAAAAGTGGTTTTTTAAAATAGTCTAATGAAATATCAGGAAAGAAACTGCTGAATCTCTCTGTTAGGTCATGATAGGATAAGGCAGCAAAGGGGAAATATATCAGTAGCTGATTTGGGCCAATGAAAGCTTAAGGAACAAGCTGAGGCATGAGAGACCTCAAGCCAAAATGCAGCACTTGAAATCCATAAGCCATATAGCTCCTTCAACTAGTGCTGGCTGCAGGAAGCGAGTCTGCCAGCTGCCCAGAAGGGGAGAACAGCGATGGGTAAGGTGTCTTGCTTGCAAGTGCAAAGAGGCCTACAGAACATGGCCAAGAACTTGCCCATATCCATCCTCAGAGCTTGAGAGTAACTAGGACAGGCCTTCAAGTTGTGCCTCTCTTGTAGGGAACTGGGGTAGGGAGTGGGGGTCTCGGTATGGCCAGGAGGAAGCTGGTGGCCTCTGTGTGGCCAGGAGGAAGTTAGTGGACTTGGGGAGATGCTGTTTCAAGTAGGGTGTTTTTATTGGTAAAGGATGATAGCTTATCACCCTCCTTGGCATTGCACTGTAAGACACAGGGGCAGTGCCTTACTATACCAAAAGGAGCCTCTCACGGTGGTGTTCAGGTGCAGAGGCACAGACAGGAACTTGGACTTGACAGGACTTGAACTTGGACTTGAAAATCATGCTCATATCCCTCACAACAAAATATGTTCTCTAGCTTAGAAAGCACCTGGGTGGCAAGACTGCCAACCGCTGGCCAGGCAGGAGAGCTAAAGGGGGGACCTAGGCAGTCAGTGTCTCTCAGCCTGAGTCTGTCACCTTCCCCTCTGGGTGGTCAAGCACCTTGGTGGTCCTTTAACTTCATGTTTGGCTGCTGTGTTGGTATCACCAGCAGCCCCGTCAATCATTGGACTCAATCAGCCTTAGCATCTGTGGGTGATGTTACTTGCTTGGAAATCGAGGAATCAAAAGAGAGTAGGAGGTAAATTCAACCTGCTAGGAAGCTTCCAGAAGCACATGTGGGGAAACCCACAGTCCAGGTGGGTTGGCCTCTGAGTGGGGTGGGCCCTAGCCCCTCAGCTAGGATGTGTGGGCAGGTGCCCAGCTCGGAGCTGACGACAGCACCGACAGGCTGGAGAGGGCAGGCCCGGCGCCTGCCTGGGCCCTTTGTGTGAAGGAGGCCAGACGCTCTGCCAACTGTAGGCAACTCAACCAGCGTTGGCCCACACTGCCTGGCTCTGTGACAGGGCGTGGGTGTGTCTGGGTGGGAGTGGGGTCTGAAAGAAAAGCAAGAAGACAGTTCTCCCTAAAATAGAGGAAATGTAAGGCTGTGGATCCGAGCCAGAGCTCTAGGGTAAGCAGCAGGATGCACCTGCTTGGCCTGGAGAAGCCAGACAATCTGGGTGTTGTGCTGTGCGCCACCATTTTGAGGCAGTTCCATGACACAGGACTTAAAACTACCACACGGATGATGTGTCTAACGTGGTGGTGTTAAAATTAAAGGCCGGCCCTCACTGGTGGCGCAGCGGGTTAAAGCACAGCACTAAGAAGCTAAAGCCACTTCCGCATGAGTTCGATTCCCGCCTGCCCCGGAGGTGACCACATGGCGTAGCAGACCTCTCCTGACCCGCCCGCTGCTCCCCTCAGCAGTGTACTTCCTCGACCTGCCTGTTCTGCTCCCCACTCTGTCTCTGGTGAAGCCTCTCGCCAACCATGAGCCTCTGGCCTGTACCCCAGTTCTGTATGTACAAATAAATAAATCTCTAAAAAGAAAAAATTAAAGGCCCCAGTGAAAAGCTAGACACAAAGGCCACATATGTGGGAATATACAAGGGAATTGGGATGGTCACTATGGAAAACAATTGGAGATTCCTCAAAGAATTAACAATAGATCTACAATATAATTCAGCAATTCTTCTTCTGTGTATTTATCTGAAGACTACGAAAACACTAATTCAAGAAGATATATGCCGCCCTATGTTTACTAAAGCATTATTTACAGTAGCCTACATACAGAAACAATCAACATGCCCAAGGACAGATGAATGGATAAAAGCGTGGCATAAGTACAGAACAGAATATTACTCAGCTACAAAAAAAAAAGTTTTTCCATTTGTGATGATATGGATGGGCCTGGAGGCTATTGTGCTCAGCGGAAAAAGGCAGAGAAATACCATATTATGTCAAGGTGCATTTATACACCTGACCTATAAAACATCATAGCTTCACCCAGCCTACTTTAAACATGCGTAGAACTCTTACATTAGCCTACCAGCAATGCAATGTAAGGGCAAAATCAAGTAAGATAGAGTTTATAATAAAGTATTGATTTACTGAATGCTCGTGTCATTTATTGAATGCTGTACCACAAGCGAAAAAACAGCCTGCAGCCTGTCAGTTAATTACCTTTGTGATGGATGGAGGCACAGAAGCTGTGGCTCTCTGCCGCCATTCATCTCCACCGCACATCATACTGCACGGTGCTAGCCCAGGGAAATATCAAAATGTAGAAACTGAAGTGTGATTTCTACTGAATACACATTGCTTTCCCACCACCATCAAGTCAAAAAACTGTAAGCTGGGAACTGTACTGAGTAAACGTCTGAAATGATCCAGATCACCAGGCACTGAGCAATGCAAGTGACGCCATGGTACACAGGGCTAAAAGGACTGCCAGGGCCATGGGTCGGAGATGTGGAGCATCACAAAGCCTAGCGGTCTGCCTGAGAGGGCGGGGGATGGCGCGAGCAGGTATGGAAGGGGTGCGGCTACCGTGGCAGAGGACCGTGGTGCCTTGTGGGTGGGTGTGTCGTGGTAACGTCCACCCGAAGGCGTGTGATCCTCTGTCTCTGAGTCACATAGTGTTGGAAACCAGTGTTACCTCAATAAATGAAATGCACAAAGAAAGATGCTCTCAGACACGGCTAGTGGGCATGTAGACGGTAGAATCGCTTTAGAAGAGTAGTTTCTTGTCCGTTAAATATTCGCCTGCAGGCCCTCCTTGGTGGCGCAGCGGGTTAAAGCACAGCACCAAGAAGCTAAAGCCACTTCCGCATGAGTTCAATCTCCGCCTGCCCCAGAGGTGACCGCATGGCACCGCAGACCTCTCCTGACCCGCCCGCTGCTCCCCTCAGCAGTGTGCTTCGTTGATCTGCCTGTTCTGCTCCCCACTCTATCCCTGGTGAAGCCTCTCACCACCCCTGCCCCTCTGGCTTGTACCCCAGTTCTGTATGCATAAATAAATAAATCTTAAAAAAAAAATTTGCCTGCCACCTGACACAGCCATGCCAGTCCGAGGTAGTTAGAGAAATCAAACCATGTGCTCTTGCAAAGATTAGTGAACAAAAGTTTGTCAACCGGGGAGTAGATGAACAAATTATTGTAAATTCATACAAGGAATAAACTTAATAAATGCAACAACAATAAAAAGCCTTCCAAATAATTATGCCCAGTGAAGACACCACACTCAAAGGACATAATGTTTCAGTGCAGAAAATGCCACTCATCTGTACTTTAAAAAAAAACTGTACTTGGATCTGAAGTTGCCTGGGAGTTGGGGAGGGGTGGGGGCAGGGGAGGAATTTCAAAGGGACACAAGAAAACTTTTGGGGATGACGCTCACTGTCATGTGATGCTCACCATCTGTGCACACACACACCTCATGAAAGGATGGACTTCATAGGTAGCTTAATATTTGTAAATTATATGTTGATAGACCTTTTGGGGAAACAACACATCTCCAAGTACTCTGGGTTCCATTCAGAATAAAAGTCAAGTCTTTGCAGTAGCAAAGCTGCTTAACTGACCTCCAATCCTAAAAGACCAGGGATGGTTGTAGGCATCTGTGAATATATGAGAATCACGGGATCATACACCTAAGTGGGGGAGTTATATGGTGCAGAGGTTGTGTCTCAATAAATCTGTTTAAGAAGAAAGAACACGGTGTGTAAGTGGAGGACACGGCTCTTGCTCGGAGTCTGAGTGGTAACCCACACCGCTGCGGTTAGGACCGTATCACATGCTCCCCTGGGAAGGGAGGTAGCCCCATGTGCTCAGTAGAGATGAGAAAGGGACCCAGAGAGGGCCTGGGTTTGTCCAGGTCACCCTGACCGTGAGCTTTGAAAAGGGGAAGAGACCTTTCTCTTGGGACAAGCAAATGAGAGCAGGTTGCTCACAGTGCAGCCCACGGCTGGGTTCTCCCTGCTGTCTTGAGCTGTGCCTAGCGACATGACGTCCCCCAATTGCCTCGCGATGACAATACCTTCTATTTATACCAACACCTCCCCTCCTAGGGGAGCGCTATGTTTTCCCAACATTACATCAGTAAGCCAGCCAGACTGAATTGAATTAAAATTCACAGCAGCCACTCACAACAAGCCTACCCTTTCCCCTGCCCGTCCGCTCCCCACCAAGCCCTGCAGTGCTGCACTCAGCAAAACAGAGAAGTCAAGTACCTTGGTCTTCGTGCAGGTGAAGGCCACTCGAGGGCAGAGGGACAGCCGCCCCTATTCGGCCACACACCCGGGGGAAGGACGCTGGGCTGCCCAGGAACCTGCTATCACAGAAATACAAAGCAGAAAAGGGAGTCTTTGTGTGAAACACTCTCCCTAATTGCATAAATATTCCAACCATTAAAACACAAAGTGGAGAATTACTCACAATGGAATATCAAGCAAGGGAGAAATCTCTCGAGGGTGCACTGGAGCCTTTTCTCAGCTTTTGTTCATCCCACACGGGCAGCTGTCTGTTTTGGCTAGGCAAAGGGCATATGGGCTCCTGGTGGGCATGGTCCCCCTCTGGGCAGAGCCTCCAGGACTTGTGGGCTATCCCAGTCTTTCCCCCTTAGTCAAGCTGTGAATGGTCCTGGCCAGTCCAGAGCCTGACCCACAGGAGAGAGAGAAATGAAGAACCAGGAAGAGCCTGGTCTCAGTGGATTGATGGGTGCACCCTAAGCACCCCCTCCCCCAGTTACTCTCTCTGTGTGTCTCTATCTGACACTGGCCCCCAGCAGAGTGGATGGGGACAGAGGTCTCCTGCACACACACACCCCTGGCACTGCTACCCACAGCCCATGAGCCAACAGGATACTTTAATAGTCCCGTGGGCTTGCCCTGGGTCCCCCTTTTTTTGGGGAGGGTACATCTACTGCCCTGCCTGGGGTGATGCAGGTGGCTTGAGAGATGAGAGCCGAGAGCACCTCCCTGGGAAGGGTGAGCCCCAGGACGCAAAACCCTCAGAGGCTGCAGCCTTGCAGAGCTTTTGTGCAGAACCGCCAGGAGCCCATATCGCCCTTTGCCTAGGCAAAACTGAAGCTGCCCGTGTGGGATGACTAAAGCTGAGGAAAGGCTCCAGGGCACCCTCCATAGAGTCCTTTCTCGTGTTTGATATCCCCTTGTGAGTAATTCTCACCTTTGTGTTTTAATGGTTGGAATGTTTATGGAATGAGGGTGAGGAACTGTCCCATCCCACCCCTCACCCACCATCTGCACCCCCTTGCCAACAGTGATAGCACTTAAAGAACAGGCAGTTTCTCCACACAGGGCCTCTCGCCTGCCTCCCTGTCACCCCCACACCCCCTTTCATCAGCACCAAGGCCCCTTGGTGCTGCCTGAGGTCAAGTACCCTTGCCCTGCCAGTAGCCTTGGAAACCTCTGCTCCTTGAAAGGACATCAAGGGATGTGGCGATGCAGCCCCAGGGAGCACACAAAGCCCTTCCTTCAATAAGGCAGTTTACTGGCCCTTCAAAAATCCAGGATCCGTGACATGAATAGATCCTGCCTCAAAGCACACACGCCGCCCCTGTCCATAGCAACGGGGGAGGCCAAGCACTGGCTTCTACCACGTCAGGTTTAAATAACCAGTTCGAGAGCGTAAGATTTCCTGTATGGAAACTCAAAGGTGTTGAATGTCATCTTGATACAGCAAAGAGGAAGAGGCTATTAGTACCTCTCGTGTTTATAAGATCTGGGCAATGAAAGTAATTGCAATAGGAATAATCTAACACTATTATAGAGTTTTTTTTGGTGAGCCAAGTATATAAACCTGTGTTCTAAAACAGAGTGAGTATTCGGTTAGAATCACAGAAAGTAGAATGAGCATTCTTGGGGGCACACGTCATGTAGTGGGCAGGCTCCAGGAGAGCTATTTGTGTGCCTGAAAGAGACAGACAGACAGAGAGCCAGGAATGCTCAGCCCCAGGGATGGGCATGTGCGGGCACTCAGAGGTACCCCGAAGATGTGGATGAACTCGGGCTCTCAGGGCTCAGCATTTAAATAGGGGGCTGCCTCCCCATGCAGCCCAGGGAGCGCAGCACCACTAGGGGCCATTGTGGGGAGCACAGGTCACCATCTATTTACTGGGGTGTCCGCAGAAGACCTTGGGCTGATAATGAATATCCCAGGAGTGGGCACTATTCAGCGCACCCACATACAGCCAGTCAACAAAGCATTGGGAGGAGGAGCAAGGGGCCAGTGCAGGGGGTCTGGATTACTGCTGTCGCTGGTCCCAGCTACTAAATCCTAGCTTTTATGGAGATTCATAAAGAAAATTCAGGAGCAGGGCTGGGCGAGAGGCATCCGTTCCAACACGGAGCAATCATTTAACTTATCCCTTCACTAGACACGTGAGAAGCTGAGACCCAGAGAGAGCAAGGGGCTTGTGGAAGGTCACATAGTGGGCAGGAGGCACCTGTAGCCCGAGTGTCCGCCACTGGGTCAACTTCCCACAGGCACCTGCTTCTGGCAGTCCTGTCCCTAATGCCATGCCGCCTCTCAGCACAGCTCTGGGGCAAGCACCGCCAGGCAGAAAGCAAGGCCAGACCCTGAGCACTGTTTCTCCCGTCCCTCCCATTCCTCCATGTGCCTTCCGCAGCAGCTGAAGAGGGAGGCTGCTCTGGGAGCTGGCTTCTCAGGGCCTCAGGGACAGCCGGTAGGGTTCCTCGGCTGTGCTCTTTTCTGGGTATCAGGTGGCAGCAGCGAGGCACCAATCCAGGACGACTACACTGCAGAGGATCGTTCTGCCACAGGCCCCAGGGATGGTATCATCACATCTTAGTATCTAGCAGGCTCCATTGGGTCACAAGAGGCAATGAAAACAGATTTGTGTTCAGCTGCCAGGAATAAGAGTCTGCAGTTCTTCAGAAAGTTAGATGTAGAATTACCAGATGACCCAGCAATTCTACTCCTAAGCATATAATTCTCCAGCGAATTGAATACGAGACATCAAAGAAATGCTTGTGCAGGAACATTTACAGTTCCTGCTCCATGCACCGCAGCCCAAAGGTAGAAACAACCCACGTGCCCATCAGAGGTGAGTGGAGAAACGAAGCGCGTGAGTCCGTAAGTGGAATACCACGTAGCCTTGCGAAGGACTGAAGGCCAGGGACACGCCACATGTTGGGGAACCCCGAGCGCATGCGAAGAGAAAGCAGCTGGTCACAATAGGCCACGTGGCTCCATTCACAGGAAATATCCAGTCTAGGAAAATCCACAGGGGCAGAGAGGAGACTGGCAGTTGACCAGGTTGAGGGGAGGATGAACAGTGAGTAACTGCTTAATGAGTAAGAGTTTTATTTTGGGTGTTGAAAGTGGAACATGAGAGAGGTGGTAGTTGCACATATTCTAAATGTCACTGATTAGTTAACTTTAAAATGGGTAACCGAAAAAAGAAGCAATTTGTGAGCTTGGGTAAACAGAAACTCCAGGTACTGAGACTGTCCTCAGGACTCGGTCTCTTTCTCCATGCGCAGTCGCTGCCTCCTCGGCAGAGTCGGCATCATGTGGGTCTGCTAGTCGGAAGGGGCCTGTTTGGCCCCATTTGTTACCTACGGTTCTGCATTCCTCTACAAGGTCAGAACTGCCCGCTCAATCAGTGACAGGAACCCAGCCCTGTGAGGTGCCTTTCAATCAAGCAAGAGTAGAAAGCTTGATCACCCTGGGAAGGCCATGATCCCAAGGTGTAACTGGGAATGCCTGGAGGCTGCTGACGTATGACAAGGGACCCCAACAGCTGATCAGTGAAACTCCTCAGTAAGATTGAAACATGGGGGATGGAGGGCTTGATTTCAGTCTCAATACCGAGTCATCCAGTAGGTGAGAAGTGCCTGGGGATGGGGGGCAGATTCATGACTCCTGGTACTCTAGATGACAGAGCATATTTTCTTTTTTTCCTCTTTAAAGGTTTATTTTTATTTATTTATCTATGCAAGAGCTGGGGTACAGGCCAGAGGTGCGGGTTGGTGAGAAGATTCACCAGAGATAGAAAGAGGAGCAGGACAGGCCGGCTGACTGCAATACCCTGCTGAGGGGAGCAGCGGGCAGGTCAGGAGAGGTCTGCTGTGCCATGTGGGAAACTCCCTGGCTGGGGATTGAACTCATGTTGCAGTGACTGCAGACAGCTTCAGGGGTTAAGTGCTGTGATGTCACTCCTTGCATCACCAGGGAGGCCCAGAGCAATTTTCTAGTCTCACCCTCCCTTTGTCGTCCTTCCCCACACAACTGATGCTGAATGATTATTTTAGGAATAAAAAGGCCAGATCATGCTCTTTCAGCAGCATCCTGCAATGCAGCTTGCTCCACGACTCCTGTTTGTCAGTGCAATGTTGTCACCCCTACAGCATCTGTACACTTCTCCATTCAGATACTAACCCTAGAACACCCTGAACGAAATTCACTTTTCCCAAAGGAGTTGCCTAAAGCAGCAGGTCTAAGTCTCATGTGCCTGGGTGGACCCTGTGGCCAGGCGGAGGTAGGCAATGGCTGGCCAGGCTGGGTCTGGACCCATCCTGGCATGGGGTTACAGACGGCGGTGAACCTCACAGGACCAGCCCCCCACTAAGCCAGAGGACTGAGACTCAGAGGTGTTTCCCAAAGGCCCTGGAGTCCAGGTGGGCAGAAACCACCTGTGCCTACTCCAGGACCACGTGGCTTCTCACGCCCTTTTCCTCCTTGCTTCCTCTCTCCTCCCCTGAGTCACTTTTGGAGGGTGCCGCACGAGGGGGTGATTACTGTGTAAGGGGACCTGGCTATAGGGCTTATGCCCCTAGTGGAACCCAGATTTGCAACCACCCACCCCAAGATCACATTTGGACTGGACCTTGTATCCTGACTCCAGATTAAAAAACACTGTCAGCCCCACGACCTGTGGACCTCCCCTCACCATGTCTTCAACGACTTAACAGTCTTTGCCATGAAGAACAAGTTGACTCTCTGGAGTTTTATTTTGGTGGTGAATAGTGAATTTCAGTTCAGGAGGATAAAACTAGAGAGAGAGATAATAAGAGTAGATTTCCCTCATTATGCGAAAGTAAAATTGTCCCTGTTTGATAGATGGTAGGTTATTTTGCTGGGAACACTATCACCATTAATTAATATGGGTAAAAATTATTATTCCCAGAACCCCTCCCCCTACACTACCCAACCCATTAATTCATACCAAATAGGTACATCCTTCTTTTGGATGTCTCTTTCCTCCCTGGGGGGTATCTTTTCTCTCACTCGTTGATCCAAGTCCACCTTCCATGGCCCTCCTTTGTCAACACTGTGCCCCACCTCAGCGTCTCTTGTCTCTGAACTCTGTCTACACACTCAGCCAAAACCTCCAGAGCCTCCCAGGATAGGCGCGGTGGAGAGAGGCCAGGGATGTGCCCGGCAGTGGGCATGCATTTCGAAGGCTTCTATTCCTCATTCAAATGGGGAGCAGGGACTGGCTCATCTCCGGGACCCTACTCCCTGTCTCCACTGGAAAAGGGTGGAGGAGTCCCTCAGTCACAGTCAGTAAGGTGGTGGGAGAGGGCTGGTGTAGGGAGAAAGTGCTATCCGACACTTCATCTGGGACCAAGTCAGGCAAGCATCCAACTTGCAAGCAGAATCTGCTGAGTCTCGACAGTGCTCTTTTTAAAGAATTAGTGCTGATCTCCGCGTCAGGGAACTAGGAAGCCACGTCCTACTTGCAAATTTAATTCACCATCTCTGTCTGGCTCTTTGCCTAAGAAACAGGACACTTGTCCCTAGAGGAAAAGGAGATGACCTACAGCCTTTCTGAAATGCAGAAGTAGCAGGAGCTGGAGGAGAGGACAGGAGGCGCAGGCCCTGCCCCCTGGGGGTGCTCCTAAGGTGGAGAGGACCCTGAACTGAGGCTGACTGACCTCACCTCCTCGCTCTGCCCACCCACTGGGCTTTGCTCCCTCCCACCAGCTCTGATCCCTTAGCCCGGCCTTCCTGACCAGTTCACTGGTGGGTTATGCTCATGGTTCCTGCTCTGGGGAGAAAAGCAACAGAAAGCTGCTTTACAATCTTTTGCTTTTGCAAAAAAACAAACAAAACCCGCCCTCCCTGGTGGCGCAGCAGGTTAAAGCACAGCACTGAGAAGCTGAGGCCACTTCCGCATGAGTTCGATTCCCGCCTGCCCCGGAGGCTACCACATGGCGTGGCAGACCTCTCCTGACCCGCCCGCTGCTCCCCTCAGCAGTGTACTTCGTGGATCTGCCTGTTCTGCACCCCACTCTGTCTCTGGTGAATCCTCTCTCCCTCCGCATCTCTGGCCTGTACCCCAGTTCCATATGAATAAATGAATAAATCTTTAAAAAAAAAATTGAACCTGTACTGGGAAATTCTTAAAAAAAACAAACAAACCAAAAAACAACACAAAGTCTTTTACAATCACCAGTGAGCCTCTTATGAAAGGATATAAATAGAGAAGCATTTCTGCTGCTGTGTGCCCTGCCATGAAAGCTTCAGCCCAAAACACAGGTTTGCGCTGGCAGCCTGTCTGACAGGCACACAGCCTACGGGGCTGCTTGCAGGATGCACCCGGGACCAAGACTACCTGCATTCAAATTCCAGCTCTGCTAGCTGGTAGCTGTGTAACCAGATTATCTTCCCAATCTGTGCCTCCGTTTCCTCATCTATAAAATAGGTGTGAAAATAACACCTAATTCTAGGGTTGCTATGAGGACTAAATGCATTAACCTATCTGAAGCATTTAGAATAGCTCTTGAAACAAAAAAAGGTGCCAGGAAAATGTTATAACAGATTATGTAATCTGTCTACAATGGGAATGAAATCCCCTCTCATGATATGAGTGTGGATTTCCTTATTACTCCTTGGGAACACATTCACAAATCTTTCACAGATCAACTGGCTCCTGGTATATTTTTGTAAATCAGGTCTTAAGTCTTTCAGCAGAGAATTTTCTGATGCCAGGGATGTCTGGGACATCTTGAGGAGGAAGGGGAATGGCTGAAGTTTCCAATTAATGGTGGCTCACAAGTCCCTTAGGGTTGAAGACAGGAACTTGAGCCAACTGTCTGAAGTGGAGTCAGTGTAAGCAACATCATTAGTTGGGACTCAGCCTTATCATTCTCTAGTGATGCCTTTAATGCCTGTACCTCCCTGGTGTTCCCAGGGAGATTGGGCTCCATTTAGAAACAAGGGAGTAACAAATACAATCCACACACAGGAAAATCTTCAGCATATTCTCTCCTTGGTAGCAGAGAAGACCAACACGTCAAAGATGTCATCTCAGGGCCTCCCTGGTGGCACAGGGGTTACAGTCTCAGTGTGACCAAGCTATCACAGCCACTGCTGCTTCAGTTCCATCCAGGTTGCTGACCCACACGGCACAGCAGACCTCTCCTGACCGCCCGCTGCTCCCCTCAGCGGTGTATTTCAGTAGATCTGCCTGTTGTGCTCCCCACTCTGTCTCGGGTGAATTCTCTCACCCCTCCCCCACCCCGCACCTCTGACCTGCACCCCAGTTCTTGTATGCATACATAAGTAAAATCTTTAGTAATAATATAAAAAGCTCATCTCAGCCACTCACTGGCTAGGTTGGGCTCGTGATTTCTTTCTCCAACCAAAGGACACCCCAGCTCTGACCTCCCCACTTCTATACTTGCAGGCGGTTTTCATGATGAAGCAGTGAGCACAAACTTGAAGGGCTCTGCAGTTATTTTAATCCCAGTCTGATTACAAACAGCCCTAATGACTTTTCCTCCTTGCCGCTCCAGACTGATGAGACTGACAGTACCACACTGGGGGTGGGGGTGCTTCAGAGTTACACAAGTCGGGGCAAGGCTGGGTGTGTTTTAGGGGGAAAAAGCACCAAGCAGGGTGGACTGCAGTGGGAAGACTGTAAAGTACAAAGCCTAGGATGACTGCACCCAGGCAGGGCCGGGAAGGTGGTCTCCCACTGTGACGACAGCAGTGGGCTCTAGGAGAGGGATGGCCATCTACAATTGGAATGGACAGGAGTTGAGTGTCTACCTAGATGTTGGAAGAGAGAGGGAGGAAGTGGGGGTCTGGGCAGTTCTTCCTGACCTGTAGTGAGGCTTTGGGACAGTCAGAGGCAACTTGGAAATCCAGTGCTCTCTGCTTAGAACAAGAAAGCTTTCTCCTTTCTCTTAGGTACTCATATAGGACTTCCAAAGCACTGCCGGGTCAGGTCTCCACCTGTCCTAGGTCCCACAATGCCATTCCCCAGGCCTCCCCTCCTGCCAAGGGGCCTTCACACATACTGTCCCTCTGCATAGCTACACTATGCGACTCATTCCTTCTTCTTAGTCAGTGCCCACATATCTCTGCTCTACTTTGGTCAAATCTCCTTAATGCATTTTTGTAGATCTACAGCTGTTATCATTCATTCACTTGTGTGATGCTTGATTCTTCAGTGGCCTAAAGCTCTGGCTATCAGAACAAAGTTGATTTTTAGTCTTGTAGTCAGCACTTAGCAGTATACCTGGCATATGGGTAACGCCCTAAAGTGCTTCTTGGAAAGAATTGAACAATGGCCTTTATCTGATGTCCCATGAGCCTGGGGGCAACTAAGAGGCTGTTTCTGTTCAGGGTAGTGGAAAGAGAGAGATCATTATAACCCAGACCTGTTCACTGGGGCCTCCCTCAACCCTGCCTGGACTTTTCTCCTCATAATATCTGTTTACGAGTATGTTGGGTAGTCACAACTCGCAGGATAAATCCAGGCAGTGCTTTGCTGGCTTATTACCCTGAGGTTCCAGTTTATTACACCCTTTACATATAATATAATGAGCATTCCTATAATGAAAAATCACTTCCCAGATTGTAATCAGTCTCTGAGTGCATTTAGTCAGCATTTTCCTCCTATTAAAAATGCTGGGAAGAGACTGGAACTTTCCTGACAAACCTTTCAGGAGCTGGTCCCTCCTGTCTCCCTTTTCATTCCCCTAATCTCTTTGCCTGACAAGTTTCCTTTAGTCCGTCTATGACAGGGCATGAGTTGCTGGACAGAAAGATCTGTAAGCTGCTTCTAAGAGAACTGGCTCCCTCCTAGGGTCAGCCTCAGGGGTTCTGGAGACAACACAGACACATATTCATGATCATGTCAGAGGAAGAGCCACGTCTGGGTTCGGAGACTTCCAAGAAGCTCTCTGACAGCAGGGCAGAAGAGTCTGGGATGGAAATGAGATATTTTTCAGTCTCTTAAGAGTCACTCCTAAGAATGGCTTTTAATGATATCATCTCTGCCCCTGGGCTGAGCATCCAGGACAAGATTCTGCTACAAAGAAGGGATGTGTGTTGGTAGATGTGACTCAAACAACAGCCCACAGATGGCAAGGAGGCAGGGAGGGCCGAGGGCAAGGAGCCAAGGTCATATAGCATGTGAGTAGCAAAGCTGGCCCCTGGAGCTCATTTGCGTTTCTTTAACCATTTTTCAGGACAGGGGGATTATGGTCAAGGATTTTTTTCAGATTCTCATCCTGTCCAGTCCATTTTAATGGATACATGTGTCCAAGACTAACTCCACAAACACCAGGGTGCAGAAGGTTAACCTGGGAAATCTATCACACATGCTAATGCACAGGCCCAAGCCCCAGACCCTGTTCAGTTGGGCCCCAGACACTGCATATTTAGCAAGAACATCAGGAAAGCAGGATGCAAAAAAAAGCAGAATATAGTCTGCTTCAAGACCAGCCAAGCAGTGGGTAGTGGGGTTGATGGAGGCTGCACAAACACTGGAGGCTGCCCCTCTGGGCCTTAGCTTTCTTACTGAGACTCCAAGTGCCCCCAAGGCACCCCCATCCTCCTTCCTACCATGCCCTAAAATAAAGGCAATTTGTAATGAGTCAGAATCCTTAATAGCACAGGGCCTGGCACAGAGTAGAGGTTTGGAAATATTTGTTGTACAGATGGAGAGGAGAGAGGGAGGGAAGGAGAGAGGGAAGGAGGAATGGAAGCTCCCAAGTTCATTTACAGGGAAGCGCTACAATGTACAAGGCACACTGCTTCTTCCAGAAGTCCTACTGACTTAAGTAATGCCTGGAAAACGGTCCCAAGACTCTTTTTCCCTCCCCACCTACCTCCTCGGTCCTACCCTTCAGATGCCATGTCCCCCTCCCACACCCTTCTTTCAGTCTCCCTGCAAGAAAGACTCATGTCTAGGCTAACAGCAAGGGGAGAGTTAACCTGTCTCCCTCTCCGTCCTTTAAGTTGAGTGTGATGTTCTGTGCTGTCATCTACCTTCAACATGGGAGTTTTAGTTGATGTCTAGTGAACAAATTTCTTATCTTTGCCTATGCTTTACAGTCCACAGACAAGTTAATAGTAAGAAGAATGGTTTGGTTATAAGAACAATTGCTTCCAAAAACTCTGCCCACTCTCTAATACCACCTTCCATTCCTCTCTCTTTTTGGGCTCGACCTTCCCATCCCACCCCCCCTTTTTTAGAGTTGTTCAGCTAAAACAAATCTCTAATCTCTAAAGAGCAATTCAATATTTTTAGACTTCTGACTCACTCGAACAATGAGGTATTAGCTATGGCAACCCCAAAACATCTTCCCCCTTGTGCCCTCCTCCCTTGATTTGTTTTTGTTTTTGCTTCTGGCAACTAGTGATTTTGAATTAGAAAAGTTGCTGGCATTTCAGCTCTCTCAACTACAAGAATATGGAGGAATCAATTTGGAAAAAAAGGAAAACATAGGAAAGTCAACCATCTTGAGATCACCAGGTACAAGATATGTCTACATTCTTCACATATCTGACATGATGATCTAAATTCTCAACTTAAACTGATATGGAGCAGCAATCTTTGAATATTTAGATTATTCACTTAGTGAAGAGAGTTAATTTTCTCCCAAATAAGAAGACCACAGATAAGCTTTCTTGCTATGTGAGTCCTTTCATCACCTTGCTCCCTCACAATGTGGTTTCCATCCTCAAAGCTAACTCATGATTGAAGATGGCAGCTGTAGCTCCAGCCCTTACATCCTCATTCTAGGGGGCCTGATGGGGGAGAGGTGGTGAAAGGGCAAAAGCACTTCCCACCCTGGGGAGTTTAGCGTTCTTTATGCTGCCTTCCTAGAAGTCCCACAAACTATTTTGCTAGGACCTGAAAACAATCATTTCTTCAATTGCAGCTAAGGTGCTCAGTCCTTCCAAGTAAGTTAGTCAGGTTGGTGATTAGCACCACACTGGGCGTCATCCACCCAGCGTTTTCTGGTGCCCTCATCTTGGACTCATTGTACACCTGCATCTGCTCGGTCCTCACCCTGCATAATGATGAGGTGACAGTCACAGGGGATAAGATCAATGCCCTCATTAAAGAAGTCAGTGTAAATGATGAACCTTTCTGGCTGAGCTTGTTTGTGAAGACCTTGGCCAATGTCAACATCAGGAGTCTCATTTGCAATGTTGCGCTATTGACCCTGCCTCTTCCACTGCTGCTGAGAACAAAGTGGAAGTAAAGAAAGAAGAGGCTGAAGAGTCTTTTTTTGACTAAACCTCTCTTTGAGCATTTCAATAAAAAGCTGAACTCTAAAAAACAGTACAGTCTCCAAAGGAGGCTGGAAAATGTACTCTTAACTGGGCAACGTGACATTCAGAAAAGGGGGGGGGGTTTCTATTGCTGAATAAGAGGGGAAGAATGGATTCAGATGGAATCTTAACGTATTTACTGAGAAGTCAAGCCCAAACATTTACTGACATTTTAAAGAAGAAAAAAAAATTTTTTAAATGACAGGGCACTGGCTCTAAGAGGGTGGGGAGAACCTAAAAAAAAGAACAGGAATGCCTGCCAAAGGGAGAATCAATTAAACTTCATTTACGAGGGCACTGTGCCCACAAATAATACATACATACTTGAAAGAAATGTAAGCTTCCAGGTACCTACAGCAGTTCTTGGCACACAGTAGGTGGTCAACAAATGTTTGAATTAATAATTCAATTGAACTAATTAATTGAATATCTGAAATATTTTTGAATGATATCTATTATTAAGGCGAAAAGTAAATTTAAAGCAGTAGTAAAATATCCCACAATTCTAATAAAATTAAATATGCATGCAGACAAATAGGTAGGTTGATAGACAGTAAGCAGGCAGAAGCAGTGCCAGACAACCAGGCGAGATAGCCATTTAATGACTGCTCCCAGTAATTCTCTCTAAATAATGGGATAGCATTTGGGATACTTTTGTTTTGTGTTTTAAATTTCCAATTACTCTAATTATGCATTATTTATATAGTCTTAAAAGACATTTCAAAATCTTTTTGTGGCAGAACCAATATATATGTAGAACCTTACCTAGAGAACAAAATATGCAGATCAGATTTTAAAGTAAGAATTGAAATTGACATTTGAAACCCACTGCTTTAAACAAAATCACCTCCTAATTAAGAGTGATTTGGCAATGAGTGAGTGGACTCTATAGAGACAAGGAATTCACAACTTTCTGAGCAAGAGAACTGTGAGGAGGATTTCCTCAGTGGCCTCTTGGTATCTCCTCCTTACACTAGGATTTTGGATTTCTTTTATAAGCACTTTGTAAATTGACAGGCATCAGTAACTTCATTAATCCCCAAGCATTGTGGTGACATAAAGATGACCGTACATTCTGTACAAAGATAGATAAAGAAACTGGAGCCCAGGGAGATTTTAATACCCTGACGCCACAGCCAATATATATTTCACTTGTCCCTTTTCCTCTGTAGACACAGGTTATGCTCCTCCATGTGGAGGTGGGTGTGGGGAAACTAAAACTTTGCTCAAAGTTGGCTTTATTAAGCCCAAATCCACCTACATTAGATATCTGACTCACACTTTAGAAGGAAATATTCAACTTTGGGCTTCATGAGGTCAGTCCGTGCACACACTTTAAGTTGTCTTAAGAGGTTGAAAGGCCAGCCAATGAGGTCATGGATTACGAAAGACAAAGTCTTCCCTCTCTTCTCACCCACATCTACTCTCTGCCTGCAACAGTGCTTTGAACATAATATGCTTGTTCCTGTTTTCACACTTGCATTCAAGTCAGTTCTCCTGGCTGAGATGTTTCCTCTCTTCTAGTTAATCTGAACTCTATCTATCCGTCAAAAATAGCCTACATCCTCCCTGTGAATCAAAGCTTCTTCTGACTCCTTAATACAGGCTTCTTTGCCCTCTTCGGATCAGTACCACACAATCAAGGCCTGTCACCTGTATACTAGCCCTTATTGCTCCATACATGTGTTCTGTTCCCCTTGTCAGCCTTTAGCTTTTCAAGAGAGAACAGAGTTTATCACACACACACTTAATTTCATACAGTTTTATACCCAATAGTCTTTCAATAAATAGTCATTTGTATATTAATTATTTGGAAATATGCCAGGAGAGGCTGAATAACAGGGATTCTTATCACAAAGTTGTGAGATACAAAGTCTCATTATCTAACTACATATTGCCTACAAAACTCATTTAATATCCAAAGATACAAAAAAGATTGAAAGTGAAATGATGGAAAAATTTTTTCATGCAAGCAGTAGCCAAAATAGAGTTCCTACACTAATGTCAGGTGAAAAAGCATTTAAATTTGAAAACTGTTACAAGAGACATGCAAAACAATACATTATAGACTGAATACAGGATAATTACATTAAAAAGTTTCAACCAAGGGGATTGCAACTGAGATGGAAAAATGCACAAAAATATGTAAAAATAAACTATTATAAAATAAAATAAAAAAGTTTCAACAAGGTATATTTATAAACATATACGTACCTAACAACAGAGCCCCATAATATATGAAGTAAACACTGACAGGTTTGAAGGGAGAAATAGACAGCTTTATAATAATAGTTGGAGACTTAAAAACTCACTTTTAATAATAGGTAAAATATCTAGATAGAGGGCGCTCCCTGGTGGCACAACAGGTTCAAGCGCAACACTCTGAAGCCATTGCAGCCACTGCAGCTTGAGTTTGATCCCCTGCCCGGCAGGTGACCCACATGGTACCCCAGACCTTTCCTGACCCCCCCCACTACTCCCCTCAGCAGTGTACTTTAGCAATCTGCCTGTTCTGCTCCCCACTCTGTCTCTGGTGAATCCTCTCACCCACCACACCTCGGCCTGTAATCCATTTCTGTATGCATAAATAAATCTTAAAAAAAAAATCTAGATAGACTATCAATAAATCAACAGAGGTTGATTCAGCCCCTTCTTCCAAATACCAATTAGAAAGAAAAGGCAAGGTTAGCCCTTATTCTCTGTCCCTCTGCACCACCTGTTCCATTGTTTATCTATCACTGTTCAATTGCACTTTACCATGAGGGGCCGAACTTGCCCTCCTTTCGGGTCACAAACTCAGATTCAACCCTTGCCTTAAATACCACACACTGACAGGGAGATGGACCTATGGGACATCAAACATCAGTTAGATCGTGAGCTACCAGAGCAATTAGACACTTTTATGAATAATTTCATGGGGCCTTTTCCCCACCTCCTGTGTTATAGCTAGACATTGCCCTCCACCATCTTTCCCTTCCATTCCAGAAGGTCCTGGGTAAAAGTGGTTCATTCCTACTTAGCGACCAGCACTGTAAAACATGGTATGAGGAATTTTTAACCAAATTACACAAAACATATACAGGCTTAGGAAAACCTAATTTTAGGAGAATGGAAGGGTGTGGGGAAGAATGTTCTATATCTGTACAACTAAGAAGGCAACTCAAGTGACCATTCAAAAGGATACAGATGATGAGCTTCTCTAGATTTCATATAGATATATAAGTGTCTAAATATACAACCAATTGCTAATGAGTAATGCAATGAATATCAGAGGTCTGAGGTCCGGAAAATCAAAGAGGTTTGGAGGCACCCAGGACATTTTGAACCAGCTATTTGGAATGAAGAATTTCCCATCAAATTTTTACCAGCATAGATTAATTTTTAAAAGAAAGAACTTTTTTGGAACAAACTCCTTTATCACATTTGATCTCAGAATCAATATTTTTAAACACAGCTAAACTTCCTAATTTTTCTATTTTAAAGAAATAATTTTCCTTGGGATAAGTTATTTTATTTTCTCAATAAAAATAATTTTCTGGGCCCTTCCTGGTGGTGCAGCGGGTTAAAGCACTGCACAAAGAAGCTTAAGCCACTTCCGCATGAGTTCGATCACCGCCTGCCCCAGAGGAGAGCCACATGGCGCCGCAGACCTCTCCTGCCGGCTGTTCCCTCAGCAGTGTGCTTCATCGATCTGCCTGTTCTGCTCCCCACTCTGTCTCTGGTGAATCCTCTCACCCTCCGCATCTCTGGCCTGTACCCTAGTTCTGTACGAATAAATAAATTAATCTTTAAAAAAAAATTTCCTTGGGATAAGTTATTTTATTTTGCTCAATTACTGAATTAAAAAGATGTGGTAAATACACACAATGGAATATTAAAAAAGATAAACACATGCCTTTTGCAGCAACGAGGATTAAGGAAGGGTTCATGCTTAATGAAATGAGTCAGAAAGAGAAGGAAAAATGTGGGTGGTTTCACTCATAGAAGGAGCATAAAGGACCAGAGGTGAAAAATAATAATAAATAACAACTATATACCAGAGACATTTTATGAGGGTGGAGTGGGGAATGGGATCAAAAATGGGGGAAGGGGAATGAAGTGCACTGGACTATGGTGATGGCACACAGGTGATTTGGTGATGGGAAGCCCCTGGGGATTACAACTGAGATGGAAAAAGGCTCAAAATGATGCAAAAATAAACTTACATTATTTTAAAAATAAAAAAATTGCTCAATTAGTTGCATTGCATTTTTTTTGTTAACAGCTTTATTGAGATATAATTCACATACTATACAATTTATTTAAAAAGTCGTATTTGATACTTTTTTCTGTATACTCAAAGAGCTGTGCAATCGTTACCAAAATCAATTTTAGAACATTTTTATTACACTCCAAAGAAACCCCATGCCCATTAGCTTTCACTCCCATTGCTCCTCAATCCCCAGCTCCAAGCAACCACTTACTGACTTGGATTTGCCTACTCTGAATATTTAAAATATTAAGTGATCTTTTGTGACTTATTTCACTCAGTATAATACTTTCAAGTTTCATTCATGTTGTATCATTTATTACTGTGTCATTCCTCTTTATTCCTGAATATTTCACTGCATAGCTATACCACAGTGTACATATTTATTCATCAGTTTATGGACATATGACTCACAAAGAAGAAAACAGAGAAGCAGCACCTGTTCAAGTGTCTTGTCTTAATTTCTTAAGAGTATAGCAGGATCAAATTATCTTACTGTTGAAATGAAGGCATCAAAGTGATCAGGTCAAAATATACTACAAAGGAAAAGATGTTTAGAAAAAAGATCTAGTTGAGTTGGGCTGAATATCTGAAGAGCTAGAGAGGAGAAAGGAGATGGCATTGTAGTGGAGGAAAGTACAAATACTGGTGACTGGCTGAGTGTGGATTACTTAGGGGATAGTAGGAGATAGTAGAAGTAGATAGGACATAGCAAAAGTACTAGTTGGGAATCAGATCAAGGGCAGACCTGATTAAGTGGCAGATCCAAGGATTTACAGTCTAAATTTTTATAACTTTGGGGGAGCAATTTGATGTGATCTAAGTGTAGCCAATTAATCAGATCGAGTGGGCATGATCTAGTAATGACTGACAGGTACAGGCAGGGTGACAGTAAACCCCCAACTTAGGAGGCTGTTGCAACAATTCAAGGGTGAGGTGAAGACCTGAGGATAGCCAACTGGAAGTGACTTAAATATTGATTACTGGGCAAAAGTAGCATTCATCATGGGGCTGGTTCCCCAAGGATCCATGCCTAAGTGCAAGGAACTCATCATTTCCCTATTATATAAATTGATTAGGTTATTCAGCATCAGGACTGATGCCAGGGGTTTGCTGCTAATCATGCGAGAATAACAAGGTAGAGGACAAGGCAGGCCCTTAGCCAACAAAGCAAGGAGATGGTCCAGAGTCAGAGAACACTGCAGTAAAGCAACCTGTCCCTGCCTTGGGAATAGGGGCAAAGAAAGTCACTGAGTGATCTGACAATGCCTTTCAGCTGCAGCTGGAGATTCCAGGACCAACTCCTGAATGACACTACTCAGGACTTCTGTCAACACTGATTATCAGGTGGAATCCAATCCCAGAGGTCCATGGTTTGGCTGTGTCCTCCCTGCTTGCAAAAGCTTGTAGACATGGAAGTATTATAGGGATAAGGGAACAATCTGGAGCAAAGGCTTGGCAAGAAAGCAAGGTGAAGTGCATTTTGTCAAAAATAACTATTTGCACTGACAATATTTTGTGATTGTATAAGGCTCCCACTATGCTCCAGTAGAGGAGGGGGTGTGTGTCTTTTCTTCTTGAGAGATGGGTTATTGTCCTCAAACAAAAGTCCCCAGACCCCTTTAGAAGATCACTGAAAAACTACCTAGCATCAGAAAGCCTGGTGCTGACTATCAGGGTGGAATCTCTTCCCACCTGTCTTCTCCCTAACATAGAGTGAAATCAGTTGGCTCCATCTATAAACCAGAACAGCATATCTAGGAAGATGAATTTCGAGTGTGGCTTGGGAAAATCAATGTCTCAAGTCAGATACCTTTCAGTTTCTGATAGTCCTGCTCCCTCCTTCCCAATAGCCAAGTAGGCCATGAGGTCAGAGGGACCTGGTTTCCTGACAGTGAAATGCCCATCAAGTAGTGCAGGCTACTTCAGGGACCATGTTGAGCACAATGACCCTTAGGAGACTGATCTTGCTGTTGCCACTTTGGGTCCACTTTAGTTTGAGTGTTTTCTATTAAGGAAGCCAAACAGTCCAGGATGTGGGGTGGAGGGCAGTTCTGCATTTTGCCAGTTCACACACCTAAGGTATCTAAGCACAGTTACCACCAGTATCTTTACTTGTATCATTTATCTTTATCAGGGTTTGCCTCTTAAATGGAAGGGGGACAGAGAGGGACTGGCTGCCAGAAGAGGATGCTTTTCCAAGGGTACCAAGAGTGTATTTCATCACAAAACTTTTAGTCCAGGCTCAGCCAGTCTGCACTTGACCACCACAAAGACCTCCTGGTAGCAATGTGGTGGTAGGATAGTGGCAGAGCGATTCCCGCTGCACCGCCGGCCACCAGCACTCAACAGCACACACTCCCCTCCCCCACCCCCACCCCGATGGTCTAGGGACTGGGAGCCTGCTAATAAGCTCCCCCTAAACCTTCTCTTACCTCCCCCCTCTCCAGGATACCCCCAGCTCTAATGCAGCAAGGGTCTTATCCAATCAACCCATCGGTGCTGGAGGGAAAGAGAGCTGGACTGGCGAGAGGAGAGCAGCCTGGTGGGCCTGGACGTTTCTTCCTCCTCTGGCACCTCGACCCGGTAACCGTGCTTGACTCCTCCTCTGTGCCTATTCCGCAATGTCCCCGCCCAGTCAGCACACAGCTTCAACGCACCTGCCTCCGGCTGAGGGAACACACGGAGGTAAAGAGGGTTTGGGGGAGCACAGCGCAGCAGGATGACCCGCCTTTTCGTCTGTCCCCGCAGCGGCAGCAGTAGCGCCGCCCGCCCCGCGGCTGCGGCACTGATGCGCTGTCCGTGGTGCTGACGCCGGGCCGCCCGCTGGATCGGGAGGGGGAGGAGACGCCCTCATTTCTCAATCCCAGAGCCCAGACATCCCACTCGCTCTCAAGCGGGATCATTTTCCCAAAGGAACTCTCCGAGAGCTGGCGCTGCGGGAGGACCCAGGGAGAAAGGAGTAATGGGGAACTTAAACTTTGGACTGGAACCCGAGAACCTGGTGTTGGGGTATTCGCGTCGTGAGGCCCCCAATCACTAAGACCGCAGCGCGCTATCAAGTTGGGCAAAGTTTGGCGGCAGCTTAGAGATAAGCGAGGGATGAAAAGCAGGGGAGGATGGGACGGCGTCCTCCGGTGGAGTGGTAGCCAGCACCGCAGTCGGACACCTGCTTCAGTGGCCCGCATTAGTGTCTCCAAAACCACCGGGAGGCGTTGCAGCAACCCAACATCCCATCCTTTCCCTCCCTTCCTAATTCCCCCCTCCCAAACACCCCGCCCCAGGCGCCGGTGACTCCGCCTCTCAGAGCCGGGCGACTCTCCTGCAGGAGCTAGAAAGAGAGCGCTTCCTGGGACTCGGTTGGGTTCTCAGACTCTGAAGCCGACGCCGCCAGCTCAGACCTGGAGGCGGGAGCTGGACTGCCCGCTCAGCCTGGGCCTGGGAGCCGCCCAGCCGGGAACGCCTCATGGGACGCCCCCAGGGGCTCTCCTTGAGCCCTGCTGTGGCGACCCAGTCCTAGGCGCCCGGACTCCACAGTCCACCCCGCCCGCAGTCCGCGGCCTGTCTGGAGAGGAGTATGAGGCCCGGAGCCCCGCGGACGCCGGCCAAAGGGCGGCAGGGGCCTAGCTTCAGACCCCCGCGCTCGGGAGCGGTGGGTGAGAAGCCGCGGGAACCCGTGAGGCGTCGGGGCGCAGAGAGGAGCCCCCAAACCCCGGCGCCCGAAGGGCCGCGTGACCCCTGTGCAGCCTGAGCGCAGAGAACCAGGCGGAGGCGCCCCGCCGTCCGGGCTCTGGGGAAGCTGCGAGGGGCTCAGCGGCGGCCCCCGGTCTCTGCCCACCATCCTGACGCTTCTGCTCCCGCAGTGGGGGATGTCGCGGCCCGGGCTCCGAGCGCCGCCCCGGCCCCGGGGCTGAGCTCCGGACCATGTCCTCCCGTAGTCCCCGGCCCCCGCCCCGCCGCTGCCGCCGCCGCCTGCCGCGCCCCTCCTGCTGCTGTTGCTGTTGCCGCCGTTCGCACCTCAACGAGGACACTGGCCGCTTCGTGTTGCTGGCGGCGCTCATCGGCCTCTACCTAGTGGCGGGCGCCACAGTCTTTTCCGCGCTGGAGAGCCCGGGAGAGGCGGAGGCGCGGGCGCGCTGGGGCGCCACGCTGCGCAACTTCAGCGCGGCGCACGGCGTGGCAGAGCCGGAACTGCGCGCCTTTCTTCGGCACTACGAAGCGGCTCTGGCGGCAGGCGTCCGAGCAGACGCGCTACGCCCGCGCTGGGACTTTCCCGGCGCCTTCTACTTCGTGGGCACAGTGGTATCCACCATAGGTGAGTGTCGCACCCCACGCGCGTCTTTCCTCCCCGCTCCTTTCCACCTGCCTTCCTCCTCTGTTTCTTCCTTGTCAAAATTCTGTTGTCTTGCTTTTGTCCCCCACCCCTACCCCTGTACTCCACCAGACCCCTCAACTGACTTTAAGCCCTCGAGGTGGCCCGCAACGCCCATCTCTGATGCGCACCCAATGGTCACTAGCATGGCATTGAGGCCCAATGAGGAGAACCTTCACCCCTGTGCCGGGCAGACCCCGGACCACCCGTACGTAGGCCAACATTTGCAACTGTATGACCAAATACTCAGTTTTCTCCTGTACAAAAGGACTTGTAAGACTGTCTCAGGACCTGATGCTTCCTTCCTATATCCCATGCCCGTGGGCCTCCTCCTCATCTGGAGATTTGGAGAGTCCCTTCCCCCTCTTTCCTGTCACTCTTTTATTCTCTTTTCTTTCCACCTTTCCCCTTTAGTGTCTTCTAGCCCCCTTGCCTTTGTAAGAGTGACCACTTCCCCTAGAATCTCTTTCTCTAGATCGTCTCCTGTTCCACAGTCTGCACCTCCATCCCCAAAGAAAAGGCCCTTAGATTCAGAGGCTAGGACTTGTTCTGCACCAGCTGATTTTCAACCCCTCCTCCCCCCCTTCAGATCTCCTCTCTAGTGTTTCACCTAACCATCTTTTCTGACCAGTACTGGCACATAGGGGTGGCTGGGGGTGGGAGGTGATCCCCTATACTTTCTTTTATTTTTGGTATAAGAAGTTCATGGTTTCATAACCTACAAAAATGCTAAGAAACTACTCCTTTAAGCCCCCCATATCTCCTACGTTCACCCCTCTTCTGAGCCTCTCCTGCAGAGACTCTCCTGCAGAGACTCTCCTGCAGAAACTGCTCCCACTCCACCCTTCTCCCTCTTTTTTCTTCTCTTGCCCCCTTTTTCCAAACCCCATTTTCCCTGAGCAGTGGGTATCATGTGAATCAGTCTTCCACCCCAACTACTTGCCAATACAGGGTGTAGAATACAAGATCTTCACTTTGTGTATGCCCTATGCACTTCTACATCAAGTCTCCAGTGGGAAAAGGCACTTGACTGGTCACACCTCTAGTCACTCCAAGGAACAGTCTCCTGTGGTAGTATTGGTGGAGGAGGCTGGTGCCACTGGGCTGAGGAGTGAGGGGCTTCACAATCACTCCTGCCATGAGTGGATACTGGGCTGGTTTGGTATGTCAGTTCAGAACTGTGCATGGACTAATTGACCAGTGTAAGCCAGGTGGCTTCTGGGAAGCAGAAACATTATATCCATGTGTGGGTTATGAGCAGCTAGAGATGTCTCTGAGTGTATATGTATAGCTTATGAAAGAACTGCCTTGCTGTTAATGATTTTTTATGTGTTATGCTTGATCTGATTATTTTAATAGAAAAGACAAATATGGCCCAAGTCCAAAGTATATACAAACTCGATATAAATACCCTTTAAAAGCTATATCATGTTGTTATGGTGACTGAAGATATAAAATGACCCCCTCAAAAAATCCCCCTTTAAGAACAGCATCAAGTTGCTATAGCAACTAGAGGTTCTTTTTTCTTTTCTTTTTTTTTTTTAAGTGCTTTAAAAGTACTAAGGATGCTTAGTCCTGGAAGATTACATCATGTGTTCATAGCTCATTATTGATTTGTGCTCTTCCTCTTTGAACACACCTTTTTGCTCTCTTCCATCTGGAGGCACACCTGTGTGTATTAGGCAGCCCCAGCATTCCTCTCCCACTGACTGCTCTGGCTTTGGCCTTCAATTTGGATCCCCAGACTAAATGGAGAGATGTTAGAAGTAGACTTGCCCCTTATGGGCCATCAGTCCATTCAAATAGCACCTTGTTCCAGAGACTTGTGGCCTCTGTGCCTTTCTGATGAGCTTCCATCAATTTCTCCCTTAAAAAAAAATTTAAGTTCACAGATTAACATTTGTTTAAAAATCTGTACACTTTGGAGGGTACAACTTCACCCCTGGATATATGTATGTTTTCCCACTCTCCACCGAAGTTCCACCGCTGCCCCCTTGTCACTGTTAACTCCTCTTTCCACCCCTCCCCACTTCCCTCTAGTAACCTCCATATTTTTCAGAGTCTAAGACTTATTTTTGGTGTATATTGCCAGTTTTCCACCAGCTTCTTCAATCACTTTCTTCAGTTGAAAGTCAATCTGAAATCAGTGACAGCTTCTAAAGCTTTTCTCAGCTCTTTGCACAAAATCAAGTCAGCATGTTGGCAAATTGTTCCAGGTCCCAGCCTTTAATCTACTGGCAGGATTCTCTTTCTTGATTTGTGTTTTTGGATGTAGGCAAGCAGTGTAGGAGGCTACACGGAAGCATGTGTCAAAGTTATGAATGACCCAGCCCCAGCTATTGTTACCAAAATCTGCTGCAAGGAGATGTTCATCCCAGAGGGGCTCATCATTCAGGGACTGCCACACATTGGTAAGGTTGTGACAGTTAGCCATGTGCTGTCCCTGGCTGGAGCAGTAGTGCAAATTGGTCACTTTGCTCAGAGACCTGCTGAATCTCACAGTAGCATGCATGATAATCATTTCATCCTTCTCTTGCAAAAAGTACTTGGATGAGATATAAGTAACAGCCTACATATGTCAGTTTCTCTTCCGCTTACATAGTTTCTTTCCCTTAAATGCCCTGGGTCTTCAGAGACAATTATTATCATTACTGATGCTTTGGTGGATGCAGCCGCTCAGGGAGCCAAAGCTCAGCCCAAAATGGGCAGTCAGGATTTCCAATCTGCACCTCATCCATCCACTGAAGAGGAAAATTAGCACCCGCTCGATTTTATTTGGGCAGTAAGTCTCACAGTGTGCATGGTCCATGCAACAATGAGGACATTCTGTTTTCTGTGTTGTGTAGCCCTGCTAACTGATTTGCCTAGATTTTAGTATAGAAAACCTTCCCTTATTCCTTCCATAAAGATGACAGCATTGTGTGTGTCAGGCCTGGTAAAAGATTAAGACTTACTTCACAGGCAAAGGCTAAAGTGTCTTTGAATGTGGGCAAGTGGCTCACAGCGTTTTAGGGCAGTAGATCTCAGATGTCCTTACGCAAGATGATTAAAACACACAGGGGAACTTGGGTCCAGTCCCAGGTAGCACAGAGTATCAAGGGACTTATCTCGACACACAGTTAATTATGTGTTCAGTTAGGTCCAAATGGATGTTATGCACTGTTTTATTCCATCAATTTCATGCGTATAATTGGTTGGCATATCTTTTTTTAACTAATTTTTTTTTATTTGCCATTCATTTACATAATAATGTTTGGAGTATAACTTCACACCTTAACATGTGCACCTGTTCTATTTCAAACATTCTTGTTTGAAATTGAAGTATTTAATAGTGGGGTTGTATGGGGGAGGGGTTATCCACAGCAGGAGAACTGGTAATGTTGGTCAGGCCAACAACTGTTTAAGTACAGTAAAAGCTTGAAGAATTAGCTATATCTTAGAAGTTGGGCAAAAGGCAGGCTAAAAGGACCTGACAGGTCTTCTGGCAGCTGGGGAAGTAAGAGCAAGAAGGCCAGAGACAGCAGCACTAGCAATTAGGAGATAGTCAGGTAAACTCTGGTCAAGGGACTTAACACTCTGCTTTCTTTTGCACCATTTTGGGGGGATGAGGAGGAAGGGAGGAGAAGAAAGAAAAGAAATGGGAGACATGTCAGGGAGCTATGGAAGAGTTTGGGTGTGACTATATATGCTGAAGGTTAGGTGGATCATCATTAAGAGACGGGGTGTTTGTGTCCTCACATTTGGCTTGAAAGGGTCCCACTTAGAGTCAGGCAGTTTGCAGTTGTGTAGACACTGAGCTATGTCCTCACAGCGCAGACCCAGTGCGAGGAGTTGCCAGTAATTGTCCAGTGGTAGTTGAGGTTGCATTGAAAGCCAATCTGAAAAACTCAAGTACAGTAAAATTCCACTCTGGGGTCTAAATTATTCATATTCATTGCTCACATGAACTGAAATCCTGGGCAATTATTGTGTCTCCTATTTACCCTAGTGACATATTCCCACAGGGCTGAAATCAAATTTGCTTTAATGTGAATGAATGTATCCATATGTTCATTCCTCCATTTAACAAAACCCAGCACAAGCATAACTCATCATAGATGCACCTGGGGCCTTCGGCGTGCCATTAACTAACCTGCATCTTCCTGTGATACCCGAACTCCTAAAGATAAAGACAGTCACTTGTGCTTGTTCAGTCTCAGATAATGTTCTTGGAAGTGGAGCTCTAATTCAAAGATATCCAAATAATCTGAGGAGTATTAATCCATCATTTCACACCCTACGGATGTTTTACTGGTTGACTTTGAAAAGATTAGAAGGAAATTCTCCACTGGGGGTTTAATTATGCAACTGCTGTCAAATTTACACATAGGGAAGAACATATTTAAGTCTTTCTCAAATGGCAGCTTGACATAAACAGAAATATTTTTGCTTCCTTTTATTAGGTTTTCTGGCAGCGTACTTTAGCTATAAAGCTAAAACCATGCGGATGGGATGGTGTAGGTACGGAGTTGTCACTTCTGGCACTGCATAATTTAGCTTGCTACTTTCAGAATTAGGCACACTTAATTATTCAACTGCGAGATTAGTAACAGGTCTTAACTTTTTTCCTCTTTTTTTTTTAACATGGATTTTTAAAATGTGTTTTTGCTTCAAAGGAAACGAAGACATTATAAGACCGAAATGTCACTACCACATTTACATTCTGTTTCCTTCTAACATGTATGTAAACCAGCTGGAGATGGTTTTGATACCAAGAGTGAAATATGTTATCCAGGAGAAGAGCACCTTTCCTCACCAACTCCTTTTTATTGAAAGAGGATGCTATGGCAACTTTGAAGGACATTCAGGGGAAATGTATGTCATTAGATATGAATCTCTAGATGGTGACCAGAGAATCCATTCTCATTCACGGCTGCACCCTCAGCACCCAGCACTGGGTAGAGCACAGAGTAAGGGCTCGATAACTGTCCATGAATTGAGAGAAGTCACCCTTGACACGTTGCGCATTTCTGCAGGCCCTTTGACTCTCCTTTTGTAGGGAAAAGAAAGGGATGAGTGCTACTTCCCTTTCACTAACACTTTATGACCCATGTTGTTTCTGTGTTTCCACATAGCCTTCACAGACTAATTTTGGTGTGCATATAATATCCCATTTACTTGGTATTATTGCTGGGTACTAGGTTTGGGGTTATTTGAGGAATGCCACAGTGATCATCTTTCTGCAGATGGTCTTTATTTCTGTACTCTCTCCAGTGGAGAAACTGTGGAGTCAATGGAACAGCTATGGTGGCCCCTCTGGAGTGAGAGCCTGTCTCATCTTTCCCAGACTGAGCCACCACTTCCACAGAGCCTAGCAGAGATCAGACAGTTATCTAGCTAACTGCAGGCAGGCCACAGATCCACTTGGCTTTCTCCAAGACTGCACTCAGTCCCAGGGCCTGAGCCACCTCCCAGAGAGGTGTCATTAGCGTCCCTTGCTTCGGTGAGAACTGCTTCTTGGGAAGTTTTCAGTGAGTGGAGAAGGGCAGGCAGGAGAACCAAATGAGAGCAAGTGCCAGGCTGTCAAAGACAAAGACTTAGAGGGGGCTCTGCCTGACTGCTGCCACCGCCACCCCAGGCAAGCCAGCTGCAGGCAGGGGGCGTTCGTCCCCTCATTCCCAACTGTGCTCAGGACCCCTGGCGGGAACAGCCCAGACCTGTGCCACAGGCTTCTGTTCATAGCTGTGAGTGCGCCCCAAGAGTCTACATTCCTCACAAGCTCTGGATAGTGCCTAGATGAATTTGGGACACACCATCACCCAGTGCCTCAGTTTCTCCATTTCTAAATGAGGGCATTTCTAAAGTGCACAGGGGTGCTTAGAGCCTCTCCAGCTTCTGGGGTGGGGGGGTCTGCTGGGTACATTTCAGTGTAGACTAGCAAGCTGGCCCTGCAGATTGGGTTCCCTATATAAGCCATGTGTTCCTAGTGACTAGAGGGATCTCACCTTGCCTCAGTTTCTTCCTCCGTAAAATGAGGATGAGGATGGCTCCTGCCCGCAGGGGTTCTTGAAAGACTGAGTAGGTTATTCTGGGCGTGTGGTGCCTGGCAGGTGCTTAGTAAGCATTGGCTCTCCAGAGCCCTGGACTGTCTCCCTGCATGGAGGGAAACCGAGGCGCTGCCAACCCCTGCAGTGCACCCGGCCACACCGCTCTGTGCCAGCCCCGTGGGCCCCAGCCACCCCTGCAGTGTGGCATCTGCTGCACTCTCATTGGCTACTGTCTCTGAGGCGTGTTGCTGTCCTCCACAGTTATATAACTGGCCTTGGTGGGTGCTCTTTAAAATGCAGTTTCTTTGGTTCCTCAAGTAGAATATCTTTGTAATCCCTCCTGTGTGTATACTCGTTCATCTTTTTAAAGAATATAGTTGGCGAGTCGCTGAATGAGTGCTCGAGTGGGGGGCTGGATGGGCCTCTGCCCCCCACCAAGCTGCACGCCCTCCTGCTTCCCCAGGTGGGATGGGGCCTCTGGGCGGTGCTGGGACTTAGAGGGTGACTGAGAAGCTGAGACTAGCAGGGGCCAGGCCCTGCCACACTCCCTCGGGTGGGTCTGGTGTTAGGGTGGGGAGTGGAGGCTGGAGCTACAGCAAAAGCCCAGTTGCGGGGGGGCAGTGGGGAGGTAGTGGGGGGTGCAGGGTGCTGCTTCAGACCCCTGAACCTACAAGTGACCTTTACCCTCCAGTAGTGAAGTAGTGACCTACTCAGATCCAGTAGAGGCAGGACGGGGCAGGTTGGAGGGTATCTCCTCTCCCCAGAAGCCACCAGCCAGCACCCAGGGCTTTTGGTCTAAGGAGGAGGATGATCGACCTATCTTTGGTCTCATTCATCTTCCCCTACCCCCTCGTCATGTGTCACGCTCGCCAGTTTACTCCGTTTTGTTCATAGACTCAGGATCCTCCCTAAAATCTTAGGATGACAGCAAGGAGGCTGTTACCCCATTTTACAGGTACAGGAGCAGGCTCAGTGGAGTGACTGGCCTGGGGTCACACAGCAAGTCAATAGCAGGGCAGGGTCCCTGACACCCGGCACCCCTTCTATTGCCCCTGAGCTGCACGCTACCACAGAGAAGGAAGAATCACACCCTGGTCTGGGGTCTGCTGCGTGGTGAGAATAGAGGAGAACAGAGTCCACAGGGCTCAACACCGGTTAGGGACCCTGTTTGGTGGTGCTGTGCCCCTTGCTGTCACAATGATTACACTGCACCAGGAGCTACCTGCTTTCTGTCCTTCACAACCCAGCACCTGTCTGTGAAAGAGGCAGCCAGGCAGATAAAAGAGGATAGGCGAGCACCGTGTTTTGTGCTGAGCTCCCTAGAACTTGGGAGCTGGTATTGAGCGGCATTTTGGAGGCCCACTGTGCCAAGCTCCTGCGTACAGATGGGGCCTTAGCTTTGCACTTGGACAGCATCAGTGGACAGAACCAGCAGCCTTGACCCAGCCCTGCCCCTCACTGGTTACATGAACCAAATCACCAGAAAATCTGCACTTGAGCTCAGTGAGCAAAGTCTAGGGGCATGGCCAGGGAGGGATAGGGCCGCCCACATGCCCATCCATTTGCAAGAGTCATAGACTGGAGGCAAACTTGGGGGGATCATGAAACCATGATGTGCGCTCCAGGCACTTTAGATCTCAGAACACTGCTCATGCAGTTCTCTCCCCTGAAATGCCCTTCTCCATTTTCTACCAAGTGAACTTGGTCTTCAAGATCCAGCTCAGAGGGCCACCATGATTCCAAGCCAGTATCAATAATGCAACAATTGGCAATAATACAAGCCTCTGGGATACTTTATCCCTGGGGATAAAGTATGTCAAAAGCTGGTACAGGACTGAGCACACAGTAGGTGTCTGGCATTACTTCATTCTTCTTCTTCCAATTCGGGAGCTGTCTTGGTAGTTCTTGTCTCTGCTACAGCTGACAACAATGATGGCTGTTACGGCAGCAGCCGAGCCTTGGGGGACTACTATGAAGTGGGCACTGTGTCTGGGGATGGGGATGACTAAAGCAAAGAGGTAGTTTCTATGAGTCATGGATCATAATGCTTGGCACGGAGTAGGTGATTAATCAATGTATGTTGATAGAATGAATGAATAGAATGAATAAATGCTAACCAAAACCCCAGAACTGTTAGGTAAAAAACAAAAAGTAGAGAAGTCTGGGCTCAGTTGGCTTCCAGGAACCTTCCAGCACCTCCCTTTAGTCCCCTCTCCCCTTGCTGGGAATGGGAGGGGCTGGCTGGGCACCAGCACCTTTGCTAAGCCTCTGGTTCAGTCTGCTGCTGGCAGGTGTGCAACAGGCAGCTGGCTCATTCTGGCTGGGGCTCCCCCGGCTGGCAGTGCCATCCCTGTGGCTCTAAGTCAACTGGGTCCCTAGCCTACCCTGCCTGGGACCGGAATCCTTGGTGTGAAACCAAACTAGTGTTACCATTGGATTCTGAGCCTGGCCCCCTCTGGACCACGAGTGGTGGGGTAAGTTCAGTCCTGAAAAAGGAGGCCAGGGCCCTGGTCCCAGCTCCCACCAACTCAAATTTCTCCAGCTACAAAGAGGCCTGCTGAATTCTACATGAGCCTGTAGCTTGCCTCCTCTCACCTACTCATGGCATACCCCTTTGAAATCAGATACTGGCCCAGCGATTTCACAAAAATGTTATCAGTCACTAAATGTAATTCCACAAACCAGGGAAAACCACTCTGCTCCACCCCCTTACACCCCTCCACCACCACCTACCAGGCACTGCCCAGCACTCTCAGTGCCTCCAAAAGTACTCAGGGAGCTTTTATTGCAATTGGGTATCCCAGCTTTCTGGAAAGTTACAGTTGAGATCAACACAAACCCTGAATTGCACTCGGCATGACTTCTCCCTAATCCTTTCCAAATGGCCACCATCGCATTTCCTGCTGCCAAGTGTTCTGAATTCTGAGCACCTCGTGGTGAGCTGTAACACCAGGGCCTCCCAGAGATGCTGCAGGGGCAGCCCAGCCTGTGAGGGGAAAGAAAACACGCAGCTCTGCCTGTGTTGAGTATGTTGGCATCTCCTATGGGGTAGCGCACATTTTAGGGACCATGAGTTTCTGATGGTTGGATTCTATTCCTAAATGGGAGGCGAGAGGAGGAAACTGAGCAGGCCTGTGAGCCAGCTCTGAAAGAGGTCTGGAAGCCCCAGGCAGGCAGCAGGGAAGCCAGCCATGCCTTTGTCAGCCAGTGGCAGGGCCTGGTCTTCCCAGGAGCCTGTTTACCACTATATCTCCCAGTGTCTGGTACAGAGCATGGCACATCGCTGAGGCTTCAGTAGTATCTGTTGAACACATGGCTGTTTTCATGATTCTCAACTTTACCTAGGCACCAGTTTAAGAAAAAAGTGAAATCTGTGAATCCTCACTTAGAAATCAAGTAATTCTTATAAAGGCAGCTTCAGTTTGGGAAGGGTTTCTCTCCCAGACTTATATAAGTAGCCAGGTACCCCACAACATTTGAAATGAGCTGTATCATGCACCCTACATGTCAGCACCCAGCATCTGCATAATGTTCCCTTTACTGCCGCTGCCACGTTTGTGCAAACTGCAGATCCTTAAGGCAGCTCAGTTTTGATGTCAAGGGATCACGGGAAAATTACTGGGCAGTACACTTGACCCAGTGAGGAATAGTCATAGTGCTGATCTCAAATGGTCTTTGGGAGAATTATGACAAAGAAGGTGGGCTCCTTGTCTGGCTTCAGCATTTAATAGGTATTTGTATTTGAATTAGTTTTTTAAATTTTTTTTAAAGATTTATCTTTATTTGTTTATGCATACAAGAGCTGGGATGTAGGTCAGAGGTGCAGACTGGGGATGTGTGTGTGAAAGGATTCATCTGAGACAGAGTGGGGAGCAGAACAGGCAGAGGTACTGGAATACACTGCTGAGGGGAGCAGGTTGAGATAGCAGAGGTCTACTGAGCCATGTGGGTCAGCTCCCTGGCTGGGGATCAAATTCATGCCGCAGTGTCTGGTGATAGCTTGATAGCAATGAAATCTTAACCCCTGCACCACCAGGGAGGACCCTGCACTAGTATTTTAAAAAATAAATACTTTGGCTGAGGTCACACACTGAGTTTTTGGACCCTAAGCGGAGTTCTCTGATGCCAGATCCTTCGTTTGTTCCAGTGCGTCTGAAGTCGCCTCTGAAGTTGCAGGATCATTGCAGGCCTGGCAGATCAGTGTGAGTGAGGACCAGCCTGCCTTGGCTATTCTAAGGAACAATGACAGATTCAACTGCTTTAGTGGGTTTAGGTGATATCCCAGGGCCAAGGAAGCCAGGCAGAAGTGTTTAGACTTGGCCTGGGAGGAACTAAGGAACCATTCTTTTTTCCTGAACAGTAGTGTAATGTGTTGATGAGTGTTTTAAAAGAGCATTCTGGCTGATTAATTACTATATAGTTAGGCTGTTAAATCGGGCAATCTAGTTAGTCTAAATTGTCGGGTCTCTAGACTGCTGAGAACCAACCAGATATTATGAAGTCCTTTGTTTTGGCTGTTCACCTTGAACATTTAAATCAATGCACTACAAGCTGCCCCCTTCACTGTCTAGGGAACTTATGTGTCTCTCTGGGTGGTAAGTCCTTGAAGAGTATGTACTTTCCTTTGTATTTTCAGCCCTGAACTGCTGTGTGATTCCAAACGCATTCAAAAGGGCTGCCGATGTACATTGAGCTCCAAGCGGCTCCTGATCTATGACAGTTATAATTTTATTTTATAGCTACCTGTATACATAACTTGGAACAAAGAGTCAGCATTTTGCACATTACACATTAGCTGCTATAAGACAGATTTTTCTCACAATGATGTCTGCCTCATAGGCTCACGGGAAAAGCCCCACTTAATAGTTTAGGGTCAGTACATGCTCGTTCATGTAGCAAGCCAGAATGCTGGCTATCTGTGTGAAGACTGAAGTGGTAGAGGGGGCACGGGGTGGGGGCTGGGGATCATGCTCCTGTAGAAAGGAACAGAGAAACTGAGGGATGTTTCCAGGAGTCAAATGGCAGGTTCTAATGACCCCTTACCACCTCCACTAATACTGGGTCTTCTTGATGTTCATCCTTCCCCCGCTTCAAGACGTCAAGTCCACATGTGAAGACCTGCGGATGGGCTGCCAGTAGGCCTGGGATGTCTATGATGTACCTGGAGGTTTGGGTGCTTGTCTGAGAACGGGAGAAGGCTATTGAGGATGTGGTGGCTGCACAGGAGGTTTGAGGGGGTGAACTAGACTGCGGCCAGTGGAGAAAACCCCTCCCCCAAAGCCAGGCGTGGCTGGGCAGGCCTCCCTTCCTTACTCAGATTGCTGAGGGCAGCTGGTGAGAAAGGCAATGGAGGGAAGAATCCCTTGTGCAACAGAAATTGGCAACTTAATTCATGGCATCTTTGTCCCTAGAATCATCTTCACCTTCAACTAAACCCCTGCTTTCTTTTAATGTTTTTCCATAAAATTTCTTTTATAGCCGTTTATGGCTGAAGGGCACCCTAGCTGGAGAAATGGAGACAAGTACTCTATTTTATTCTAGCCCCATTCCTGACCCTACCGCTCTCCTCCTGCATGGGGCTGAGCAAAGAGGAAGGAAGAGATTCAGACCCTGAAGGGAGACCTAACTTCTCCTTGTAATGAGATGACTGAAAACCAGCATCTGCAAGGCACTGACTCTCCTCCCCTGCAATGTTTCCAGGATTTCCAACTGCAGCGTGGTGCCACTTTAGTAAATTACATGTCATTTAGGTTCCTCAGCTCCTCTGAGCTATGCATAGAGCACCAAAATTTTTTATGCATCTAGTACTGGTGAGCTCCAGAAAAACTTCAGGTAGGGATGCAGTGTGTGTGTGTGTGTGTGTGTGTGTGTGTGTGTGAGAGAGAGAGAGAGAGAGAGATTGTATTGTACATACAGCAGTGCATAAGTAGAAAACAACCCTATTGTATAAAGCTAACATTCTAGTCAATAAACAAATCGGGGTAGTCAATAAACAAGCTGTCAAGTGCTACAAAAAGAAGAGAGCAAGGTGAGAGGAAAGTGGAGAGTGATGGAAGAGGGGGTGCTATTTTTGATAGGGTGATCTAACAGGGTCCCTGACAACATGACTCTTGAGCAAAGATGTGGAGTGAAACAAGGGAACAATCCATGTAGCTGCAAAGATGAAGATTCTGTCAGCAAGTGCCAAGGTCCTTGAGTAGCAACTTGTGTGGTTTGCTAGATGAATGACAAGGAGGCCAGTGTGACTGAAACAGGGTTTGGAAGACAGCCGGGTGGAGGGGTATTAGAATGAGAAGTTGAAACTGTAGCCAACGACTAGATCACATGGGCCCTATGGGCCATCTCAAGGTGTTTGAGTTTTACTCTATGTGAAATGGGGAGTCAACGGAATGTCTTAAGGCAAGGAGCTGACTTAGTATTTTCAGATCACTTTGGCTACTGGTCAACACAAAACTATACAGGAAGTTGTGTAGAAGCATGGAAAATAGGAAGCTTTTGAAATGTTTCACAAGCGAGATGATGGTGACTTACACCCAGGTGTGACAGGCAGCGCCACAGAGAAGAGACGGGGTCTTCCAGCAAACATACACAGGCTGAAGGACTGGTTCAGTTTTTCTGTCAGCATTTTAAAGATCGTTTCTTGGCTTGCATATTTTCTTACAAGAAGTCTGTGATTTATTTTTGATTGTATGTAAGAAATCCTTTTTCCTCTGGTTGCCTTTATGATTTTCTTGTCCTCCCTGATTTTCAGCAATTTGATTTTGATGTGCCTTGGTAGAGTTCTTTGTGCTTATACTACTTCAGACTGTCAGAACTAGTACATGCCTAGCATTTCTTTTCTTTAAGATTTATTTTTGCATACAAGAGCTGGGGTGTAAGCCAGAGGGAGGTGGTGGTGAGAAGATTCACCAGAGACAGACTAGGGAGCAGAAAAGACGGATCGACTGAAATACACTGCTGAGGGGAGCAGTGGCTGAGAGGGGAGGTCTGCTGTGGGAAGGGATGGAACTCTTGCTGCAGTGGCTGCTGATAGCTTCATAATGCTGAGACTGAACCTCCTGCGTCATCAGGGAGGCCCTTAGCATTTCTGTGTTATAAATTTTATCAACTTTGGAAAAGTTTTGACTGTGATTCCTTCAAATATTCCTTTTGTTACTCCATTATTTCGATCTGGGCTCCAATTATATATATTTAAGCCACCTGATATTGTCTCAAGTAACAGATTCTTTGTTTTCTTTTTTCGCCCTGAGTTTCATTTTGATAATTTTCTATTGCCCTCTTAAAATTCGCTTTTTCCTTACAGTATCTAATATGTTGTTAATAATCCTTTCCAGTGAAATTTTCATTTCAAATATTGTGTTTTTTAATGTGTAGGTTCCACTTAGCTCTATTAAATTTTTTCCACTTCCTCATTATGCTCATTTTCCCTTTAAGTTCTTAGGCATCTCAACACCTGTTTAAATATCTTTGCCGATTTCCTAATTGTTGGATTTCTAGCTCTTTCTACTGACAGGTTTCTCTCTGATTGGTGGATTACCTCTTCCTGTGTCTTTTCATGTCTGACCACTTTTTATTAGACACATTGTGCATTTTACTTTTTTGATGCTTGAATGGGTTGGACTCCTTCAAACAGGACTGGGCTTTGTTCTGGCAGACAGTGAAAGCACTGATAGATACGTTTGATGTTTTCCAGGCTTGTTTTTTAAGCTTTCGCATGGCAGGTCTAAAGGAGCCTTTTCTCTGAGACCTGCTTAGCCACCTTATTAAAGCATAACCTGTCTGGGGCCTTTACTGAAAACCTTAGCTAGTCGGTAACACCCTTCCACCACGGCTGGCAGGAATGCAGGTCCACAGGCCTGGGGGACCTCTGGGAATCTTTTGGCTGATAGCTTTTACAATTGTTCTTCCCTGAAAGTTGTTTTTTCCTTGGTCCTGAGGAGCTTCTCCACTTACCTGCCAATAATTGTTTCTCAAAGATTCAAAGGAACCCCTATACAGAATTCTAGAGCTTTCTCTGGTAGTTCGTCCCTCTTCAGTCGTCTCCTTCTGCCTTTGTTACCACTGCCTTGTCCTTCTTAAACTCAAATTTCTGTGTCCTCACTTCAGTGAAATACCTGGGCTGTGCTTGGATTCCCTAGTGTATGGCTCTCTGAAAATGCCACCAGGCAGAAAACCAGGGCAGTTAAAGGTCTCGTCTTGTTTTCCATCTCTCAGGGATCATAAGCCTGCACTACACATTTTCCAGTGTCTGAAAATTAGTGTTTTGTGGATTTTGTCCAGTTTCCTAGTTGTTTATGGTGGGAGGGATGTCTGGATCAAGTTATTCCTTCACGGCTTAAGTAAAATTCAGCGGTTAGAATCTGGCTGTGTTTTGAAGCGGCAGAATTTGCTAGTGGATCCAGTATTGGATGTGAGAGAAAGAATCAAAAAAGGGCTCTAAAATTTTGACTAGCAATAGGAAAGATGGATTACCTTTTACTGAGTATAAGATTGTATAAGACTGTAGACAATCAAGGGGTGTTGGGAGGGAGATGGGGTCAAGTGCTCAGATAAATCCTAGTTTCTTAAAGTTGGACTCAATGAGGTGACTGAATATGCCATTTTATGCTGAGAAACAAATTTGGGGTTTGTGATCCTTTCTTCTTAACCCTGACTTCAGTGATTAAGATCAAGAGAGAAACAGTATTCAGATCTCACCCTATGCCAAATCTATCAGAGTCTAGAAATCAGTATTTTTACAGTTCACCAGATGATTCTAATGTGCAGCCAGGGGTAAGAGCCCCTGTGAAAGTGTTACTTAGAGGCCCTCCAAAGAGCAGTGGATCTCAACCCTGGCTGTATATTAAAAGAACTGGAGGTAGCAGGTCAGCAGCCTTGACCCAGGTTGTCTCACTTCTAACCCCACTGTTTCATACTCCTGGGGGCTGGACACGAGGAATTCATATTTTGTTAATGTACTGCAATGTACGGCCAAGGTTGGAACCCCTGCGTTCCAGGGGCTGATCATGAGACCTAGAAGAGAAGAGATCTGAAGGCTGAGACTGGGGGGCGTTGAAGATTGGTGGCTTAGCCAGAACAGCTGAGAGAAAAGTTGCACACGTTCCTCAAGTCTGAACGGTGCGTCTACTGACATTGATGATTTAAAATAGAAACCCTGGGCCCTCCCTGGTGGCGCAGCAGGTTAAAGCACAGCACTAAGAATCTAAAGCCCCTTCCGCATGAGTTCAATCCCCGCCTGCCCCAGCGGTGACCACATGGTGCAGCAGACCTCTCCTGACCTGCCCACTGCTCCCCTCAGCAGTACACTTCGTCAGTCTGCCTGTTCTGCTCCCCACTCTGTCACGGGTGAAGCCTCTCATCGCCCCCGCACCTCTGGCCTGCACCCCAGTCTGTATGCATAAATAAATAAATATTTTTAAAAATAAAATAGAAACTCTGACTGGTGGCTCAGGCTGCAAGGGAGGATGTTCCTCTTTAGGTGAGGGCGTGAGCAGCCAGCCATGATCTGTGTGATGTGCTGGTCTCCCTCCCCCACTGCACCGTCTCCACCCACTTCATTGGGGGGCCCGCCTTTCACATTGTGTTGAAAGCCCTCAACCCCTGGAAACCTCCCTGCCTGTACTTTATGCTCTTGTTGGTTTGTGCCTTGATACCCCTTTGCCATTGTTTTTTCCAGGGTCTTTACAGGAGGAGTAAGTTTACGTGATTAGATGTTCATCTTAAATCATGAGGATCACTATAAATGCCAGAGATATGTTTACAGAATCCATATGGTAGAAGTTACACTTACTTCCAGTATCCTTGAATTAATGGGGAAAGTACGTATTGACACACAAATGCCTGTGAATAAATTTGGTACTGTTTTTAAATGCATCTTTTCCTCATCTGAAAACCCATTTACATACATTTGGAAACTAAACACAAGCATCTAGGAGAAAATTATTATTACTGAGAACAATTCTGTGAACAAGCCAATTCAGAGGTCTTTGCAGTAACTGCTGCCCTGTGCAAGGCAAGCCCGCAAAACTGAGCCCACAGCTCTAGCTCCTGGGCTGTCAGTGTAAGTACTGGATTGGAGAGAGATTTCTTCTGTGGCACTTCTGATGTTTTGCTCCATTTGCAGTTTCTCCCTGTACATAGTTGTATCCTTCTCAGTGAGATTAATGGGGGCGTCCCCCCCAGACACCCACCAAGAGACACACTGAAAACACCAGCTGGCCGCCTGAGGGAATTATTTACCCAAAGAAAACAAAGGGAATTTAGTAAAATTCCATCTGGGTTTTTATTCTACCACCTTCCTCTTCTCTATTCTTCCTTATCCCATATCTGTAGAAATTCAATTCCTTGTTCCCTAATAGCACAAGTGGTCCACACTTACAAGCCCCATCTCATTTAATCTTCATCTGTCTTTTGGAAGTCAGTACAAAGCACGCCCTCATTTTACAGATGAGGAAATTGAAGCAAAGGGAAATTAAATGGTTTTCTCAGAGAGCTAGCAAGTGACTGAGGGAAGCTTCTGACCCAAGTTCTCCTAAACCCTCTGCCTTCCCACACCCACCCCCACCCCCCACGGCAAAGCTGGTGCTGCAAGTTTAGCAATTTAGAGACAGAAAAGGTACTTAACACAGGCTGAATTGGGAAAGGACAGCGAGCTGTAGCCAGGCCTCTCTAAGGGTCATCTCTGATGGCCGTCTCCCTGGCTTCCTCGAGGGGAACCTACTTTCCAGTGTCAGGGTTCTACAAACTGGCTCTCGCCTCTCCCAGCCTGAGGACAGCACAAGCTTCCTTTGTTGCATCCTGCGATCTAGACAAACAAGACCCGGCGTCATCCACCTCCTGGACTTTTTTACAGCGTTACCTCTGCCCCGGACACCCTCTTGCCCGCAGCCCTTCACTCATCCAAAACCCACACGGCATTCAAAGGCCACCTCCTCCGATAACTCAGGCCTCATTGACCATCTTTGGCTTCTGCAGGAAACAATCTGATCACCCATCTGAACTCCTCACCTTTTTATCTTCTCACATTCGTGTGGCTCTTAGACACCCCCTCCCCTTTTAAATAACGTCAAAGTGAGTTGTCTTCATTTGTTAAATACCTGCTCCTTGGAACATTTGAAAAAGAGAAGAACGAATTAAAAGAGAAAACCCTCAGTATTTCTACCACTAAAACTACAGAGATTTGCCTTGAGCTTTTTCTGGACTTGCTTTTCATATATTGCACATAATATAGAAATAAGTGTTTTAGGACATCTCCACTGTCGGATGCATAGTATTCCTTAAAGAGGGTGTGACACAGCTTGTCAGAGCACAGTTGCCCCCCCATACACACACCACCTCACCCCTCATACACAAAGGATCAAATCCAGGGAGCCTTTCGGAGGGCCTGGTGAAGACTTTGTGAGTAACTGGGGGTTGTCTGGTGGGGGAGAGGGTGGGTTATGTTTGGTGTGTGGTACATGTCAGCTACAAGGCAGGCTTTGGAAGGGTGGAAAATTACAGAGTGTTTATACTTAGCCCACGTCTGCCAGCAAAGGGCATTTAAAACAAATCCCATGAAATTATAGCTCTTGAAATCTATAAGTTACGCAGGCAGGAAAGCACACAGGACTGTTGTGTTTTATAAGACCACTGGAAACAACAGTGCTGGTCATCTCTGGAGAAGGGGTGGGTGGGGGGAGGGCGGTTGAAAGAAAAAGACTTTCTCAGATGCTGCTCTCAGTAAAAGATCCAGTCATTCAGTTGTGGGGTTGTGGGGCCCAGGTGAGGTGCTGGGCTTCCTGTGTCCTACCTTCACCCCCGAGACCTTGGTGAGGACAGGCTAAGACCATGTTAAGAATTAATATGAGGCCCTCCCTGGTGGGGCAGTGGGTTAAAGCACAGCACTGAGAAGCTTAAGCCACTTCCGCATGAGTTCGATCCCCGCTTGCCCTGGAGGAGATCCACATGGCGTGGCAGACCTC
>NW_004567121.1:13482305-13516122 GCF_000260355.1 Condylura cristata
GCTGGTATGTCCATGCATCAGACAGCAGGTGGAGGTCTGTCTGTCTTTGTTTTTAGTGCTCTCTTCTGTGGAGGCAGGCCAAAGGAAAGATGTGACATCAGCGCTGCTGTTTCTGGACTATTGCTTGGTCTTTCTCTGCCATCAAGAGTTTGAGAGCAGGCAGGCCTCTGAGACTCCCCACTCCTATATGGGGGAACCCCACTCCCAGGAGTAGTGATGGGGCATTTTCCCAACTCTTTGATGGAGAGACCCCCCTGAAAAGTGGCAGTAGGAGCTTGGAGAATTTAAGTTGAGTGGGTAATGCGTCACTCCTTGGCAAAAAAAAAAAAGTTGGGAAATAAGAGACTTTAAAGATGTTAAACATCCTTCCATGGATCTCCAGAATCATAGTGGCAGTGGAAACAATCCATCCCCCCCCACCCCACACACAAACACACACAGCTTCCTGGCCCAGAAGTCAGGTCCATGGGGTGTATCCAGGGCCTTGCGCAAGGCCATCCTCATCTCCCCTGTGTCCCCTCTCCCAAAGAACAGAGCACATGCCTGGGAGATAACACCCCAGTGCCTTTGAGGGTGTCTTCCAGCCCTGGGGCAGGAGCCAACAGGCTCTGCTCTGACAACTGCAGTGGCTTGGAGACCTGTGGGGAAAGGCCAGCCCGCTGGAGGCCACCTGCAGAGACCATGCCTTTCTGAGCCTCAGATTGTGACTGAGACCCAAGGATAACACCCACTTCACAGATAGTTGTGAGGGAAGGTAGATAAACCATCTGTGAAAATAGTTCTAAAACTATAAAACTCCGCAAAGGCCCAGCCAGGAAAGCAACATGGTATAAGGATCAGAGTTTCAAAGAAAAATGGAGCTGTTGTTGATGCTTGTGGTGTGTGTTTGCAGGGAGGGGAGGAAGAAGGCTGCCGCAGGTCTGTGATAGAATGCCCCAGAGACCCTTCTGTCCAGTTTCAGTACACAACTGCTCAAGAAAATTAAGTTCCCACCTCAGGCAGTTCCTCTAAGAGGGAGGCATTCCCAGGCCTTAAGTGGACAGACCAGGCATTTATCCACCTGGGACCTGCCAGCCTAGCCAGCGCCAGGCCACATCCCCATGCGTCAGTCAGCCATGCCGCCAGGCACACAGTGCTTCCTACACACAGGCTTCTAGCAGGCTGCAGGAGCCTGGCGCCTCCTCCTGGCTTTGGTACTTCCATCTCACACTGTCCCTGCTGAGGACCTCAGAGGTCACAGCCTGGCAGTGGTTTCTCCGATTAAGCAAGCATCTGTGCAGCGTGGCCACACAGAAGCCAGCTGAACCCTCTCCTAGACCCCTAAAGCCCAGCCTGGCTGGAAGACCTCAGAACAAGCTCGGGGTCACCGGACCCCCCTCCAAGAGCCCGTCCTCTCAGACCTTCCTGGAAGGGAAGCAAGAAGGGAGCCCAGGTGCAGACGCACTTCACAGTTATGACAGTATGAATCTGGACTGATTTTTTTAAATCCAAATCTCATCTTCCGTTAGTAAGCATTACTAAAAGCTGCTAGCGTGCAGCATCTGAGATGAGAATCAGGGCTCGCTCGTAGCAGCAGCAACACTGTGCACTTTGCAGAGAGCTCGTGAGGGCCCTGGGCCCCCTGCCATCCTGTGCTGCAGAGGGCCAGCCCCTGGGCTGGGCGCAGGGTAGGGTGAGGAGAGTGGACTCCCAGAGCCTGAAGGTGGTGGCATAGGGGAAGCGTGGGCGGGAGAGGGGCTGGGCTGGAGGGACCCCGCAGCTGGCTCCTTGGCTGCCCCAGCTCTCCTGGGAGGTTATGGCTCTGGGTATAAACAGTCCCCTGCAGTTAGCAGGATAAATATAAACACAGCTCCCGATCAGGGCTCAGAAACGGAGCTTTGTAACTGAGCTCCCTGCTGCCACGGCTGCTGTACAAGACAGCAAGCCCCGCTCTGGAGCCCTGCAGAGGCTCAGCCCCGGTTTTGTTACTGAAGGACCAGTTTAGGTGTTTATTGGCACATAATTCTGGAGGCCAGTTCAAGATCAGGCATTAGCTGGGTTAGTTTCTTTGGAGGCCTCTCTCTTTGACATGGGATGGCTGTCTTCTCCCTGTGTGTGAGTATGTCTGCGTCCTCGTCAAAGATATCGGTCATATTAGAATCTACTTGTATGACCTCATTTTACCTAAATTACCCCTTTAAAAGTCCTAGATGCAAATGCAATCACGTTTTGAGGTAGCGGGCAGTTAGGACTTCAACATCCTTGTGGGGTCGTGGAAGCCATCCCTTGCCTTCAGACTGACACATGTCAGAACCTTCCTGGATGAAGGAAGGATAGTTGGTTTTCATTTTAAAGACCACCGCTGAGAAGGAGCATCTGTATATTTGATGAAACTGTTGTGACTTGGAGACTTCTGAAAATTGTTGCTGCTTATTCTCCTGGACTAAAAGTCAGCTTGCTTCCACAAAGGATTTGGACAAGCCTAAGTGCTATGACCAGTCAAAGGTGAAACCATCGTATCTAAGAGGTTATGGTTGCGTGTCAGTACAGGCTTGCATAGCAGATGCTCAGTGGATCTTGAGAGAAGGAAGAGGGAGGGAAGACGGAACGAAAAAAGAACTAAAGTTTGATGAGAGATGCACTCAGTGGCGGGGTAGAGTCTGACAGCAACTGGCCATTACACTGGTTCTGGCTTCCCACTGAAGCAGGCAAGTGGGCAGTGGGCAGTGGGCAGCTCAGGGTTCACGCAAAGCGAGCAGGCAAAGAACTGCTCACAGGAACCAGCACCAATTCAAAGAGAAACGAGCCACGTGGACCTTTAAGTCAGGGACATGGGTCAATGATATTTTTCCGTTGGTTTTGCAGAAGACAAAGACTATTCAGGGTCTTGAGGCACTCAACAAACCCCCAATAGGTGAGCCTGTGCCCTGCCATTTCCCACGTTAAACACTAAGCCTCCTGGCACACAGCAGGCACATCAGAGTGTTAGGAAAGAGAGAAAGAGAATTTAGGTTTAAACATAGGAGTCCAAAGTGATGGTACTTACAGGTGGGACTTTGGGGAGGTAACGAGGTTCTAAGGACAGTAGTCCTGTGAATGGGATTGGCATCCTCATTCTAGAGACCCAGGAAAGTCTCCTTACTCCTTCCAAAAACTGAGGTAGGAAAATACGCTTTCTAGGAACTAAGATCTTTGTTCCCACCAGACGCACAGACGCCACTCTCTGTGGTGTTGTGTTATACAACCTGAATGGAAAAGACATGGCTGAATGCATTATAAGTAATGTCTGACTTGCTAACATAAAATTTCAGGACTGCCCTTTATATCTTCTGTGAGGTAGAGGTCTGCACAGCTGTGCCTTCTCCCATCTCTGCCTTTTGCTCAGTGTGCAACCTTAATAATGAGCAGATTTACAAGTGCTGACTTTGTGCCAAGCACTTTGTTGAGTACAAAGAACTGTTCCACCTAATCCTCACAGCCAGCCGTGAGGCAATACTGTCTCCATTTGATAGATGAGGAAACAGAAGCTTAATAAGTTGCTCTGAGTAAGAGGTGGGGGCTAGTTGTACCCTAATCTCTGACTCCAACCTTCCTGTCTAAATCTATTCAGGCTGCAATAACACACCACAGAGTTAGTAGCTTAAACAGACTTTATTTCTCACAGTTCTGGAAGCTGAAGATCAAAGAGTTTGCTGACTGGCATCCAGTGAGAACACCTTTCCTTATTTCTAGGTGGTCGCCTTCTCATTGTCTCCTCACAGGCAGAAAGAGAACAGGAAAGCTCTCGGGTTTCTTTTATATGGACACTAATCCCATTCATGACCTAATCAACTCCTAAAGGCACCTACCCCCTTATACCATCACTTTGGGAGTTAAGATTTAAACATAGATTTGGGGAGAGATAAACATTCAGTTCCTAACACTCCCAGAGATGAGTGAAGGGACTGTCTTGGCCCTGCGTGTAGCCAGAGTATGACAGCTCTAGCAGAAACGGGGTGAGCAGTTGTGAATTCTCACACATGTTCTTAAGAACTTGGGACAAGTGTTCCCCATGGTGCAACAGGTTAAATAAAGCACAGCACTATGAAGCTGTCTACAGTCACTGCATACAGAACTGGGGTACAGGCCAGAGGTGCAGGGGCAGTGAGGGAATTCACCAGAGACAGATTGGGGAGTAGAACAGGCAGACTGATGAAGTAAACTGCTGAGGGGAGCAGCGGGTGGGCCAGGAGAGGTCTGCTGCGCCACATGGGCCACCTCCCACCTGGCCGGGTTTGAACTTGTGCTGAAGTAGCTGCGGCCAAGTTCACAGTGTTGCTCTTTAACCCCTTGCACACCCCAGAGAGGGTCCTCTTCCCCTCTTTTAAAGAACTGTTTTTATTTGTTTATCCTTCATGTTAAAATTAAATCAGAGTGACAGATTTTTAATATTCTGGGGCATATGCATCTCTTACGCATTGTTCCAAGAAGTCCATGAGAGATATACTACTGTTCTCTGTCTAGTGTTTTCTTCTGTTTTTCTCTCATCTTTCCTTCTGCCTCCAGCAGCCTTGCTGCTGGACCACTCTTAGCCCGGATGTTGCCTATATTCAGTCTTTCATTAAGTTACTTTCAAATGCAACTTGCCCTGCGCCCTCCCCCCCCCACACACACACATTTCCTCTGGGGAGCCCTCCCAACCTCTTCACTTATTTTCTGACATTAAAGGACATCTCCCAGGCTGTCAATTTCAGATTACCATGGTCATTCTCTTGAGAACAGAGGCCTTATCTCACTCATTTCTATTACTTTAAGAAAGCATAGTAATGCTTATTGGGAGAAAAGTTATGGTTTAAAAATAGCAACAACCGGGCCCTCCCTGGTGGCGCAGCAGGTTAAAGCACAGCACTGAGAAGCTAAAGCCACTTCCACATGAGTTCGATTCCCGCCTGCCCTGGAGGTGACCACATGGTGTGGCAGACCTCTCCTGACCCACCCGCTGCTCCCCTCAGCAGTGTGCTTCGTCGATCTGCCTGTTCTGCTCCCCACTCTGTCTCTGGTGAATCCTCTCACCCTCCACATCTCTGGCCTGTACCCCAGTTCTGTACAAATAAATAAATAAATATTTAAAAAAAAATAGCAACAACCACATATACACCCCAGGATATGTGAAATATGTATAAAAGCAGACAGAAAAAAATTAAAATCACTCATATTTCTACAGCCCTCTAGGCATGTTCCACAATGGAATTAAATACACATATTTGTGCGCACACACACAGCCAAATAACTTGAAAGACTTAGGAAGACATAGAAGATCTTTTTAAAGAGGGAAGTATGCACAATGGATTATGGTGATTTGGTGGTAGGGCTCTAGGGTAGAAATACCTAGTATCCACCTATTATCTTAATTAAAGGTTACAATAAAAGCAATAAATGACATCGAATGAAATGCTATGATGGATCACTGAGTACAGAATCATTCTGAGAAAGATAGAACAAGTGCCTGAGAGGCAGGAATGGGCCTGGCACTCACAGCCAGGCTGGGTATGCTCATGTTGAACACAAACAACTTTACAGAACACCTACATCAGACAGAGCCACTTTATGACCACATTGGAGTGAGATAAAAGCAAGACCAGTCATCCACAGTCATATCTGAACACAGACCAAATAAGATCATTATCCAAACCATACAACTGACCACAGCCCTCCATCAACAGGAGTGACTGTGGCCTTGCCCCATCTCCACCTTCTAGGTAAGAATTATTAAAATACCCAACCCTAGAATTATTCCTGCTCCCTGTTAGCATCTAATCCAGAGCAAAGTCCTGCTTCCTTGAGCCCTTCCCCATGTCGCCAGACCCAAGCCCAGACCTTGCAATAAGTCCTCTCTGAGACCTGCTGCCCAAGCTCCCATATGTAGTCTCCCTGGTTGCAATGACCCAAAAAACTCAGTTTTGTTTGACTGCTGGTGTGTTCCTGGTGGCCTTTGGCTGCAGGACACAATGTCATACATCAGGGCATTCCTTCCCCTGCCTCCTACCTGGAACATCGTGGGCTCTAAACCACTTCAGAGGAGTTAACTAAAACTGAGATGGGGACCGTGTTCCCAGTACAGTACCTTCTGCTGGTCACTGGACAGATGTCCACTCTATCAGGAGTCCACAAGCACCTGTGTTACAAAGTGCAAGAGGATATCTAAGGTACTGGCAAGTGACACAGAAAAGTACAGAGGGTTAAATAATACTCAGACAGCAGCCAGCCGCACAGAAGCCATCACCAGCAGCACTTAAAAGCCTAATGAGCCGAATGTGCTACCAGGTGATAAAAGAATCAGATAGGTGAGAAGAAAAGGAATGCATCAGGTTGGCGCTTGGGGAGCAGCAGGGCAGACACAGAGGAGGGGGCATTGATGTTCATGGGGAGTATTGCTGGACAGCTGGTCAGTCCCTTATTTTGCTCACCTCCTCCCCCCCAGTGTTGGCGCAGGGCAGGTTTTCAGTAAATGCCTGGCGAATGAGAGTGTGTGCCTGTGTATAAACCCGTCGGAGGCCGTGGACCTGAAGAAGGTGGTTCAAAGAGGGGCGATGATGCTGTAACAGTTCGATTAGGGACTGGAGTGCTACCCCAAGCCACTCCGGATCTGTCCGTGGGGACAGATCCGGACAGATCGGGACTCTGGGGGAGCTGCCGGCACCAGCCCTGCGCTTCAGTGCACCCACCTGGGACAATGCAGTGTAGGCCCCAGGAGACAGGAGCCTCCGGGAGGCCAGAAGGCCGGGTGCCAAGTCCTCAGGGCCTCACTGTGCAAATGGCCAGGCGCTGATGGCAAGGTGAAAGGGGAAGGAATAAGGGCCCTGAAGGTGGGGAGACCTGAACCGCTTTCCGGGATGTACCGGTCTTGTGACCTTGGACAAGGTTCTTGACAACGCTGTGTCCCAGCCTCACCTGCGCTCAGCGTCTGGCAGACGCCTGGTGCAGCCCTGCGCAGCCCACATGCGCACTCAGACCCCCGAGCCAGGCTCGCGTTTGGCTTCAGCAGGTGTCCTGGTGCCTACGGGTGCTTTACGTGTGTGAAAGCCGAATCAGTGTGCTCTCTGCACCGAAGGCTGGGTCAGGTTTCAAGAGGTGGAACGGAAAGAGGCGAGGGCGTGGGGCTTGGGCGTGCGGGCGGGTGGTGGCCTTTGGTGTGTTACTTGGCGACTGAGCTTTAGTTTCTCACCTGAATAATAAATAACCAGAACCTTCTGCAGGAGTTGGTCTGGGGACATGTCCAAAAGCAACAGCCAACGTCCTGGCATGGACTAGGGACTCCATAAATCCTTCCTTCCCTCTCTTCCTGTGAGCAGGTCATCCACCTCCCTCCCCTACAGGACTGCTGCGATAGGAACCAGGCCTGGCAGTGACCCCAAGTCCAGTCCTGACCCCGCCTGTGTTTGTTTCCCAGCTTGTGTGGTAGAGACAGGCCAGCAGAAGTGGGAGACAGGTGAGACACAGGGACCCCTGGGGGCCCTCCGGACACCTCCCTGGCAGTGGCTCTCAACTGTAGATTTGTTTCACCATGCTGCCCCCTCCCTTTGTTTTATTACTCCTCTGGAGCAGCCACAGCTGCCTTATGTGAGAAGGGTGAGAAGGAGCCAGAGGCTGGGACCACTGGAGAGACAGAGTCCTGAGCAGCGGCCCCCAGCGACTGCGTCACCCCAGAGGGCGTCACCCCAGAGGGCGAGGAATCAGGGACTCAGCTCCTTCCCCTGTGTGCCTGTCCCCTCAGCCTGGGCACAGAAGCCCCCTTCAGATGTGACTTATAACTTCCCAGGTGGGTGGAGCCTTTCCTCTGTCTGCATGGCATCTAAAAAGCTGAATTGACAGAGGAATTGTGTTTCCTTTCAAACATCTGATCCTCCAAGATATAGGATGGAGGGGAAATGGAATTCAATTGACATTGCTCGATATTTCCAAGCAGGGCTTGCTGGACATGCCTTCCTCTATAGGAAGGCCAGGCTGCCCTTCTAAGAGGCATCGTGCGCCTCACAACAGCCCTATGCAGGGAACGGTGTTTGTGTGTGTGTGTTTGTGTGTGCGCGCGCGCATGTTTCGTGGGGGGTGTACAGAACAAGGATAGGGCCAGGGCCACCATGGGGCTTTCCTCCTCTTGTTGCCCAACTCCAGGCATTGCCAGCCAGGCCCTGCCATCCCTTTGTGCCCCCAGGGACTGTCCCTGCCATCTCTGGCTTTGAATTGAATATTCTCCCAACATTCAAGGCCGAAGCTGGGATTCTGCTCTTTTTTTTGGGGGGGGGGTGTAGACAGGAGGGGTAGTGATCTCATCCCTGAGAAGGATTAGTCATCAGAGAGGCAGGGACAGATCTGGGGGGAGGGGGCAGGACGGAGGACAGGCTCCATGTAAATGAGTCATCTACCCGCCAGCTCCATGGGGCCTGAGCTTGACAGCTGCTCCCCAGGAGAGGTTGTTAAGCAGGAGCTACCCGGAGGCAGGAGTAGTTAACTGGCTTTTAATAACTCATTTTGCTGAATGATTTCTGGTGAGGAGGAAAAAAACCTTAATCCCAGCGATGAAGCACAGAGTGAGGGGAAGTGCAGATCAGCCATGGAAGCAACACCAAGTTCAAAGCCAAGTCTGTGGGTCAGTTGTCCCTTGCTCATTGTTTCTCAAAAATTTTTAATGCTAAAAAAAGTCGCTGTCCTGCAGCCTGTGAAGGAGCTTTCCTGCTCACTCAGACATCTCCATCTCCCCTCAGGTGCTCATCAAACAGAGAAGCAATCCCACAGTCTGCCCCCAAACAAGCCAAAAAGCAAATAGGAGAACGGAGAGGACCCACTTTGTCCATGTGCTGTGCTGACTGGCCCCACTCTGTCCCGAGTCACCAAGCATCCGGATGAACCCAGACCCACACCATCATAAACCTCCTGTCCTCAGAGAGCTGCCCATCTGGTTTGCAATTTAGACAGGTCCGCAGTACCACAAGTAACAAAGCTAGCAGTCCACAGGCAGCTCTGTGGTTTGCATAGTGGAGCCTTTTCCCACTATGTCACCCCCTGCCACTTCCAAGCTTGGCCCTGGAGCCAGGCCTCCCGCCCAGCTCAGGACGCCCAGCAGGAGGTGAGCACAGATGTTGCTGTGCAACTGAAGCTCAGTACAGGGGCCAGTGAGGTGAGAGGCCTGCTAGTCAAGGGGAGAGTCGGTCCTGAGCGTGTCCCCAAGAGCGGCTCCTGGCCACTGAAAGGCCTAGGCAGGGTCCGCTGGGTCCACATTTCAGCTGGGGTGTAAGCTGCTGCGCTCATGGTGTTCCCACTTGAGCTTGGTACTCTCCGGGCACTCACCTTGTCCTAGGCACTGGGGGAACACCTGGGAAGCACCCCTCATTTGTCCTCACAACAGCCCTAGGCTGTAGGCAATCCACGGGGGAGGACGAGAGGTGACCTGGCTGTATTGTCCCTTTAGCGAGTGGAGCCCAACACCATGACCTCTGTTCTAACCTTTGCCCTCAACCCCCAAGAAACTGTACCCCCGTGAGAGGGGTGATGCCTTTCACAAGCCTGCAGCAAAGAAGACTCACTGAGTTTGTCTTCTGTAGCCGAGGGTTTCCAGCGCTTGTGAGTTTCTACACGGCAGGGCATGTTGCTGATGCCAGGCTCGGATGCTGGAGAAGCTCCCAGAGGTGTCTGGTGACACTCTTACACCCACAAAGCTCCTGTGAAGGGTTCAGCCTGAGGACGAACTGGATGGGAAGTTCTCACAGCATTGTCCTTTTCCCTGTTTCCACAGCCCCCACCACTCCATCCACAAGTTACAGAACACTGTGAGTCAGGTACCCAGTATGGGAACCAGCCATGCGGAACCCCTCCCACACGCCCCCTCCCCCCCCAGTCCTGGGCCTGGAACAGCACTGTCCCTGAGAAATATCACCAAGCCTCCAAGACCAAATACAAATATCTGTGCGTCTTCCCGGTCATGCCCCCTGGAGGACTTCAGCCCCAATTCTGACCTAAGCTGATCTGGGTGCATCTGGATACTGGGGAGTCTTGAGTGTCTTTCTCCAGGTGATTCCGTTGCGCATCAAGAGTTCTTTAACCTCAGTGTCTTTATTCATTAAGTGTGACTTAGTTTACTGATCTCACAAATAGGGATGATGATGATTCCCACTGTAGGTCATCAAATCTAAGACTCCATCGGTTTTAGATGGCCCATTATTACCTGCCATTAAGAATTTAAAGCACTGCTGAACAGATGATGCCAGGTCATTGACGGTAAGATGTATCTGATTACAGGGATGTTAACATTGGAGGAAAAAAGGCTACAACTCAGAATGAATGAAACCCAGTGCCTCAGAGTTGTTGTGAAGACGAAAAGCAATGCTACTCATGAAGCCTTGGCAGAGTGCCCAGAAATAGTGAGGGCTCAGAACGTGTCAGTTATTATTACCCCTCTCCATACTTTCATTCCTCAATAAATACTTCAATGACCTCCTAGCCATTGTTTCAGCTTTCCCAGAAAGTTCAGGGCTTATACAAGTTCATCTGTTAGCCTCAGTGGGAAATAACTTTTTTTTTTTTAAGATTTATGTGTTTATGCATACAAGAACTGGGGTACAGGCCAGAGGTGGGTGTGGGCCAAAGGATTTACCAGAGTGGGGGGCAGAACAGGCGGATCTACTGAAATACACTGCTGAGGGGAGCAGCGGGCAGTCAGGAGAGGTCTGCTGCACTATGTGGGTCAGCTCTCTGGCCGGGGATCGAACTCATGCTGCAATGGCTATGGGCAGCTTCATTGTGCTGTGCTTTAACTGGTTGCGCCACCAGAGAGGGCCTGGGAAATGACTTTGGAGGGTGGCAGGGGCAACCCTGGGTCCCAGCAGGGAAGTTTCTCTGGCCCACTGCCTTTTCAAAGTGACAGTCCTCCATGGAGCAGGGCCAGGAATTGACCTCCTTCTCCTCAGAGTGAGTGACTCTATCCTAGCCACAGAGCAACCTGATGGCAACGCCACCCTCTATCCTACAGTGCACCCCACATCTGCCTCTCTTCCTGTTTGGAGGAGGGGCACTGAGAAGCTGTGTCACTGGGCCAACTAAATAGGCCGTGGAGACAAATGGAGCCAAGGGGAAGCTAGGGTTGCCCAATTTAAAATAAAACTACAAAAACCAACTTCAATTTCAGATAAAGAAGTCGCTTTTAGTTTACATCCCAAGTAATGTTTTGGATGTATTTACACTAAAAAAAAAGATCCGTTGTTTATCTGAAATTCACATGTAACTAGGAGTCTTGTATATTATATGGCAACCCTGTGGAGACCCCTTTCCCATTCCCTGCCGTTAAGCCTGTACTTAAGCTTTCCCTACTGTCGGTTACTTAACTCTCACCCAAGAAAGTTCTTGAAATATTTACTTTTAGTTATTCAATCAACAAATAACTATCCGGCCCTTCCTGGTGGTGCAACAGTTAAAGCACGAAGCTGCTTCAGCATGAGTTCGATCCCCAGCCAGAGAAGTGACCCACATGGCACAGCAGACCTCTTCTGTCTCGCCTACTGACTCGATGTAATACAAAAAATTATTGAGATAATGTATTGTGTAACTATTTTATAGATGAAGAAACTGAGGCACTGATCAGTTAATTAATTTGCTCAGACATACTACTAGGGACTGTATGATTCAAACGTGGATAGCCTATTTTCAACTAGCCAATATGATGTTCCCCCTATATGCAAGTGGTTCCCAATCTCATATTTGAAGATGGTCCAAAAAAGGTAATTAACACTGTAAGTTGCGTGTGCTTGCAACTCAGGGTAGGTGCACTAACCACCTCTAGTGACCTCATAGGGGCTCTGGTTAGGAACACGTAATTTCGAGGTTCACGCCAGGCTCTACCAAGATCCCTGGTGGGTCTGAGGCAATCTAGTTTGAGAATCATTGCTCCAAGCAGGTAGAGTGAAAACCCACTCATTCACTCAACAGACTTGCCTTGGGCATGCCTACACTACTGGCTTCATAAATCACATTTACCCAGTAAGTGCTCTGAAGAGTCCAATCGTCAATAAACTTGTCTCACTTTACTTAACCCATTTTTTAAAAAGAAAAATTGTGGGGATTTTCTTCACCTCTCATTACATTTTCTCTCACACCTTGAGGAACACAATGGCACAGTGTATTACAGTTTACAGAGGGTCCAAATTGCAGGGTGGGGAGGAGGGTATATTTTATAAATGAAGAAATTGAGACTCAAAGAACTTCAATCACATGGCTAATAGAGGATACAAAGGAACTCAACAGTGTGCTACTATGTCCTTGACACTGGAATGCTCCACTGGGTCTCTTAACTAGTTTGGAGTGCGTTTGGCTGCATGTAGCAGGAGCCTTAAGAGCATGAGGAATTTCTAGGCTCCTACAACTGGAAGTTGGGGGAGTCAAGCAGCAAGGATAGTTTGATTTGACAGTGTAGCAGGGTCAGTGAGGCCTCCTTTTTCAGGGTAGCTCCACTCAGCCTTCTGCAGGATCAGCGTCTTCCAAAGGCTGACTTCTCTTCTGGTTGCTGAAGGCAGCTAGCCACCTCTGGGGCCTTCTGCTCCTTGGGCCTGCAAAGCAGCTCTCTTAAGAGTGAGACGTTTTTAATCCAGAAATCAGCTGAGAAACTCTTCTTGCACTTGGTGGACCTGACTTAGGGTCACATGCCCATTCCTGAGCCATTTTCTATAGCCACAGAAATGTCCTGCGCTGGTTGGCTTAGGTCTACCCATCCTTGAGCCAATCATGGCAAGGGACTGGATTATCCAGAGTGGACAGAGTAATGAAGCTCCCTAGGGTTGGGTGACTTGTCTAAGTTGCCTGACAGCTACACAGGTAGGTCTGGAAATTTTTTTTTTTTTTAAGATTTATTTATTTATGCTTACAGAACTCGGGTACAGGGCAGAAGTGTGATAGGTGAGAAGATTCACCAGAGACAGAGTGGGGAGCAGAACAGGCAGAGCTACTGAAATACACTGCTGAGGGGAGCAGTGGGCAGGTCAGGAGAGGTCTGCCGAGCCATGTGGGTCAGCTCCCTGGCCAGGTATCAAACTTGTGCTGTGGTGGCTTCAGAGAGCTTCATAGTTCTGTGCTTTAACCTGTTGTGCCACCAGGGAGGGCCTTCGGTCTTGAAATGGTTTTAAGGGAACAGGGGCAATGTTTACCATCAGGGTATAAAGTTACCTGAAATTTAAATTAAAATATTTGAAACTGGGTAGATTCTAACCAGTAGGGTGATCAAGGATACCTTGTAACATTGTTTCTTTTTTTTTTTTTTTTTTTTAAAGATTTATTTATTTATTCATACAGAACTGGGGTACAGGCCAGAGGCTCAGGGGCGGCGAGAGGCTTCACCAGAGACAGAGTGGGGAGCAGAACAGGCAGATCTACGAAGTACACTGCTGAGGGAAGCAGCGGGCGGGTCAGGAGAGGTCTGGCTCGCCATGTGGTCTCCTCCGGGGCAGGCGGCAGGCGGGAATCGAACTCATGCGGCAGGCAGGAATCGAACTCATGCGGAAGTGGCTTCAGATTCTCAATGCTGTGCTTTAACCCGCTGCGCCACCAGGGAGGGCCGTAACATTGTTTCTTAAAGAAAGAATTCAGCTCACTTGCATCACAACCATCGGGGGACATTTGTTAAAATGTAGATTCCTGGGCCCCTCTCCTGGCTCACTAAATAAACCTCTAGAGGTGGACTTGCTTTGGAATCTTCATTTTAGCCATCCGTCCCAGTTGCTTGGGATAGCCCTGATTTAGATATGCTGTCCTGGGGCAATTGCTAGCAGTGCCTTTTTTTATACCCTAAGGTATCCTGAATTGGAGTATCAATTTCTCCCCTCTCTGAGTTGACACTGCAGAGCCCAGCAGGAAGTGTCCCCAAGGCTCCCCATCTGTTTGCTGCAGTGGGAAGTGTTTCAGGATCAGCTCAGCCAACTTTGTACTATATCTCATCTGAGTCTCTTCACCTCCTTGGCCCAGCTCTTTGCCTATATACTTGGGGTTGATGAGCCCTCCTTCACGGGGCGTCTGGGGGATTGAATGAGAGAATGTGCCCAGTGTCTGGCCAGAGTCTCCATCCAGGGGCACCCATACAGATCAGTGCTGGTTTCCCCATCTCACTACCACGCTCTTCGAACTGATCACCAAAGGCCCTGTCTCCAAAGCCCCATTTGCGAAGGCGGCACCAGACAGGCTGTGGGAATGAGCTTCACAGCTTTTGTCAAAGTGGCATAATAAAGCCCCCAAATGTCTGCTCTTTGCAAAACTGGGGTGGCAGATCAATTGTGACATAAACAAAATAGCAGGTTTGGTGCACACCCGGGGACAGATGACACCTCTGCAGGGTGTGATTAGGGGAAGGAGGGGACTCATGGGGTGCCTGGGTTTGCCTTTTTTCTGGCTGAAGTTTCCATGCCCTCTCCCCAGCCAGCCTGGATACCCGAAGAGCTTAGAGTTCTGCTCCTTCATTCTGTAAAGTGTCTGCCGAGACGTCAGCTTTAGGCAAGAGTCCCCCTGCCTTCAGCAAGAAGCCTGAGTCCAGGTCTCTGTCTCCCCCAGAGCTCTGACCCTGCTGACATGGAGGGAGAAGGAGGTAGACTGTTACCCCTCACCTGGACAGTATGATCTGCAAGAAGGCAAAGGGTTCAGTAGTCAGACCTTAGGAAACAGGGTCATGAAAAGGACATTCGCACTGACTACCCCTGTGCGGTCACAGAGCCTCCTCCCCTGCCTTTCCCCTTCATTCTGGGCAGACAGTGCCACAGCCAGTCAAACATTTGGTCACTTGTGGCTGGAGTCACAGCCTGGAGAAGGCTCTAGGACACGTTCTGGCCCCATCACTATGTAGGGCAGTAGGGAACAGGAGTAGGACGTCCTGGCCTGGATCAAATCTGCTGGCAGCAGAAGGTAGAAGTCTGTACAAAACCTCTATGAAGGCAGCCCGGATACTCAGAGGCAAGAGCTCTGGTTTCCACCCTACCCCGAGCCTAGCACTCGGCCCCTGGTAAATGTTGGCCTGAACAATGAGTGAGTGGCTATGGTCTTCTGGCTGGATGCCTGGTATGGTAGGGTCATGCTCCTGCAAGAGAGGATGGCAGGTGCAGAAGCAGCTCTCATTCTGGGCTATATCATCTGGGAAAGAGGCAGATCCTCCACAAGAAACCCGGACTCCGAAGAGCCTGAGGCAGAAGCTGAGGACCCAGGCAGCGAAGAGTAGGGAGAAATCTGAAGGTGCTCCTACGAAGAGGGGCAGGTGGCCTTTGACATGGGGCAGGGGGCAGATGTAGGTCAGGTAGAGGCCTTCCTGTGGAGACCCCAAGGGGGCCCTGCCTGTGGGGAGTCAGCCAGACTATTAGCTGGAAGAGTTGGTCCCCTCTGGACCTCATTCCTCCTGCTGCCCCCAAGTCTGGGGTTTATAACCCAGCTGGTCTCAGCTGTGCTATGGGATGAAGGGCGATGAGTCTACCTGGGGGGGGGAGGGGACATAAAGGACAGAACAGGTGCCACTCTCCCCAGCCATGGTCAGTGGCAAGAGCACCACAGAGCACAGGTGACTGGGGGACAGACGCAGTGGCTGAGACCAGCCACTCTCTCACAAGAAAGGGTTCTCCTGGCTGCCAGATTTGCAGGACTGCAGTATGGCTTTGTAGGCGGTGCCCTGGGGTGCTCTGGGAAGACAGTTTGGGGTGGGGAAGGACTTGGACTTAGCGGTGGTGCCTGGCGACTGCTTAACCCCTTGACCTGTGGTTCCCTCTGTTGAAGGAGGTGCATCACCCTCACAGGGTGTTATGGAGACAAGAGAAGAGCCATTCCGTGGGCCCTTAGGGCTCCTTCACCACCGAGAACAAATCCAGGTGGGACCGGACTAAATGCAGGAACGCAGGAAATGGCTTTCTTCTAATCTGTTGTCTGAAAGCATTCCCTTCACATTCCTTAACATCTTGGGTACTTGCTAGTTTTCCAAACAGTTAGCTCTTTTTTTTTTTTTTTTTTTAAGTACCAAGATAGTTTTAAGCTTGAGACTCATTCAGATGTCTAATCACAGCTCAGCAGCCTGTGCCCCCAGCTCTGGTGGGGGGCGGGTGTTAGGGCTGTAATCGGTTTGCTCTTGGTCTTACATCAGGTGCTTCGGTCATCCTTTCTTAGCTCTTGCTGGTGGAGCTGCAGTGCCCACTGTCAGAACACATGTACCCTTTCATGAGGCCCTTGATGGATCTTTAGAGTCCTGTGCCTCCCCCCAGTGGGGACCACTGTCCTGCATCATTCCCTGAGTGGGCCATGCTCTCTCCATCTTGCCTCCTGTGACTACGTCCCATGCTGCCCCCAGGCCTCTGCCCTCAGTCTCTTGCTGCTAGCGCCACCTCCATCCAGCGGGCCGCCCTCTCTGGCAGAGTCTCCTCTAGTCTGGGTTTCTTCCTAAGCATCCACTTGACCCCCCTCTGTCCCATGCCTGATGAACAAGTCCCAGCAGTACAGACTGCTCCCACTGATGTCCCATCCTCGCCCCTTCCTCCCCTGCAGCCCAGGTGGGCAGCAGCTGCAGGGCCCTCCAGGCCAGAATCTCCCAGAACTATTACCACCTGGTCCTACTCCCATGGCCTGGGGCAGGGCCTGCCAGTGTCTACAGCTCAGTCAGCATTTTCGCCTGGACATTGGGGCACCAGGCTGTCCTCTGACTGCAGCCCCAGAAGGTCTCCTAACTACCTACCTCCTACCATCACCACTTGGTTTAGTGGTGAGCAGAGGATATCACAGGGGCCCTTAGTACTCCTTAACAACTTCATGACAATGGCCAATGACTCTTGATAAGTTTTAGCCTTTCAGTCCAGGGTGGGAGTAGGGAATAGTGTTGCTAGTTGTCAGACCGGTTTTGCGTTTTAGTAGCTCAACATCGATGTACATAGATGTCCTCTTTAGAATGGGGATAATATGCCACTTATCACTCAACTTTGAGACTTTAGCTGACAATTCTAAATAAAAAAAATCTCATTCAGCATTCTCTTAGTTAGGCAATATATTAATTTTTCAGTCTCAGAAATTTTATTTCTTTAGAAATTTAAGTAATCCCTCTATGCAACGTGTTGCTTTTCTACATGAGCAGAGTGTTATATATAATCGTCTACACACCAGGTTAGAAGTCAGGACTCAAGGATGGCATCTGTCCCCAACCAACTACAAATCATGTTCTCTCTGCTGCTTTTCCCCTACCTACACAGTGAAAGAGATCAGGACCCTTATAATTCTAACAGTATATATAGGGATTTTTTTTAAGTTCCTATTATTATGACAGTATAAAAAAAAAGAACATAAAACACAGCTTGACAAAGTATAAAATAACATTCATATAACTATACCATACCAGGTTAGCAGATCATCTACAGAACTCCAGGGTACCTCTGTATCCCCTCCCAGTCAGTAACTCCTGTCAATTCCAGAAGGAACCCCAATTCTGACTTAGTGAGGTCACTTCCTCTCTTTTCCTTATAATTTTATGAAGTATACATCCCTAAAAATAAAATGCCATTTCTTTTTGCATTTTATATACATGAAATAACAGTGTTATTTTGTATCCAACTTATTTTAATATTCTGTGAGATTCATCCATGTTGTTGCAAGTAGCATGAGTCATGCTTTTTCACAGCTATATAATATTCCTTTGTATAAGCAGAAAACAAATTAGTTCTGCTGTTGACACTGGGTTCTTAATTTATGCCTGTTGAGTGACACACATAATTCATATGTACATACATACATACATACACATACACATACTCCACATATAACCATATAGATACAGAGCTAATTTCTTTATGAACAGAGGAACTTGTTTCAAACACAGCAAATTCTGTCTACGAACTCCCTTACTATACTACTAGCTTAGTGTTTTCACTCTCTTTCGGCCAAATTCTAAATCTACGGACATAATCCATCTTCTTTAACTTGCATAAAATTTTCTCCTATATGGGTCATTAAGCATAAGATGACTATCATGTCAGACAATTGGTCATTTCCTCCAGGAAATCTAGAAAATGTTTATCATACCAAAATTTAAAGAATTACTCTGAAAAAGGTTTTTCTCTGGCCTTTTAAAGAAATATTCAAGTGAGACTAAATTCTTTTCCACCCCTTTCCCAGGGCTGGTCCTACCCCACTGGCAAAGCACATGTTGATCATGACATTAGTTTTAATTAAACAGGAATGAACTTTGGCTGCAGAGGTATTGAAAGGTACCAGGCTACTACTCAGATAAATGATCCATTTCAGACCCCAAAGAGCATTGAATCTTGCTGCCAAGAAATTAAATCCCCTGCTGGAATTGAGTCAGACAACAATGGGTCCCACAAAGAGAACGGAGGCCACAGCAGGCCGAGAGCTCAGGTTGAAGGGTTAGAGCTGCCTTCTGCACTGCCCTGGATGGCCCGGATGACCCGACCAGTGCACTGGCCGGGTACAAACCTTCTGCAGAACTTGACTGATAAAGAATCTCCTATAAACACTGCTTTGAACAAGTGCATAAGTTAAGAGTTGGAAGCAATTATCAGCTTCCCAGGATACAGCAGACCTCTCAGGACAAAAGCAACCCCAGATACATGGCAGCGCAGGACATGGCTGAGCCAGACTTTCCCTTGGCCATGAGCATGAGCAAGCATGGTGTGGTGTTGGGTAAGAAGCAGCTTGGCCAGTGGCAGGGCCACACCCTTTCTCAAGGTCACAGGCTCATTCTCACGGTATCCTTTTGTCAGAGACAAGAACCACTTGGACTGAGCACAATCTATATGGTCCCCAACAAGCCCAGATTCAAGATGAAGTTTTTAGGGGATTCTGTCCTAACAAGGCTATGCACACAGGTGTGCCACTGATTACGTTTAAAAAACAATTTGGGGGGTGGGGAGGAGCAGGACATCAAGTGATGAGTGCTTTGCGGCTGCAGGTGGTTTGCACCTAAGCAGCAGTTTGTTCTGTGATTTCTAGTAAGCTCTCCCCACCCACTGATTTACAGAGCTCCAAGAGGAGAGCCACATGGAATTCATCAGTGTCTGGTTGTCAGCGTCAGAACCTTGTCTAGTGCCACTAAGGAGAGAAATGGCCCTTCCCCTTCCCTCAAATGACAGCACTAGGGAGAGGAGCCACCCACCCTGCTGGGTAGGGGCTACCTGCCCAGCCAGGACTCGCTGATCCTTGTTGTCCCCACAGGTTTTGGCATGACCACCCCAGCAACCGTGGGCGGGAAGGCCTTCCTCATCGCCTATGGACTGTTCGGCTGCGCTGGGACCATCCTGTTCTTTAACCTCTTCCTGGAGCGCATCATCTCGCTGCTGGCCTTCATCATGCGCGCCTGCCGGGAACGCCAGCTGCGCCGCAGTGGCCTGCTGCCCGCCACCTTCCGCCCGGGCTCGGCGCTGTCCGAGGCCGACTGCTTGGCCGGCTGGAAGCCCTCCGTGTACCACGTGCTGCTGATCCTGGGCCTGTTCGCTGTGCTGCTGTCGTGCTGCGCCTCCGCCATGTACACGAGCGTGGAGGGATGGGACTACGTAGACTCGCTCTACTTCTGCTTCGTTACCTTCAGCACCATCGGCTTCGGGGACCTGGTAAGCAGCCAGCACGCCGCCTACCGGAACCAGGGGCTCTACCGCCTGGGCAACTTCCTCTTCATCCTGCTCGGCGTGTGCTGCATCTACTCGCTCTTCAATGTCATCTCCATCCTCATCAAGCAGGTGCTCAACTGGATGCTGCGGAAGCTGAGTTGCCGCTGCTGCGCGCACTGCTGCCCGGCGCCAGGCGCGCCCCTGGCCCGGCGCAACGCCATCACCCCGGGCTCCCGGCTGCGCCGCCGCCTGGCCGTGCTGGGCGCCGACCCCGCTGCCCGCGACAGCGACGCCGAGGGCCGCCGCCTGTCGGGCGAGCTCATCTCCATGCGCGACCTCACGGCCTCCAACAAGGTGTCGTTGGCGCTGCTGCAGAAGCAGCTGTCGGAGACCGCCAACGGCTACCCGCGCAGCGTGTGCGTCAACACGCGCCAGAACGGCTTCTCGGGTGGCGTGGGCGCGCTGGGCATCATGAACAACCGCCTGGCGGAGACCAGCGCCTCCAGGTAGACCACCTGCCCGGCGCCCCGCAGCGCCAGGGCCCCGCAGCAGGCTGGTGCCGCTGGGCGTGGTTTGCTTTCCTTCTCTCCGACGCTGGCGCTTTCTTAATCTTTATCCAATAAAATGAAGCCAAAAAAAAAAAATCCTTTTTAAAAGAAATACTGTTTGACCAGGACTGATGTTATCCAAGGCAGGTTTGGGGGGAGCCTTTCTCTGTAGGCCCCCTCACGGTGTATACCACCACGAAGAGAGTGCCATCTCTGGGTTTGCAGACAGGCACCAAGCCTTGTCCCCATGCACATAAGCAGCCGACAACCCCAAAGCATATGGTGCAACTTTTCATGGCTCTGAATTACCTTCGCAGCATTTAGAATCCTGGCCAGCCTAGCAGCTTCCTTCTGGTCGTCAGAAGTGATATAGTCACAGTTTTGACAGGTGGGGGTGGGGAGAGCCATATGTTGCCTCCCGGTGTATATATAGAACAGCCGCTACACACAGAGAATGGTGTAGTATTATGCAATGAGATGAAATTTAGCACCGATTTGCGGATTGCAGCAGTTCCCTAGACTTGAAATTGCAATGGTAAGGGGCTCAGCTGGGCTTTCTCAGCCTGGAGTTAGTCCACTTAGCACCACAGGGCAGCTACTTTTAATAAGGAAAACCAAGGGGCCAGCAGGGAGAAGAGCCCAGCTCTATCTCAGGGAGCTGATCTCTGATGTTTCAGGCATCTCTGAATATGCTCCTTTACTTATTTATTTTTCCCACCGGCATCACCCATGGGAGTGCTTTTCATTGACCAGGAAAATCTGAGTCTTCTCAAGCAAAATTTTTCTTTGTTGGTGTGCTTTTTTTTTTTTTTTTTTAAGCTCCCCTGGATCAGTTCAAGGTTTTCCCCTTTTAGTGAGCCTGAGGGTACTGAGTGCTCATCAGAAGCTCCTCATTCTCTTTCTCTGAACCAGGACTCTGCCAGCTACAGCCTGGGGCACCAGGTCCCATCACACCAAGCATCCAAAGTAGTCATTCTGCAGATGTGAAAGAACTTGACTCCTGAGGCCATGATGTGTTTGGGACATATTCTCAGGTCCTGCAATAATCAAATGAATTTATTTCCCCCACAAAGTCTGTATTGGGTGATGGTAGGCAGTTAGGAGGGACCTGATCAAACAGGTGAATGGAAGTACTTTTGGAATTAAACTTGTCTGTAGAAAATCTTCCCTGTCTGCCACCTCTGGGTCACTGGTCTAAAGGAAGGCGAGACCCTGCCTACATTGAAAGGAGAGCCCATTTGCCCATTTTCTCATCTATAAAGATGCCAATACAAAGGACAAATGCCAGAGTCTAGGCAGACAGTATGACCCACCAATATATACAGCTTTAGACAGGAAGTCTCAGAAAAGCACAGGACGCCTCACACCTTCTCCCTGGGAGGCTCTGAAAGCCATGAAATCTCCCTCCCTCCTGAAAGTGCAGGAAGCATATGTGCCTGGAACATGAACACACACTCACACACACACAGCATTAAGAGTCATGTGTGAATGTCAGCCTCCCTTTCCAGATCATGGCAGGAAAGAAAAAAATGAGTGGGATCTGAGTGACTTTCTAGCTAATTTGGGTAATTCCTAATTTGGATGGGGATTGGTTTTTAAACACAGGCCCTAATGTAGGGGTGAAGCCAGTGAGACAGAGTGACCAAGAGAGGTCAGTCTTGCTACATATGGAAGGCAAGCTTCCAGAGGGCCACATTTCCCAGCTTCACTGTGACTGCCAGTCAAGCCAGCCATGAGCAAGGCCCCTAGGGGCCCTGCCCCTTCTACCCTAAGAGAGGAACAAGCACTCTAGGCCTCTTCCAGGACCTAGAAATAAGTGTCAGGTAGAGCCTTTTGAAAGAAGGAAAGATTACAGTGTGAAGTAACTTGGGGATCTGAGTCATCCAAAGGGGGAAGTGACCCCCCATGGCAGAAATATCTAGACCCTGAAAATTTAATAGCAGGCAGAACAGCACCCAGTGCAGACTAAGTGAACCCCAGGAATAGTACAGGAGACTTAAAACCCAATGATCAAGGCTCCTTGAGGTAGAGGGTCAAAGGGGCTTGCAAGTGACCTCTGTGACCAGCGTCCAGGACTGCACAGCTGAATCCATGGGAGGGACAAGATCTGCCTCCAGAGGAAAAAAAACTCAAAGCCATCTTTGGCAGTCTTTCCTGCAGCAGTGCTTCCTAAAGTCTACCCTAAGTTGCTCACGCTGCAGCCCTAGCTGTTTTCACTTCTTTCCTACGCTTTGGCTTTGGAAGGTGGCAATTACTAGCAGATTGAGCAAGCTTCTGGGGAAATCTAAGCATGGTTTGGGTGGGGCAGGGAAGGGACTCTTTCCTTTCACCAACCTCTTAGAGAAGACCAGGCCTCCAAGGGACAATGGTAGCTCAGGATCCAGTGACTTACATGTACTGTTCCCTGTGTTGCACTGACCCCTGCCACCCTCATCTCAGCCCATTGTCATTGTTCACGTCAAGCCAAAAGGCTCAGTGCTTCAGATACTAGAAGCTGCCATCTGGGAAAAGTCAGCCTCCCAAGGTCAGGGGGACTTGCAGGATTCTCAGGCCTGGAGGTCTGGGACTGGTGGGGCCTAGACCAAAGGCCAAAGAGCTTCTTGACATCCTGCTTGAAAGTGAACATTGAGAGCCAGAACAGCTGGACAAGCAGGGAGAGGTCCTCTGGGAAGTGACACTGATAAGAATCCTACTTGTGCAGGTGCTTCTGAACCTCCTGCTAAGAAAGGCTCCCAGTGGGGGTTCCTGCTGAGTCACAGCAGGCAATACACTGGAGTCTGCAGACCCCAGGCTGCAGGAGTTGCTTTTTTTTTAAAAAAAAGATTATTTATGCATAAAGAACTGGGGTACAGGCAGAGGTACAGGGGCGGTGAGAGGATTCCCCAGAGACAGACTGCTGAGGGGAGCAGCAGCAGGTCAGAAGAGGTCTACTGCACCATGTGGGTCACCTCTGGGGCGGGGATCGAACTTGTACTGAAGTGGCTGCAGCCAGCTTGCAGTGCTGCATCCTAATCTGTTGCGCCACCAGGGAGGGCCAGGAGTTGTTTCTTAACCTGGGGGTTATCCTCACCACCTCATGGTGGGCTGTGGGGGGCCCTGTCAGTGCAGCAGGGGCTCTAAGAAGCACTTTTCATCAGCTGTGGCCACAAACAGGCCAGGTCTTGGCAAGCAGGCCTTCTCAAAGTTATGCAGGCAAATAAAGAAGCCACCACCCGTGGGATCCCCCTAGCTAAGGCCAGGGCTCTGAGGCCAGAGCCTCCAGGCTGGGTGAAGGAGTCAGAGGTTTAAGCAGTCTCAGGCCCTAGGTTTATGGAAAATGCCAGCAAGCCTGGACATTTGCCAGGGGCATTGTACATCTCAGTACTGTGTATACATACACACACACACATCAGCCTTACTAAGAGTGATTAGTGCTTTTCCCCAAGGAAAATTCCTAGTCTGAGCCACATCAAAAGAAGGAAAATTTCCCATTTTTAACTCCCTGGAGGGAGCTCGACGAGGGCCTGGAAAATTCCTTTCTGCCTTGGGAAAGTCTCATGCACACTTTGCATGCATTTGTGTTTTACACAGAAGCCAGCCATCAGGCCCAAGCCAAATCCTGGAAAGTAGCTGCTAAATTTACCCAGGCCCCTCAGATAGGCCACCACCTGCATGTTCTGGGGCGAGGGGGGCTGAGTCCCAAGGCCGAAGGAGAAGCTTCTGAGGAGCCCAGGCAGGCACGGCCCACATGTGCCGACACCACAGGAGCTGTGGGCCGTGTGGCTCTGTCTTACTGTAACTTTTTATAATATTAACTAACAAAAAGCACAATTCCACATGCACATTTCCAGAAGGCACCTCCAGATAGACTACTTAGGGCCCTCTGAGTCCGGAAGGGGACCGGGGCTTCTTTCTTCATTGTATAACGTGTGCTGTTGCCGCTGACGGTTCCACATTGTGGAGCGAGAGGGGGCGCGGAGAGCTGCTGACCACTCTTGACTCTCCAATGGCTCATCAGCGTGGACTCAGGGCCTGGACTTGAGCCCGTGGAGCAGCCCTGACACCTTCAGCACCCCACGCGTGGCCTAGCACCCAGCCAGTCTCTTGTGCATAGAAGAAAAGCAATGAGATTTCTGTATTGACCTGGCCCAACACCCTATTCTCCTTCCTCTCAGCCTCTCCCCCGCCTCCCTCCCACCCTTCCTCCCCAGGGACGCTCCCCTTTGCTTTACAAATCATTTTCTATGCTCTGTGTTCTCTCAGGAGGGGTAGAGCATGTGGGGTAAGCCTGCAGTTTCCTAAACAATACATTTATTTTTCTGAGCAGCACTCGGAGACAGGACTTGAAGGGTGTTTAAACTAACGATGAATAAAATGCAGCCTGCCACCCCTCTGAGCTGTTTGCTTTCTGTCTGTCAGAGCCGCCTGCCCCTCCCCCATCTCCTTGCTCACACCGTAGCCTCTCTGGGGGGGGGGGGGTCCCAGATTTCAGCTTTGGGATTGGCCCAGGAGCTCCTCCCAAGAGGAGCTGCTCTGCAAGAGTGACACCCTCTGAGTCGGGGCGCCGCTGGACCTGGCAGGTAGCTTGGCCAGACTGGGCCAAGGCCAGTTTCTTGGGTTCATCTGAGGAAGGGCAGAGGAAGGCAGGGTGTGGAGGAAGCCACCTAGCTGTGGGCAAGGTTTCCAGACTGACCATACACTAGGCTCTCCAACAGGGGCTTTAAGGGGTACCGAGGCCGGGCCAGCCCTTGTCCCAACCCTGTCCTGATTTCAGACGTGGGAGGAGGAGCTCAGAGAGGCCCTAGAACAGTTTGGAAGCTGCCAGGTGGCTCTAATGGGGGCAGGCCTTGAGCCTGGATATTCACATTGCTCAGGGGGGAAAGATGCTACCAGTCTGAATTCAGTTCTGCGTCTAATAGTCATCCTATTTGCTCAGATCATCTGCTTTCCCGTCCCTAAAATGGAATAATGTTATTCCCTATCCCACCTCCCACCTCCCACTTCCTGGGGGCCTTATTTTGTCCTTTTCCTTCAAGTAATCAGAGAGATGAGAAGTGATTGACAGGTGCCTCAAGTACAGAGCTGGCCACCTCAAATTACAAAATCACTCTCTAGCTTCCCTCCTACCACCCCAAAATCTTCATATAACTACCATGTACGTGTAATGTACTATTTTCCGTTCTGGTTGTTTTGTTTTAATGCTCATCAAAGCCATTAAATTAATTTCATGATCTACCCATGAATCATACCCAACAGTATAGAAAACACTGGTCTATAGTGTTTCTGAAAGACAATTTCCTATTACTCTGCTTCTAGCTAAAAACCATTCAGCTGGCTCAGGGGGCGGGACACTGAGGGATGAGATGTGCGTATTTATCTTATGTAATCCCCGACCATCCTGGCAATTAGTAACCCCCTCCATTCTGTCTTGGGTCAAAGAGGTCAAATAATGTGTCTGGGTGGGGACTGGGCACCCCACACACCTCCCCCACTCCCTGCTCCACAGTGTGAGGGGCTGGAGAGACAGGCCACACTCCTGACAGGAGACAGGGCACCACTGTCCGCTGTCCAGCAGGAAGGGAGCTCTGTTCATGCTGGTGCCCTCAGGCCAGAGGGCTGACTAGAGCTGGAGAGGACTGCCAGTGCTCCCAGGACTAGGGTCTGCTGCTCTCCTGATAAGGAAGGAGAGTCTGAGCAAAGAGAAAGCTGGTCTTTCTACCCTCCACTCTGAAGGAAATGGCCCCCCAGGCATGCTAATGGAAATTGCTAAAAAAAAGTCATGACCTGAGCATGGGTTTGGGCCAAACCAGCTCACTGGGCCCCTGCTGCCTCTCTGGCTGATGAAGCAGTGTTTTCCCTTCACTAAGGCTCCCCTTCCTGGTCAACAGAAAATGAGGGGCTGGCCTTTGGGCTCTGTCACTCTGGGGTTTGGTAGGGGAAGAAGGAGAGGAGAAAAATAAATGACCACAAGGATTTTCATCAAGCACATTGGCCAAGTGCTTGAGCCAGCTTGGACAGTTTGTTCTAGCTCTGTCTCCATGGACTGAGCTGACCAGAATCAGTCATCTGAAAGTAGGGTGGAAGGACATAGCCCCCTCTGAGGACTGGCCAGCTTGAGAACCTTCACAACAAGCTCCAGCCATTTCATTGGTCTCTGCTCTCTCTAGGAAAATTAAGCCCCTCTGTCTACACACAGCTCTTTAAATGTAAATGAATTTAAATCAAATGAAATGTGAAAATTCAGGTCTTTGATTGCACTCGTCAGATTTAAGCTCAATAACTATAGGTCAGTCACCATATTGGGCAGCCAGAGAATGTTCTGTCAGGCAGCCGGGTCTGTTATGTTGTCCTGCCACAAAGAGCACCGTGGCCAGAAAACTTCAACTCCTGAATGTGTGAACTCTTCACCCAGGAGCTCATAAGCTCAAGAAAGAACAAGGGCCAAATTTTCCCTCTTACCATTTACTTAGACAAGTCACAACCTATTGAAGATTGCTTTTCTCTCTTATAAAGGGGAGCTGAAAATGATAGCACATACCTCATAGGGTTCTGTGAGAATTAAAAAAAATACTGGAAACAGCACACTTGTTCAGTATAAAATTTCTCCACCATCAACCACCGCCCCCAACCCCATCTGCTTCAAAGCCAGAGTGGGGCCGGGCCCTGGCCGGTGCTTACTCACTGCTAGCCAACAATAAAGTGACCAGCACCGCACCAAGTCAGATTTACTCCAGGAGGCACTAAAAGAAAACCAACAGCACCCAGGCCAGTCAGAAGCTGCCTAGGAACGATTTCAGGGCGTCTTCCCCATCTTCCCAGCAGCACCACTTTCCACCTGCTTCTTGATGCTAAAAATCGGTAAGAAAGCCTGTTGGAGAATCTTTGAAACAAACATGAAAGTTGGGTCCAGGCACTTGTGGCGGGGGTTCCCCAAGGCCACCTTCAGTTCAAAGATTCCCTGGAAGGACTTTCAGAACTCAAAAAGCGATTCTATTCATGATTGTGGCTCATTACAGTAAAAGGAAACAGATAAAAACCAGCAAAGGCAAAAAGCGCCTAGAGCAGAACCCAGGAGAAGCCAGCTCCAGCACCCACTTGCCTTCTCCCAGCGGACTCACATCCTGGAAAGGTGTGTGACCACACAAAAGCTTTGCCAGCAGGGGGCGCTCCCTGAGCCGTGGGGCCTCCCGCTTTGCAGGTCTGTCACATGGGCTCGAAGGACCCACCTGACTGACCTTCGCCCTCATTCTTCAAACCCCTCCAAGGGTCAAATTATTACAGCACTGCCTCTGCCCCAGGGACAGGTGTTCACCGCCTACTTAATGTTAGCAGAAACGATGCCGGCTCGAGTTCTCAGGTGTGCACAGATACTCCTCAAGGCAGGACGTTTCTCAGAAGTCCCCGCCTGCCGAGTTTACCCTCTACTCCACACACCTGCGCTTGGGCTCGGTTCTTTGTGGGCAGGTAACCTCTGCCTACCCAGGTCATGCCAACGGAGGCCAGTGGCCAAAGGGGGCCAGAAAAGCAGAGGAGGCCGCAGCTGGTCTCATCGCCATGCTCCCTCCCAACGGAACCAGCTCCAGCCAGCCCGCAGCCCCAAGGTCCTTGTCTTCCAACAGGGGTCTGAGTGGCTGACGTGTTCTCTCGGGGGCTGTGAGAACTGTCCTGCTATGGCCGTCAGCAGCGACCTTCACAAAGCCTGTCGAAGCCTCATCACACCATTGGCTTCTACCTTTCAGCTCTCTGAGGCGAGAGGAAGGGGTGTTGACATGGTCCGGACACCAACACTATTAGTGTCACTCCATTTACCTCTTAAAGACAATTTATCTCCTGGCTTTTGGAGCATCGGGGGCTTCTTTCTACTAATGCTACAGCCTTTAATAGTGTCCCCCAAAGCAGGCCTGTTTCTTTTTCCTATATCCTTCTTGCGCAAGGAGCCAGGGACAACCTGGGTCAAGGGTGTTCATATAGGAATGTTATTAAATGGATTTGTAATAAGTCAGTATTTCTGGAGAAACATCGTAAAAATCAACATTTTGGTGTTCACTTTGTGCTGGGTTGACTATTTTTTCCCCCATTCAGACTGATTTTAATGAGAGTCTCATTCAAGTAAATTCTTAATTTTTCTGACCACCAGCTTCAACATCCTGAAATAGGAAGACAAACCTACCTATTGCATCGATGTGAGGTTTAACAGAATTGGTGGTTATAAAGTGCCAGCCATAGTGTCCACAGAGATAGTCAATAATAATTTACTCTTCCTCTCCCACCCCCATTAATCCACAAGTTCTATTTTTCCTGTGCTGACCGATTTATCAGGGCCATCCATAGACATATCATCCCGCCCACCCACCCTTCCATACAAACATCCACCCATTCACCCACCCACCACTCCATCCAACCACCTGCCCACTCATTTACCCACTCATCCATCCGTCCAACCATCCAGCCACCCCTCCATCCAACCATCTCCCCACCCCTCACCTGCCACCTATGTACCCATCTGGCCTGTATTTATATTACATCTTTCATTGATCACCTTCTATGAACAAGCCACTTCTATGCACAGGAACATACAACTAGAGGCAAAAATTAAATATCAAGCAAGGATATAAATAACTTGGTAGAAAGCAAAAAGTCATAAGAGAGGTACAGAAAAAGTGGTGGGAGATTAAACACTCCCAGCCCTCTCTTCAAGCTCCAGGAGGAGGCAATTGCCAGGACTACACTGTATTTGATAAAACATTTCTCTTCCTCTAATGGAGACCACCAGGACATTTTTTCCCTTCTACACAGGAAAAAGCCTCAAATACTAATTTCCTAACCTGGGTGATGATTGTGTCTTGCCTTTCATTTTGCTGTGTTCAGACTTAGTTGCTCCACTGAGAACAATGTACAGAGCCCTGATTCCTTCCAAGATTTTAATTGGACCATCCATGAGGGAGTTTGAAACCAACAAAATGAGCCAAATGAGGAGATAACAGATGCATTAAGGACATCTGCTGGGCCAGGCAGATGTTCCCCACACAACACTGTGCAGGTGAGTTTGTGAGTGAGGGCTTTGCAGCGTCAGCAGCCAGCCTCCACCTCTCAAATTCCTCCCTACCCCAAACCTCCATCACCTGAGCTCTGCCCACAATTAAGTCAACCCCAGAAAAATGAGGGGGGAAACACCTCCCCATGAAAATACCTGATGAACTGTGTGGAGCTGCATTTCTCAGGAATGAGAGAGGAAGAGCTCAAAATCCTGTTGCCACAGCAAGAAACAAGTTTCCATCAACATAACAAACGAAACCTGCTGTCACTCACCCCTGCCGGAGAATTTTCTGCCTTTGAGTTGCTTGGTGTCCTGGGTGCAGATGGTAGATGAGTCCCACCGCAAAGCAGCCCTGTGAGGGGGACAAGGCTCTTGCTCCTCAGCATCTCTGAGATCACGAGTCTCTGCGTGAGGAATCCACCGCCTTGCCTGTATGACCTGGCTCCCTAGATGTGCCTGTGCTCCTGAGATACTTCAGGAGGCAGTGGCGTGGTGGGAAGCCAGTCCTTCCACTACTCATTAGTTCTTAGACTTTGAATGAGGAACTTCTCTTTCCTGAGCCTCCATTTTAACATCGCTAAAAACTGCAGGGTTTTGTGCTACCTGAGGCTGTGTGCAGAGCACGTGCTGTCAGCTAAGTACCCAGTAGATTTTAGTTCTCTACTGCCTAGACCCTGGCTGCCCACACCTGGCAGAGTTCCGCCGGCCTGGACAGAGGCTCAGGGTCTGCTGGCATCCCCAAGCCAAGGCCACCAGCACCTAGTGCCCACCTCCTTCAGGTTGATTTCCACTTGGAAACAGATTCAGGATGAGTAGCTCCTGGCTCCTACAAGGTGATGCTCCACAACCCTTCACTTCCCCCTGCCACCAGCCACGCTCATACTCCAAGTCAGCATGCCTTGACAGCGCTGAATCCTTTTCCCAGCTCCGGCCTCTGTACGCTCCAGGACGTCCAATACGTTAGCTCTTTACACCTCAGAAGAAAGAGATCCTCTTCTTCATAGGGGACATCGCTCACTCCTCCAGAGAATTAGAACAAGCACCCCCTGAGCAAAGCGGAGGCCAGGCATGCAGCCTAGTGAGGAGGGCCACCAGGAGAGAGGACCTCGCATTTCTGCTCCTCTTCCTGCCACATTCTCCTCCTCTTCACCGCCAGACCTGCTGGCATTTCAGCAGCAGCTGACTCATACTGAGAGGGCTTGCTAGTCTCCAACCCCGGCTCCCTTTTCTGATCATTGCGAATCTCCGAGATACACGTGGAACACATGCTGTTTTCCTTGCACGTGCCCAACAGCCTAGCATCCATCTTCACTTCTTTAACAATGAGGATCCCTTTGTTTCTAGGGAATCTCTTGTCCCCCCTTCTGCATGATTTTGCCAGGCTTCCCTGGTGGCCTTTGCTTCACTCGGGTCAAGGTGATCAGAGTCCTTCCTGGGACTTTTTTTTTTTAACGTTTATTTTTTTACTTATTTATGTATGTAAGAACGGGGGTGTAGGCAGGAGGGGGTGAGAAGATTCATCAGAGACAGAGTGGGGAGCAGAACACGTGGGTCTACACTACTGAGGAGAGCAGTGGGTGAGAAAGGAGAGGTCTGCTGTGCCGTGTGGATCAGCAGCCTGACTGGGGGTCAAACTTGTGCTCAGTGGCTGCTGATAGCTTGATTGTGCTGAGACTGAACCCCTTGCGCCACCAGCGAGGCACCCCCCGCCCTTCCTGGGACTTGTATGTGGACCTTGAAGAGAGACGCCCTCTTCCCTCTAGAGTGAGAGTTGTAAGGATTTGACCCCATTTCCATCTCTTGGTGGCCATGTCCCGTCACAGTGAAGGAATTGGGCGAGGTTAGTACAGAAACAGGCCAGGCTGAGAGGGAGAGCAAGGCCGCGCCACGCTGCTTCTGCTCCAGGTCTGGACTCAGTGTGAGTCTCACTTCAGCGGCCCACACCAGGCAGTTCTTTGATCAGTGTGAGTTGACCTCCTCCCACCTGAAAGAAGAGTTCTGATTATTAGTATAAAGAGGTAAATTAGACAGATTCTACTATAATCCTCATTTTATAGATGTGGAGAATAAAGTGAAGGGCCCCGAAACGGAAGAGATGCTCTAGCATGAATACAGTTCATTCCACTAGGGTGCCCAGTGAGGCCATCTACTGGATGCACAAGAAACAGAATGCTGTCCAAGTCGTTATTCCTCGCTAGGAGTAACAATCTAGAAAAGAGGTGCAGCACATGTTCCTGACAGCCACACTTGAATCAGATCCACGTATGCAAAGCCATATTTATCATCATGATGCTACAAGCCAACTCACATCAGAATTGCCTTAAATAGCGGATGCCCTTGGTGCACTTGGGATCTGAGTAATTCACAGAGATGAGTCTCTTGTGTCTTTTGAAACCCACAAGAAGTGGGTTGTCATGGGTTTTCATTCTGGCTCAGTCAGTGCATGAATCATCTAGGGACACTTTGGTCACAAGCAACAGAAACTGCACTCAAAGTGACTTCAACCCAAAAGGAATTGGTTGGCTTGGTGACTCAGAAATTCAGTGATGAATCTGGCCTCAGAAGCCCCAGGGACTCCCAAGAACACGGTCAACTCATGCTTGCCTATTTCCCTCAACACTGCATAGCTCTCCTGTCTCTATGTGGACTCATACCAGGCTGGGTGGAGGTAGATGAAAGGAGGTGAGGGCCACAGACACTTCCAGGCAAACAACATCGCAACTGAACAATCTGGGAAGGAGAACTGCTCATTCTCAAGACTGGCATATAGTCTGCGGTGGCACAGCTTGGCTCACTGGCCGCTCCGTGGCTGTGATGGTGGGCCCTTTGACTGGCAGCCGTTCTGCAACTGCATGGAGGGACTTCATCAAGGTGGGGAGGAGATCAGATGTCACCTGTCAGATTTTGAAGCATGCTCTAATCCCAGCTACCCCAGACACCCAGGGCTGGGACCACGCAACTTCTTACCACCTCCATTCTTGGCATCCACTTCCAAACACCTGTGTGACCCTGGACCCTTGGCTTCCTCTTATCTAAACCAAGAATTTGAACTTGATGGAGTCATCTGATGATCACCACCTCCCACCCCTGACCCTATTCCCCATCTGATGACCTAAGAACAATCACTGCTAGATGAAGCCCTCCTGGGAAGGTGTCCCCTGCCACAGCTTGAGCCCCAACCTATGCTGGACAAAAGCAGACAGGGGGAAGGTCTAGGGCCAGGATAGAAGGTCAGCCCACCCAGAGCTAAGATCAGGAAGCGACTAGGCCCAGCCATAACTGGAAGATCAAATTGCTTGTGGAAGAGGAAGAACTGGTGTCAAACTATTGGAAGTGATGACCATGCTGTATGGAGGAGCTCAGTCCTTGGGGTGCCTGGACGATGGGGGAGACATGGGGCCAGGAAGGCAGATTTGGAAGCTCTATTGGCAGAAACAGGAGGAAAACCCTTTGTATGGTGTGGAAGCACTACTCAGCTTTAGGTCAAGGGGTGAATTTTCTCAGCTGGCTGCTGGTCTGTCATGGGAGACAGTAAGGAATAGCTGAAGCCTCATCTCTCTAAGCTGTCACCCAGCAGTTCTGGTGATCACAGAACCTGGGCAGGACTCAATTTTTTCTAAGCTTTTAAGACTTCAGACTCTCCCTTGTGGTGCAACTAGTTAGGATGCAGCACTGCAAGCTGGCTGCAGCCACTTCAGTGTCAGTTCAATCCCTGCCCTGGAGGTGACCCACATGGCGCGGCAGACCTCTCCTGGCCTGCCCACTGCTCCCCTCAGCAGTGTACTTAGACAATCAGCCTGTTCTGCTCCCCACTGTCTCTGGTGAAGCCTCTCACCACCCCTGCACCTCTGGCCTGTACCCCAGTTCCGTGTGCATAAATATATAATTTTTAAAAAGTTAAAACTTCAGTCATACCCAGTTCTGAAGGATGCATTCTGCTTTAGCTCCTCACCCCTACTAAAGTAGGCTCTCCCCAAAACCCAGACTAAAGCTCACGGATAAAGACAACGCTCAGCAGCGCCGCTTTGTCCTCTGTGCCCTGCCTTGCCTTCCTCCTCATCTGCTTGGCATTTATCAGATCCTTTTTCCCCCTCCATGTTTGATTTTAGTGAAGGGAAAAGCATCATCAGTGAATACTCCTAAGTCTCAGTATAGTTGGACACTAAGATCACAGCTAATAAAAAACAAAATGGCAATGTGCTCTGTTGTTATTTACGAGGTAGACTTATTAACACTCCCACAAGTGGTGGGAGGAACAAGAGCAGGAACCACCACCCCGTGCTAGCCCACTAGCTGCAGCAGGACTTGAGCATTTTTCAGCACAAATGGAAAAATCATTTCCTGTAACTATGAAATAGCAGTGCCTATCTGAGTGCACACACAGGGTAGCTTCTGGACAGAGACATGTGTATTTTCCTGGCCAGTAATGTTTGAATGCAAAAAGGTTGGGGTGCTCATGTTAACCTTTTTATCTGTACCCTGCACCTGCCTAGACTTGAAGGACTCTGGCATTTCAAAGTCTTAAAAACCCAACTCCCCAGTGACATCTTTAAAGACAGAGCACCCAACGCCACAATAGTGAAGGCAAAAATAAATAGATGGGACTACATCAAGTTAAAGAGCTTCTGTACAGCAAAAGAGACATTACTAAAAACAGACAGATCACTAATTGGGAAAACATTTTCTCA